>NW_006399816.1:14020475-14079488 GCF_000299155.1 Elephantulus edwardii
GGGGGAGGGATGGGCAGGGAGAGATGTGCAGCAATGAATGAATGGAAATCCAAAATCTCTGTAAATGCTCATTAAAATTATTAAAAAAATAAAAAAAGAATGTAATCAATGTCTCTAAACTGTGTAGAAATGGTGTATGTTTTGTGTGTTAAGGGTGTCTATCATGCTCATGAGGAGGACTGGAGTTTCACCGGGAAATAGGAAGGAAATTCTTACACTTGCACCAATGCTATAGTATTTCTGACAGGAGCCAAAAAGTGGTTATACCAGGAAGTACCCCGTCTTCAGCCAATCACACAAGTCCAGAGGTAGGACCGGGCTTTGATCAAGTCTTACGAGATTGGCATCACTAAAAACAGTGCCCACCTAGGAATCACTTTTATTCTCCTTTTCTACTGACAGCTTTGCTGTAAGGTCTGGTTTCACCTCTGTCTTTAAAGGGTCATTATCTCGCACCCCAAAGCACTGAGAGGCCCATCCATTGTATCTGGACAAGCAGGGAAGACTCCTGGTTAGAAGAAAACAATCCAGGCTAGTGATTTGCCAGTGATTCATGAAGCTTATCGACAATAAAAACAGTAAACATTACAAGAATTTGCACTCTGATTTAATGGGAAAGCAGTCATTAACCCTGAGGACAGTTTCATCCACACCCAAGAGGCCTTTCCTGCCCCATCAGCCAGCACTGCTCTCTTGAGCTTACATTCCAAACCAGAGCTATGTGGCCCTGCAGGATCCAACCACACAGGAACAATGAGGGCTCAGGAAGCAGATACAGGTATGTCCAGGTACCTGGACCACAGCCCTCTAGGCACCCACATGCAGGTGCTGTGGACAGGTCTAGTCTTTGAACTGCTTCATTCTTGTTATATTCTTTTTTTTTTTTTTTTCATCGATTCTTGTTATATTCTGTATGTGTTGGGCTGTCTAACCCAAGACACAGACCATCTACTCCCCTCATCTTCACTTGGTGTGGCCTCACAGGCCCTGCCTGATGCAGAGACTGTATTTAATAAAGAGCTTTCAATTGCCATTATCTTTGAGGAGATGACGTTTATGAAAATAACCCACATGGTGTCTGGTTTGGGTTTATACTCTTAAGAGGCCAATCCTATCTGCTCTCAATTTTAGGATAGTTCTCACTACTTGCCAGACATTTGCAAAGAACAAAGCAACACAAAAATGGAATTGACATTGCACACTGGAGCTGGAGTTTTATACCCCACTCCTGCCCTGTCTCAGCACCTGGAACAAAAAGGCAAAATAGAAAAACTGACCCTGGTGCTGTTTAAGAATCAAACTTCTCCATTTAAATGCAAACAATCAACAGTTGGCCAAGTGTGTAGAATGTCCCTATGTCTCTCTCGGTCCTGCAATTCCTACGTGTTGCCAAAGGAAGCGAGGGTTGAAATCGTTCTGGAGAAATTGCAGGGAACGTGCTTCTCCTTTCTCATCTTTCCTGGGGAGGGTCGAATGGAGAAGGAAGGGTTGCATACAACAATTCTTGGAGTTCTGTAGTAGTTCTAAGTTAGGAGACTTAAACAGGCTCCTCTGAATTGTAGCCTTGAGCAGATGAGGCAGGATAGAACCCAGGTGTGACCTGCCACTGTCACACCAACACAGCCAGGTGTGAGGTTTTATAAGCCACGTGGAGAATTGGATCCCTTCACCATTCTCTTGTACCAAGAGCTGAATAGAATAGAGCAGGAATTCTTCTAACAATGTCTCTCACACTTACATTTTAAGGAGGGATTTTATTGGGTTTTTTTTTTTCTTTCTTTCTTTTAATAACAATGTGGTTTTGGGAGGCCTTTTTAAGTGAAGGGAAGCCCATCATGCTTATGTAGAAATAGGTCCCTCAGGACTATGAATGGCCTGACAGCAGATAGGGCCCCCAGGTCAGGGCTCAGTGGCCTGAGTATCCTACCTATCCTTCTTACATCACCTCAGAAGGGAGATGTGCTGCCTCATTATATTTTTTACGCAAATAAAGAAAGGAAATTATTACGGGGAAAAAAACATTTGGCCATAGCTCTAGAAAGTTTCTGGGTGTGGGTGGTTAGTTGAGGTAGAGGATGCAGTATTGGCAGATATGCATTAAAATGGCAAGGACAAGGGTGGATCCCAAGCTTGTGGTATGGTACCAAGGGGGGAAAAGAGTTGTTTCATTTTATAGATGAGCAGGCTGAGGTTCAATGAGTATAACTGAACTGTGTAGCAATGTGGTCAACCCCATAATAGGCAAGGTCAGGTACAAAAGGTGACTAAGTGGTAAGGAATCACACTGCCAACCCAAAGGCACATGGTTCGAATTTGCTGGCTGCTCTTTAAGAGAAAAGGGGGCAATTATCTTCTGTATGATTTACTGCCTATCAAAACTCACTCAGTTATGAATTGGTTCCAACCTGATGGTACTTAACAACAATAGCAGAGCAAAAGGAAATTGCTAGTCTTCCTTCTTGAAAAACTAATAAGAAAATGACAGCAGAATGTTAAAGCAAGGGCAGAGTCCTTCTGAGAACCGGGCTCCATGCATCTGACTGCACAGGTCACAGGCTATGAAGCTGGTCCTGCCAGCAGCTGGAGGTCTGTCAGGAACTGAGCCCCAGCGCCTTTTCCACAATCCCTACCTTGTACTGAGCTGCCTCTCCCACTGTTCACTCCAGTGCACCATGGAGCTACATGCTGGCTTGTCCACCCCTACCAGAGATCAGAGAGACCAGGTACCTGGAGTAGCAGGAGAGGCCGGTGCTGATGATGGTGTTCAGCACAGCCAGGGCCACGTAGTAGTCACGGAAGGTGGTGTGCACCAGTGTGTCGGGAAAGGTGTACGCAGAGTAGGCGATGGCTGAGCCTAGGAAAGAGGATCCGCCTTGAGAGGGTAGCCGGGACTCAGCACCAGCTTGCCCCTTGGGAAGACTAGCCAGCATCTAGCCTAGTCCTCATAACCCCCAGCATCTGGCTCAGCCTCTGCCATTCTCAGCATCTGTCTCAGCTCTCATTAACCCCAACATCTGGCTTAACTCTCATCATCTCTAACACCTGTCCTAGCCCTCACCATCCCCACAGACCCACAAGCATCCCGGCATCTAGAATACCCTGCCATCTTTTCTCCACCTATCCAAATCTTAGCAAGCTCTGGTGGCCTAGCAGGCAAGGAACTGTGCTGCCAATCCCAAGGTTGGCAGTTCAAATTCACCAGCTGATCTGTAGGAGAAAGTCAGGCAATCTCCTCCCATGTGAATTAAGGCCTCTGAAAACCTGCTGGAGGGTCAGCTACCAGTTAGTTCTAACTTGATGGTATTTAACAACAACAACCCAAATCCTATCCTGAGGACTTACTATGGGCCCTGCATCATTCTAAGGGTGTCACAAAAACCCCCGGCATCAGTCCTGCTTGTCTCCTATTTTACAAATGGGAAAATGGCTAAAAAGTAGCAAAATCAGGCTTCACACCCAAGCAGTTTAGAGACCTAATAATCCCCCTTCTTAACCACACATTGTCATTCATGATGGCAGACCCAGTGTGCTTCTTGGTTTTACTCTCAAAGTAGGGACATTTCACTTCCACCCCCTCCAAAACTAAGGGTTCTTTGTGGAAAGATCAGTTTCAGAGGGAGGGGGCCCTTGCCACTCAGAAGCATAGACTGGGCTGAGTGTAAGAGGTCAACCTCGGGAGTTTGACTTTGGTTTAGATTTGGAGTTTTGTGAAACGATGGCTCCCTAAGAACATTCTAGAGACCTATTTATTAATGATTTTGTTCAGAAGAACAGGGGAGACTATTGTCCTTTCCAAAGAGCTCAGGTGTGCTTCACTTGGAGAGAGGGACCGAGTCCAGTGGCTCTCTGGGTGCCCTCACCTGCCTCTCAGAGAGGCAGCCAAGTCCTGTCAGCTCAGGATCTAAAGTCACTCATTATCAAAGGACAGAAAGAACCCTGGAATCCTAGCTGAAGACTAACTCGGGCCTTGGCCAGTTACAGCGCAGCCTGTGCCTTATCCCATAGGACAAGTGGAGTCTTGCAAAGCTGACGACGCTGCTGGGGCCCTGACAAAGGAACTCTGGTCGTGTAGTCTGCAGTGTGCTGGCTGTGAAGCCAAAGGCCAAGTGTCTGTGGTAATTCAAAATCACCAACGGCTCCTCAGGAGAAAGATGGGCCTTCTGTTAAGAGTTCCAGCCTCAGGAAACATGAAGTTGGAAACATGATGGTGGAGAGTGAAAGGGCAGTATGGTCCAGGAGGGTGAGGATCTTCGTGCCTGAACATGCTATCTTCAGGGAGGTTCAGCTGGGAGCTGCCCCCAGGGACAAAGCCAAGCTCTTCTCTTTGTCTGATGCTAGGCCTGGAAGCATTCTGCGCTGTCTATGCTGAGCTGGAGCCAACTATGAGCAAGGTGTATGCCAGGCTCTGTGGGTATTAGAAGAGCAAAGGAGGTTCTGACCCTGCCAAGAACTGCAACAGGAAGCCGCTCTGATCAGAGCTTGCTGGGGGACAGGAGGGTGAGTGGGCATTCTTGTTGGATGGAGGACTGGACACAGAAGCTCCTCCTGGAACCCAGCTCTCAAACAGTAGCAGGTCTCAAACAGGTGCAGGAGGACCAAGGCACTTTCCAGGGTGTAGGAGCAGATGCCAGGTTAAGGACAGTGCATTTCCTGTTAGCAACAGACTGTCACCGAGAGTCCTGAGTGGAAGACCCACGTGACCAAAACCTAGTGAAAGTCCATAGGATGGTCTAGAGGGAGGGAAACTGGGAACCAGGGAGAAATCAGGATCGAATGCTACATGCAAGGGATTGAGGGCTTGGACAAGGGGCATAGGAGGGAGAATGGGAAGGAGAAGGCGGCTGCAGAAATGGAACAAAAGTCAAAGGTAGGATCGCTCATTCACATTCACTCTTTATTGTGGCTTTGGAAGCGACTCATCACTGACTCTGGTGGGTTTTCAGGAGGCAGTAATTTACATGGGTAGAGATTTTCTGTCTTTCTCCCAAGGAGCCACTTGTGGATTTGAAGCACAAGAGAGGCACTGCCTTTGGGCTAATGGCACAGCCCCCCGTGGACTACCCCACCGGCGCTCCTGCAGAATCAACAGGCTCTATCAATTGACATGATGCACCTTCTTTCTTTTCACGCGTATTGGCTATTTGCTGATGTCAGACACAGAGCTACAGGCTGGACAATCAGATTGGAAAGATGAATTGTTTGTCCTCTGGGATTGATTCCTAGCTGAGGAGTAGAAATCAGTGAGTTACTGATACAGACCAGGAGCAGAGCTAAGAAGAAAGTGGATCCAGGTCAGTGTGTGTGTGTGTGTGTGTGTGTGTGTGTGTGTGTGTGCGCGCGCGCGCCGTTGAGCACTGTCGAATTGGATCTGACTGGTAGAGGAGATTGCCCTCCTTCTCCAGCAGAGAATCTGGTGGATTCAAACTGTTTGCCTTCGGGATTGCAGTGCAGCTTCTTGCCACTAGGCCATCAGAGTTCCCTACAGTCAGGGGCTTTGAATGGAGGTCCCAGAGCAGGAGCCACTGAGGGCCTAGGGGCTGGGCCTTGAAGGTCCTGTAGGAAAGGAAGATGGCAACCAGGGTCCAGGAGACCCACAGATAAATGAGATTGTAATGAACAGAGTGAAGACAATCCGAATGGGGCTGCCAGTGTGGGTGTGCATTTCCCCCTGACTCTGCCACCTACATGCTGAGTGATCTTGGTGAACTTATCTTCACCAAGCCTCATTAGCTCCCTGAGAACATGAGCCAAACAGTGGTGCCTACCTCAGGGGATGGCTGTCAGGTTATTGAGTTCATCAGCACAATGACCTCTCCTCCTCATGCTCACTAAGTGCTGGGAACCACCTTGCACGCATCACTAATATGAACACATGTAATTGCACTAATGCGCAGTGCAGTTAAGCTGGTTCTGACTTATAACAACTCTAAACACAACATAATAAGCCCTGCCAGGTCCTGTGCCACCCCTACAGTCAGTGCTTGGCCCAATGCTGCTGTCAATGTGTCAATCCACCTCTACGAGGGTCTTCCTCTTTCTTACTGACCTCTTAGGAGAAAGGAAGCATGCCCATTTTACAGAGAAGAATTAAAGCTTCGAGAGTTAAGAAATATGCCCAAGAGCCTACGGGGTGGTGATGGGATTCAAACCCAGCCAGTCTAGCTAACGCCCATCAGCACCTAGCTGTGGTGCCCCCAGTGAAGCACGTCGGAGGCTCACACTGTGCCTGCCACACAGTGATGCTTCAAAACGTATACCCTTATCACACATGGGTCTGGAGTAGGTGGTAGAAGCCAGGCAAGCAGCCAGGAAGAGGAGGAGCTTGATTACATCCCAAGCCATGAGATAGGAGTCCTGGAAGGCTCTAAAGGAGAGAGCTGCCAAAATGCTAGAAACCTGGTGAGTGTGGGAAATGGAGGGAGGATGGTAAGGCAGAGAGGAAGCTGGTATATCAACTTAGTAAGAAGAAAGACAGTGGAGGTGGGCAGATCCAAGGCTGCAGGAGACCCAGCTGGGCTTGTCCCTGGTTGGGGAAAACACTGGAAGTCAGGAAGGGTGGGGATGCTGTACTTGAGGATTATTCATAGAACTGAATCTTGTAAGACCAAGATGTGAGTGGGAGTGACTTGCTGAGGAGATATTATAGGAGGGGATCTGGAGACAGGGTGTTAAAGTTCCAGACATCTCAGTCCACAACTTGGACCTGCGTTAAGTGGTTGACTAGAGATGGGGGCTTGGGAACATCTTGTCCAGAAGTGTTAGGGGAGGGTGATCATGGAGGGGATCTCTCAGGGTAAGGAAGAGGCCCAAGGACAGGGTGGGATTCCATCTCATACATTTTGGGAGTGTTGTCAGGAGGTGCCAGTTGTTGGGAATAGACATCATGTTGGAGGGTCACAGAAAGAGAGGAAGACTCTCAAGCAAGATATTCTGACACAATGACCACAGCAATGAGCTTGGGTCAGGTAGGCTTGGTGAGGTTAGTGAGGGACAGGGTAAAGGCCTGATGTATTGTTCATAGGGCCACTAGGAGGGACAGGGCAACCAACAAGGAGAGAGTGAGGAAGGGCAAGAGAAGAACCAAGAGCGTGTTTCAAAAGGGATCAAAGAAAGAGAAGGGGTGGAAGAGGACAAGGGTCCTAGCATCAAAGGCTGGTGGCAGGCTCCAAAGATCAGAACAGAGATGCCTTCACTGATCCTGACAGTCTGGTCGACACTGAGGTCTTCGCAGCCACTGTTTCAGTGACTAGTGGGATCAGACAGTAGAGAATTGAAGAGTGAGAGTGGAGAAGATGATAAGGGCAGTGCAAGTACAGGTACGTAGCTACGCACGTATGTGTGAGTATATGTGTGTATATGAACGTTCCAGATTGCACGTGTGCAGGAGAGGAAGACCCTGTGTCAAGATGGATTGACACAGTCTGGTTTTATGAATATCACCATTACTCCTTATCCTCACCCTCCAAAACAACTGCCATCACCCTCAATAAAGACAAAGCCATGCAGTAAAAAAAGATGGGTTGACACAGTGACTGTAACAGTGGACTCAAACTTATTAGAGTTTGTGAGGATGGCTCAAGATAAGGTGAGGTCCAGGTATATTGTACACAGGATCGCTATGAGTCATAATAAACTGGATAGCAAATAACAACAACATGTATATGTGTGTATATGTGCCTGTAGTATGTGTGAGTATATGTATGTGCAAATTCCAAAATGCTGGCTGTGAAGGGAGGGAGAGGAGGAAAGAAACTGTCCTCATGGACAAACTCTTGGACAAGAGAAGGTGATGACTTGATTTCACAGCTAGAGCAGGTCAAGGGGAAGGAAGGGCTGGAGCTAGGGTGCTGGAGAACAGGCAGAGAGCTACAAGTGAGAAGAGAGAGGAGAAAGCAGCAAAGTAGCTGGAGGAAAAGACGAGGAGACTGGGAATGTTAACCTCAGCTTTATCACCTTTGGGTCTACCATCCATTCCTCTGTGGGCCAGTTAGCAAGTCTCTTTACTCTAAACATACTATCCTGATTTCCTATCACGTGTAACACTGGCCACCACTGAGTGACTGGACTCTAGAAATCTTGAGTCAATTATTCAAGCTTTAAAAATTAAATTGCGTTTTCTTTTTGTTGGGTACTGTCGAGTCGGAACTGACCCATTGCTGACTGAGTAGGTTTTCAGAGGCAGTAAACTGCATGCGACCAGACTTCCCATCTTTCTCCTGCTGAGCCCCTGGTGGATCTGAACTATGAGCCTGTGAGTTGGCAGCGCATTCCCTTACCACAAGTCACCAGAGCTCCCTTACTGATAGTGCATTCACTAAAGGAAGAACTCGGTTTGCATCTACTACATTCCTGGTGGGGAATTCTGGAGACGTAGTGCATAATGAGCTGCTCTGATAACACAAAGGCTGAGTGTCTCCAGTGGTTCAAGTCCACCAGTAGCTCCATGGAAAAGGATGGGCAGTCTTAAAGCCTTAAAGATTTATAGTCTTAGGATTGATAGAGGGTTGCAAAGAGTAGGAATCAAACTGACAGCAGGGCTTGGTTTGGGTTTATATCTGTACAGTAGAACTACAAGGATGCTACATGGAACTTCCCATCCCTTCACTTCGTACACGTTGGTGGCTTCAAATCAGCCTTGGTGGGCTTATTCCTACATGGACAGCAGCAAGCACTGCAGATCAGGCGCCTCTCCAGGGGCCAGTGCTTCACCATTCCTCAGCATGCCTTTGAGGAGTTTCTTAAAAGACATTCATCAGGTTACCTGGATGGAAGACTTGGCATTCCCATAATACTCTACAAACACATATACAGTGACCCCAGCTCACAGATGGAAGGGACAAGTGGCCCGATTATGGACACGAGGAGAGAGCCAGGGTCTCACCTACCCAGGCCAAAGAGGTTGACGGCACCATAGTCCAGGAAGTAGCAGATGTGCCGGGCGTTCTTGGACATAGAGCTGAAGGTGTGTGCACAGCTGGATGCAAAGGGGTACACACAGCTGGTGCCCATGTACACAAGCAGAGGCCATGAGTAGCTGTCATTCTGGACATCCGTCATATACAGCAAGGTCACAAATCTCCACATGAAGAACCTGAAACACAGCACGGGCCATCAATCACTGCGGCTGGAGGCTCCTTTTAGGCGCCTCCCCTTTTGTCTCCCATGCTCCTCACTGACCAGTCCCAAGTGCTCGAACTTTGGTGAAAAGGGGATGAGGGTCTTCTCTTCCTTGAGAGGCAATAGGTTAGAATGAAGCAGAAGGGTAACAAAAGAGCCTATAAGGTTTATCTCCTCCTTTCCGTTCATCTTATAGCATCTTCCTCAAATTATTCTTCAACTTCAGCTTGCATGCTATCAAGGAGGGGGGCACTCACCACCTACAAGGATGGGGACTGACTCATCAACCCACCTGGTTCTAAAGTGTTAAAAAGTTGCCCCTCATTGAACTGGAATCTGTCTCTCTAGTTCTTCCCAATTAGGACTATAGAAAGCAAGCCTATCATAAATTTCAAGGCAGCGTTTATATACAACCTTGAACGTCACGTTAAATAATCCCAGTTCATTCAACCATTCTTCCCATGGCTCATGTTTGACTCTCTATCATCCTTACAGTTTATCTTTTGTTTCTTCCGACCTGCTTGTGCCCTCCTCTGCAGAAAGATTTCTCCAACAAGAGCAATGCTCCACACAGGATCTGGAAAGGCTAGAGACCTGTCTTTGTCCTCCTCTTGCATATAATTCATCCACTAGGATTGCAGTACATTTCTCAAGGGGCTGCAGACACAGTAGTCAGGGAGCTGAGCACAGCTCTCTGGGCTCTGTCTCCATGTAGAGTTTTGCATCACCTGTTGCTAGATCTGCCTAAACTACAACCCGTACCTGGGGGTTCCCTCCCGCAGAGTTCTCTGCTTCCACAGACTGCTTTCAGAGAATGACGTTTCCCTTCCCACTAACTCCTCCAGCACAAGGAGTTTAACAAAGTTTTTCTTAGTGGAACTGAAGTATTGTTGAATTTTCCAGCTATGCTGGAGGGCTGTTTGCTCAATCCAGCAAAAATAAAGCTTATACTATCAGCTTCTCAGAACAGATTCCCTTGACCACATGGTCAACAATTACTTTAAAACAAAGTTGAGAATATAAGAGCTTAGGGAAACTAGGTTCACTGAAATGGAACAACCAGAAAAGAAGGATTGAGAAAATGCATGCTTTTGAAGACTGTAATCAATGCCACTGGAAAATTTGTGTAGAAGTTGTTGAATTGGAACCTAAACTGCTGTGTAAACTTTCAATACAAATACAATAAAATGTTATTTAAAAAATATATCCTTTTATAATCTCAAGCATATTTCCCGGTGGTAGTATTAGCCACCACTCAGTTGGCCCTCAAATCATGTTGACCTCATGTACAATAGAACACAAGGCAGCTTGGTTTTGTGCCATCCCCCTAACTGGTTGTAGATAAACTGTTGTGACTAATTGAGGTTTTTTAATGGGATTGCACAGGAAAGGTGTCATCTCCTTTTGTTGTTAGTTGTCATGGAATCAAATGTGAATGTGACCCAAGGAAGCCCCATGCATGCACAGTAGAGATGGACTCCATAGGGTTTTCAAGGTTGTAGCTGGTGGCCTAACGGAGAAGGAGTTTCACTGTCAATCCAAAAGCAGGTAGTTCGAACTCACCAGCTACTTCATGGGGAAAGATGAGTAATCTCCTCTCTTGCAATTTACAGCCTCTGAGAATCTACTGGAGGGTCAGCTCTGAGTTGGTTCCAACTTCAGATAAAAACAACAACCTTTCAGAAGCAGATCACCAGGCCTTACTCCTGAGGTACCATTGAGTCAAAAGACACTTATGCTGATAACATATTTGTTTGCCAACTGTTCTGTCCTCTTTTGAGGTAGTTTTTGAAAACTTTTTGTTTGTTTGTTTTTTACCTCATAAGGGCAGGGAGCAGCTAGAAAACAAACATAGAAGGTGCACATTAATTTTGCAAAAATAGGGACTATATTTCATAGGATTTCATTGGCTGATTCTTGGAAGGAGATTACCAGACCTTTCTTCCTACTCTAAGTCTGTTAGTTCTGCTGACAGCTGTTCACTGTCACAGTAACACACAAGCCTCTACTGGCAGGTGGCAGCGGCTGTACATGAGGTGCTCTGACTTGGAATGGAATCCAGGTCTCCTGCATGGATAGTAAGGATTCCATGGCTGAACCACAACTGCTCCCACTCTCATTTCTTAAAGACCCAAAACCAACTTGTTACTATGGTTTGAATTCCAATTCCGAGACAGTAGAAGTGCTTCATAGGGTTTAGATTGCCACCAAAGTTTGAGCCTCAGACTTTTAGTCTGCAGGCAAGAACTGTAACTTCTGTGCCACCAGGACTTTCCCCCTTTTTCCTTAGGGCACCTGAGCCCAGACCAGAAAGCCATCTCTGTTGCTCTGAATTCCAGTGGGATCATCTCTCAGCGCTGGCACTGTGTAGGGGCACTGCACACATCAGGTAGGTCTTATCCACCTTGACTAGGCTGCAAAACATGTAGGAGGTCACAGGAGTCCAAAGACTCCCATGCAATGATCAACAGGGCGGCACAGACATCCAGGCAGCTTCACTCAACTGTGGTTCATCCAGCAAATGGAAGGCCGTACAGTTCAAGCCTCAGAGATGAGGTCCCCTATCTGCTCTGTCCCCTGTCCTCTGTCTGCTGACAGAGCCAGGTCCCCACACCTTATCACACAGGGAAAGAGCAGTGGGATGAGAAGAACCAGGAGCTGGGGATGCATCTATGTTCTAGATGCTCCCATGTCTCCAGCAGGGCCCTGGGAGGACAGATAAGGAGCAGGTCACCCTGGCACTTCCAGGGAGAGCTAGGCACTTGGGGAAGAAAGCAATTCATTATCTTTAGCAATGATGTAATCTTTTAGCATGTGTCATTTCCTCTAGGAGCCCTGGTGGTGGTATGGCTAAGTACTTAGTTGCTAACTGAAAGATCAGCAGTTCAAACCCACCTGGCCGCTCCCAGGAGAAAGACGTGGCAACTTATTTTAAGAAAGATTTGAGCCTTGGAAATAGTATGGGAAATTCTACTCTATCCTATAGAATCCTAATGAGTCCCTGAGTAGTTCTTACCATTAGCCTTGGTGATGCAACAGTTAAGTACTCAGCTCTAAACAGAAGGTTGGTAGTTACAACCCACTCAATGACTGTACAAGGAAAAGTTCGAACAATGTACTTCCCTAAGTTTCCATCCTACAGCCTAGGAAACACTGTGAGATGTAATTGACTCAAAGGCAATAACAACAACATACTTTTTGCCCAAGTGGAGAATGAAAACAACAAATGGCTGCCTGGAGCAGAACCAGGCGGCCCTCCCGAGTGTTCTGCAGATCTAGAACTTGGGGCTGTCAGTTGATCACGGCTCACGTGACCGCACCCCAAGCCCGAGCGCCCTCTTCTCCCTGGAGGAGTTCCTGAGAATGAACAACCTTTCTACTCTCTTTGGCTCTTGGTCTGTCTTCTGACTACAGGTCAGGAAAGCTGACCTCAACATGGAGCTCCAGGGGTCTTCCTGGGCACCGTCTCCCCTCACAGTCCTCCTGCGGTCCCTCCTGCTCAACTGGGTTTTCAATATATTTGGAATAGGAGCCCAGAAGCCAGTCTCTACCACGACCTGGTGGGTGATGTAAGCAGGTTATTCCTTCCTTGGGCCCATTATATCCATAGTTAGAAGGAGTTGTGCTGCCAAAGGCAGCCGGTTCGAATCTACCAGCTGCTCCATGAGAGAAAGATGGGAAATCTCTTTCCATAGCATTTACAGCTTCTGAAAACCCACTGAAGGGTCAGCTGTGAGTCGATTCTGACTCAAGGCAAACAACAACGTAAGCCAGCCAATGGTGGCATGCAATGGAGGGTGACTGAATGACCTGAGAACCTTCTAGCTTGGAAACACTATAGTGCTATGTTATAGTCCTAGCACCACTGACCCTTCAGTAAGCAAAGATGTGAGATGCATGGCATTGACCTTCACTCCACTTTACTCAGTGAAGTTCCTGTTAGCTTTTCTGCTGCTCCCGTTAACTGTGAACCTGCAGCCCAGAGCCTTACCCTTAGCTGGCTCCACTCCAGGGCCATTACAGGGCATCACAGCTCTGTGCCCGGTGGCTTTGCCCATGTTTTCTCACAACCTTGACAGCTCACTGGGAAGGAGCAACTGATACTCCTGCTTCACACAGGGAGAAAGTGAAGCCCAGAGAGCTGAAAGGCCTTGCTCAAAACAAACAACCACACCCATTGCCAATGAGTCAGTTGTGATTCATAGTCGCCTATAGTAGAGGAGGGCTGTCCCTTGGGGTTTCCAAGGCTGTAAATCGCTACAGAAGCAGACAGCTTCATCTTTCTTCTGTGGAGTAGCTGGTAGATTTGAACTACTAACCTTTAGGCTGGCAGCCCCATGCTCAAGTTATTAGCCCACTTGGGCTCCTTACTTGCTCAAGCATTTTAACCAGGGCTACTGAAAGACTCAGAACCTCCAGTGCTGAAGGAAATGAAAATAACATTATTCACCCAAGCACTGGATTAGGGGTGCAGAGCAAGCATGGGGGGCTGGCAAGAGCACCTCAACTCCAACTAGAACCCATGCTTCAATGCTCATCCCAAGGGCAGACCCCAACATCTCCCATCTCTATCTCCCCCTCCCACACACACACATGAGCTTTCACAGAAAGGAACATGGTACCAAAATCCCAGCTCAGAGCCTCGGCCCACCCAAACCCAGCTGTGTCTAAAAGATGCCGGAGTTCCCAGAGTTCCTCAATGAGACAGGTTGGTCTAGGGGGTCCAGAGGTACCAGAAGGGCAGCAAGTGAGTCCAGATGTTGAGGGTCTCATTGGTCATCTGGAAAAGGCTGAGGAGACAGGCAGTGGCTGAACTCTGCGGGTGCCGGTAGCCGAAGAGGATGCCATGCTCATGGAACACCTGTAGGGAGAGCGGAGGTGCTGAGTTGAGGGAATGGGGGGCTGAAGTCTCAGGAAGAATGGCTTTGGGAACGCTGGCATCCTCCCAGGGTGTACACTGGGAGCCCAGGACTCTTGATCCCAGTCCGAAGTCCACTGGCATATTCCCCTTCCCCTCCCTCCTCTTTTCCCCTCCTCTCAGTGGCTTCTAAAATCTTTTGTTTCCTAAGAAACTCCAGGCAGCTTCAGGAGGGAATTCAGGGCATTATGCTTAGCATGAATGAAAGGCGCCTAAGACTCTGAGTTCATACCTTCTGCATGGGGACTACAGCCCAGCCTTTGGAAGTGTCTGGGGTTGGCTGACATATATGTGCTCTGCCCGAGCCAGCATGCCCCGGATGTCAGGGGCTGGTGGGAAGGTGTCTGCAGAGGTCCCCCCAGCCCCACATCCAGAGCCGGGTTATATCCACCAGGGTATATTTGCTTCATAAAGGCCTTTTGGTGATGAGGACTATGATGCTGATGTAGATGGAAGGAAGAAATGGCTGGTCCCAGGAGTGCTCTGCAAGCTACTCCCATCATATACTATCTGTCACAGATTGAATCATGTGTCCCCCCCCCAAATATCTATCAACTTGGCTGGGCCACAACTCTCAGTGTGGTATGGTTGTGACATGTGATCTGGATTTTGTGATCTGGTGTAATTATGCCTCATTTTGGGATGTGTGTTGTAAATCTCAAACTCGTTATGTTTTTAGGAAGAGTTGTACTCCTAACCCTAAAAGCCATGTGTCTGCAGTAGTTCAAATCTACCAGTGCCTCCAAGGGAGCATAACGGGCTATCTCCTCCTGTTACAACTTACAGCCTTGGGGACTCTATAGAATCTTAAATTGTATCTTAAGTCGCAACCTTACATGAGGCAATACTCAAGTATTCCTCTGATTCAAGCCAAATCTTGCTTATGTCATACTTCTTTTGTCTTACAAGAGATTGAAGGAGAAAGGAGTGGAGAGGAGGGGCCTGCCTACCAGTAAGGAAGGAAAGCCAAGAGCATAGTGTGTCCTCTGGAGCTGGGGTCCCTTTGCAGAGTAGCTCCTGCACCCAAGGGAGGATCACTGCTGGGGCACACGGATCCAAGAACCACTGGGCCACAAATGTTCAATGGAGGTGGGGATATTCAGAGCCAGTGGAGGGAGAAGGTCTTCCCCTGAAGATGGCAAGTGGGATGTGTACTCCCAAACTGTGGGAAAATGGGGTTTTGTTTGGTGAGACCACCCACATGTGGTATTTACGTTACAGCAGTACTAGACAATAAAGGGCACAGCCTTCTTGAATCATCCTTTAAAAAATGCACACCAATGAGAAATTTGAGCTAGTTGAGTAAGTATAACATGAGGCATTATCCTACCTAAAATATTATACCCTATCTATTAAAACTGTTGAGGTGTATTCCTCTCTCTCAGGAGCCAGGGGAGCCAGAGCTTTTGTGGCTGAGTCTGTAGGACGTGGTTGCTAACCCGAGGGCAGTGCCTCTCTGAATCCACCAGAAGCTGCAACAGAGAAAGATGAACACTCTCCTCCCGTGTGGTAGCCTTGAGAATCTGCTAGAGGATTGTCTATGAGTTGGTTCTGACTCCGTGACAATGAAGTGTATGGTTTGTTTTGTTTTATATGAAAAATGGTGACTATGGAGACAACCAGGCACGAGGTACAGAAGCTGAGGGTGTAACAGTAAGTGAAGGGAAGTGGCTTGCAGGGTGTGTTCTCACTACTGTCTGAGTGGCTCTATCTCTTAGCAATCACTTCCCAGGTTTCCAGGGCTGTAAATCGTAACAGGAGGGGAGTGCCCATCATTCTCCCTTGGAGGCAGTGGTGATTTGACCCACTGGAGATGGACTTTCAGGTTACTAGTGCAACTCTATGGACTATCCCACCTGAGTTCTCTTAGTGAGCATCATTGCTATTATTAAGAGAATGACAGAAATGGAAATAAGTCTGGTGGTAGAGGCTGGGAAGGACATGGAAACGTCAAGAGTATTGATTGTAATAGGATTGTAGGAGACATTTCTTTCCCTTTTGTATTGATTTAGATGAGAGTTTCTCAGTCAGAGCACTACTGACATTTTGGGATGGATAGGGTAATATCTGGTGGTGATTCATTCTGTGGTATATAGGGTTGTTATGAGTTGGAGCTGAATGGACAGCATTTAGCAACAATTCTGTTCAAGAGAGCACTGGTCCTTCAATGGTAGAAATTCTTGCTGTCCAGGAGGGAGATCCAACTTCAATTCCCAGCCAATGCTCCTCACAATGGCCTCCACACATCTGTCAGTGGACACTTGAAAGTTGCCATGATGCTGGGCAGATTTCAACTGAACTTCCTGACCAAGTCAGATGAAAGGCCTAGCAATCTATTTCCAAAAATTGGCCGGTGAACCTGTGGATCACAACAGTCAGATCTGCAACAGATCATATGAAGGAGCAAGACCATTTCTCTCTGTTCTCCACGGGCTCCTGGGGCATGACGGGTGAGCTGGAAGCAGCTTAACAACAGTTCTTCATTGTGTCACTGTTCTGCGCTTTTTCAAAGACATTTAGCAGCACCCCTGCCTCTATCCACTAGGTGCCAGTAGTACCCAGCAGCCAACATACGAGAATGTCTACCAATACAATGCCAAATACAACCTAGGGGGAAATATGTCCCCCAGTCAAGAACTATTGAGTTAGGAGAAGTTATGATCTCTGAAAGGTAAATTATAAATGAGTCACATACTCGATAACTCACTCACTTATTGCTATTAAATTGGAACCAAATCATAGCTGAGTCTCCATTGGGTTTCCAAGGTTATAAACAGCTTGGGAGGAGATTGCCCATCTTTCAAGGAAGCTCAGGTGGATTGCTGTTGTTGTTGTTATGAGCCATTGAGTCGCTTGCAACTCATAGCGACCCTATGTACAAGAGCCCTAAACGCCATTCTATCCTGTGCCAACCTCGCTGTCTCAAACACACTCATTCCCACCACTCCACTCACAGAATTGATCCATCTCATTGAGGGTCTTCCTCTCCTGCACCGTCCCCTCCACTCTCCCAAACATGATGTCCCTCTCCAAGGACAAGTCCCTCCTTGCAACATGCCCAAAGTATGTCAGACGAAGCTTCAGAATCCTTGTCTCCAAGGAGCATTCTGGCTTCACCCTCTCTAGGACAAACCTGTTTGTTGTCCTAGCAGTCTATGGTATATTCAACACTCTTCTCGAGCACCACAGCTCAAAGGCATCAATTCTATTTCTATCACCTCTATTCACTGTCCAACTATCCGATGTATAGCATGTAATTGCAAAGACTATAGCCTGGATCAGGCGCACCTTAGTCTCCAGCCTGACATCGTTGTTCTTCGGTACTCTTGAGAGGTCCCTCACAGCTGACTTTCCCAATGCAATTCGTCTCCTGATTTCCTGGCTGCTGTTACCAAGAGTGTTGACTGTGGGACAAAGTAAACTATCTCAATCTCTTCAGCATCCATACTGATGCTGCCAATTGGCCCAGTGGTGAGAATCTTTGTTTTCTTGATGTTGAGCTTCAATCCATATAGGAGGCTGCAGTCCTTGACCTTCTGCAGTGAGCACTTCAGGTTCTCCTCAGCTTCAACAAACAGGGTCGTGTCATCTGCATAACACAGGTTGTTGATGATTCTTCCACCAATCCTGATGCCACATTCCTCCTCGTACAGCCCAGTGTCTCGGGTGATCTGTTCTGCATACAGATTGAAAAGATATGGAGACAAAAATACATCCCTGATGGACCCCTTTCTTGATTTTGAACCATCCAGTGTCTCCCTGCTCTGTTCTGACCACTGCCTCTTGGTCCAAGTATAAGTTTCGTATTAGCACAATCAAATGTTCTGGGATTCCCATTCTTCTCAGAGTCAGCCATAGCAGCATAATTTCCTAGCGAGTAGGCCACTGGAGTTACTTTTACAAATTAGTACATTGATCAAAGTAAATTACAATAACAATGGTAATATTAGTAATTGTAACATAAGTCAGACCACAACAAATTTGAAATCTTTCTGTTTTCTAGGGCCATGGGAAGGAGAGACAGCTGAGAGAATTCCATTGTTGTCATTCATCTCTCATTTAAGTTGCCAGCGTTTTTGTTTTAATAAGGACTCCTGATATGCAACATATAACACAAATCAGAATCTCTTGAATCTAAACATCACATGAAACCATGGAAACAGTAAAGTGCCTCTCAGAGGAAACCCCCACCCATCTGTCAAAGTGCTGTATGGAGGTGCTGTGCATGGTGCTGTGGTATCGTTCCACTGATGTTTCAAATCCAGCAGGGTGAACCATGGTTGGCAGGTTTCAACAGAGCTTCTAGACTAATACTAGGATGAAATGCCTGCAAATTCCTTCCAAAAACTAGCCAATGAAAACCCTGGATCGCTGTCCAATACAGTGTTAGAAGTTGAGCCCGCTCCATGGGGAGGCAGGTTGGGCCCATGGTCACATGATCATGAGAGTGGTGCAGAACAAGGGAGCATTTCTTGCTCCCCTCCCCAGGGCCACCCTGAGTGACCACTAGCCCCAACGATGACCACCAGGGTAACGAGATACCTCTGAGGTGCCACGTGGCTTTGAGCTGAGCCACAGCTCCAGGGCCTCTGCGTCCTCATCTGTAAACTGGGCAGGACTGACTAGCTGGATGGTCAGGACATCCCTGTCTTGAAGGGACTCAAAGATTTAGAAAAGCTCTGGTTCAATTCTGGGTTAAACTGATCAGCTTAGATTGGGGAAGGAAGGGGATAATGAAATCGGTTCATGGTCCAGTGAAGAGACACTATTTGAATTAGGTTTAGGGCTTAGCTAGTAAAAGCGATTTGTTCCAGGCTTTGATTTACAGTTCAGTTCTGCTGACATCCCTGTGTTACGGTGGCGGCATCCTAGAATGGGTACTATGGGTCTTGCTTTCAGGGAAGCAAATGAGCCTACAGTCATTTAAGTCAAATAAGCTTCAGTCTTTGCTTCCTGTGGGGGAAGGTGTGCTTGGTGGCCTCCCTAAAGAGGGACTGCACCCCAGGAGCCTCTGTGAGTGAGTTTATCTTTCCACGAGGTCTATCTTTCGTTTTTAAATGAAAGCATTGGCTAGATTGTTAAATGCAGGCTCCAGAAAGGAACAATTACTCTTCATCATTTATTCCCTCCTATGAATAAGCGAGCAGATCCCATAACACAGGAGGAGGTGGGAATAAAAAGGGGCTGCTGTTGTTGCTAGTGTGTGTCGTTGAGTTGGAACCAACTCACAGCTGAGCCTCCCACAAGTTTTTGGAGGCTGTAAATCACACAGGAGGAGAATGCCCCTTTTTCTCCCTCAGAGCAGCTGATGGATTCCAATCACCTACCTTTGGGTTGGCAGCACAACTCCTTACCCTCTGAGCCATGAGAAAAAGGCTCCACATACTGGGCTTGAGGCAGCAGGAGGCAGGTGTGGACTGTGAAGAGGAGGCCCCTCAAATTTGCCCAGGGTGACTTAGGAGGTGATTAGTCTCTTGTCTTTAAACTCATCATTTAGGGAGCAACTGGGGAGGAGGGTGTTGATATAAAAAATCAGAAGGGAACAAAGAAGCTGAAAAATGCATAGGCTGTCCTTTTGTTCACATTTAGGAATCTGGTTACAGGCAGGAGGCATGTATCTTGTTGTTTAGATGCTATATTTCAGATAAATTTTTATGCTAAGATAGGCCTTATTCTGAAGACCTGCTGAGATCCTGAAAATTAACCAGCAAAAACTCTCTGGGTCCTGATCTGTAACCAGTGGCAGGTCTGGCACACGACTGGATGGGGTTTTGCTTTGTTGTGTGTGGAGCTGGGCTGTCATGAGTCTCTGGCTGCTAACCACAACAGCAACAAATTCCCATCAAACACAGAACTGGGTCCAAATGAAAAAAAACCTACTTCCGTCTGACCTGCTATCTTGAGGCCAGACATGTGGAAAACCCAGCTTCAATGATACAGCTTTGCTCTTGCATCTCAAAAGCAAAGACAACTTCGAGAATGAAGGTGCACCTGACCCAAGCCGTGCTATTTTCAATCATCACATATATACATATACACGATAAAGCAAGATACTATAATGAAATGTGCAGAGAGCTGGAGTCAGAAAATCAAAGGGACGAACTTGCTCAGCGTTTCTTAAGCTGAAGGAGCTGAAAAACAAATTCAAACCACGGGTGGCAATACTTAAGGATACTTTGGGCAGTATGTTAAATGATCCTGAAAGTATCAAGAGAAGATGGAAGGAATACACAGAGTCACTGTATCAGAAAGAATTGGCTGACATAGAAGAATTTCATGAAATGACATATGAGCAAGAGCCTATGGTGCTGAAAGAGGAAGTTAAAATTGCTCTGAAGGAATTGGCAAGAAATAAGTTTCCAGGAGTTGACAGCATAACAATTGACATATTTCAACAAACAGACACTGGCCTGGATGTGCTCACTAAGCTGTGCCAGGAAATCTGGAGAACAGCCAGCTGGCCCACTGATTGGAAAAGATCGATATTTGTTTCCATTCCAAAGAAAGGTGACCCAACAGAGTGCGGAAATTATCGAACAATATCATTGATATCACATGCAAGCAAGATTCTGCTGAAAATTATCCAAAAATGTTTGGAACAATATGTTAACAGAGAACTGCCAGATGTGCAGGCTGGATTTAGAAGAGGTCGTGGTACTAGGGATATTATAGCTAATGTCAGAGGGATCTTAGCAGAAAGCAAAGAATACCAGAAGAATTTCTATCTGTGCTTCAACGGCTATGCAAAGGCTTCTGACTGTGTGGATCATAACAAGCCATGACTCTGAGAAGAATGGGAATCCCAGAACATTTGATTGTGCTAATGTGAAACCTATACTTAAGAGGCAGTCATCAGAACAAAGCAAGGAGACACTACATGGTTCAAAATCAAGAAGGGGGTTCGTCAGGGATATATTCTGTCTCCATACCTTTTCAATCTGTATGCAGAACAGACCATCCGAAACGCTGGGCTATACGAAGAGGAATGTGGCATCGGGATTGGTGCGTTATGCAGATGACACAACCCTGCTTGCTGAAACTGAGGAGGACCTGAAGCGCTTGCTGCAGAAGGTCAAGGACTGCAGCCTCCCCTATATGGACTGAAGCTCAACATCAAGAAACAAAGATTCTAACCACTGGGCCAATTGGCAGCATCAGCATGGATGGTGAAGAGATTGAGATAGTTAGCAGTTTTAATTTACTTGGCTCCACAGTTAACACTCTTGGTAACAGTAGCCAGGAAATCAGGAGACGAATTGCATTGGGAAAGTCGGCTGTGAGGGACCTCTCAAGAGTACTGAAGAGCAACGATGTCAGGCTGGAGACTAAGGTGCACCTGATCCAGGCTATAGTCTTCATAATTATGTGCTATGCATCAGAGAGTTGGACAGTGAATAGGGTTGATAGAAAAGGGAATGATGCCTTTGAGCTGTGGTGCTGGAGACGAGTGTTGAATATAACATGGACTGCTAGGAGAACAAATAGGTTTGTTCTGGAGAGGGTGAAGTCAGAGTGTTCCCTGGAGTCAAGAATTCTGAAGCTTCGTCTGACATATTTTGGGCATGTTGCAAGGAGGGACTGGTCCTTGGAGAGGGACATCATGTTTGGCAGACTGGAGGGGCGGTGAAGGAGAGGAAGACCTTTGATGAGATGGATTGATTCTGTGACTGGAGCGGTGGGAATAAGTGCGTTTGAGATGGCTAGGTTGGCACAGGATAGAATTGCGTTTAGAGCTCTTGTACATAGGATCGCTATAAGTCGCAAGCGACTCGATGGCACATAACAACAACAACATATATATGAGTAGAAGCACTTACTGAAGAAAATAAAAGACAGTAGCTTTCAGTATGGGTTCAATCCCAACATCAAGGAAATAAAAACACCTCTAAACCACTAGGTTAACATCAGGACAGATGGATAAAAGACTGACGTTGTCAAGGATTTCATTTTACTTGGACCCACAATCAACACCTATGTCAGCAGCAGTCAAGAAATCAAAGGACATCTTGCACTGTGCTGCCAAGGACTTCCTTGAAGAGCTAAAGAGTAAGGTTGTCAGTTTAAAGACTAAGGCGTGCCATATCCAAGCCTTGTTTTTTTTGTTTTTCAATTGCTTCCTATGCATCTGAAAGTTGAACAATGAATAAGGAAGACTAAGGAAAAATGAACGCCTCTGAATTGTGGTGCTGGAGAAGAATACTGAATATTCATGAGCTTCCAAAAGAACAGACCACTCTGTCTTGGAGGAAGTATAACCAGAGTGCTCTTTAGAGGCAAGGATGGTGAAATTCAGTCTCACATCCTTCAGGCATGTTGTCAGCGGGTCTAGTACTTGAAAAAAAGCATCATAGTGGGAAAGGTAAGGGGGAAAACAGAGGAAAACTCTCCACAAGATGGATTGACACAATGAGGAGAACAATGGCCTTGAGCATGACAGGGATTGTGACAAAGGCACAGGACAGGGCAAGGTTCCAAACGATCTCTTGTTCATAAGGTTTCTATGCATTGTAGGTGACTTAACAGCATCTAATCACAATGACAACATACGTGGACAAAAGCTGGACAATGAAGCTTGAAGAACAATTGTTGCCTAGAAATTGTGGTGTTGGCAAAGAACATTGAACAGAGCATGGACTGCCGGCAGAACAAGCAATTTTTGAAGAAGTACATCCACAATGTCCTTAGAAGTGAAGAAGGCGAGCCTCGGTCTCACGTATTTTGGACAGGAGCTGAAGAGGAACGGGCCTTACAGAAGGACATCATGCTTGGTAAACTAGAGCAAAAGCGGGAGCCCCTCAACAAGATGAATTGACGGTAGGCACCAGCATGGTTGCAGCTGTGAGGAAGGTGCAAGGCTGGGAAGGGGCTTGCTCTGTGGTGCATAAGGTGACATCCATCAGAACAGACTTGTGGGCACCTCAGAGCAATCACCTCCAAGGAAGATGCTAACTAAATAAAAGATGCCTCTAACAAAGGACCTTTCTATCCCAGAGTAGTGATGTTTCAATTTAGAATAAAAACACTGATGACTTCCTGTCCTCCTCAACTTGACTGTCAGCCTCTCTGGCACCTTAACTCCGCTCCTGTTCTGAGTTCTGTGCTCAAGGAAGGGAGATGAATTCTCCCCATCTTCCCATTCTGGCCCTTAGCACAGTACAGAGTAGATCTTATGGAACTTGTGCTACATAGATCCCAAAAAGTCAAACATTTGAAAATGACTTTGTATTCCAGACCCAGTTAGACCCCACAAGGCAAATGACAATCATTGCCCTTAATATTTCATAACTCAGCCTCATTTCTAAGCAACCCTCTAATGTGCAGGGCAATTTCAAGTGAAATGAAATACAACTGTGTAAAGCCTCCAACCATTTAAAAGTGAGAACCCTTCGGTGCTCAAGGTAGAAAGACACACCAGCAAGTTTTCCCTTTTAGAGGTTGAAGTGTCAGCACCCAAAGAGACTCCTTCATATATATGGGCCAACACTGTGCACCTCTCTGCTCTCTGCTGCTTGAAACGCCACTGTAAGTATTTTTTAAAAAATGTGTTTTGAACAAAGGTTTACAGAGAGGTTGGGTTTTCATTTATTCATTGTTGCACACTTCCCTCCTCCCTTTCCTTTCTCCCTCCTCTAGTCCATTTTTGCAATGCACTTCTTGTTCCAGATTGTTGCCATACATAGAATATCTAATCCTACATTGCTCTATGACATTATTGTAACTGTAAACCTCTGAAAACCCACTGAAAGGTCAACAATTGTCAGTTCCTACTTTACAGCAATGTGTTGAGTTTGCGTTTCCTTTTGATCTAGTTATTAAACTGACCTGGGCATTACAAACTACTAACGGGTTCCACTGCTAAGCAAGGCATTGGAGGTTCGAGGCCATCTTCAAAGAAAGTCCTGGAGATGTCCTTCTAAAGTATCAGAAACCAAAAACAGCACTGAGGATAGTTATACTCTGACAAACTTGGAGTCCCCATGAGCCAGAGTGGAATGTATGGCATATAGTTTTAAATGGCAAATCATTCTGGGAAAATAAGCAAGCATTTCTTGGTAGCTGTAAGTAAGAGCAGGTTTTTAGTTTTTGGTTTTTTATTTTTTTATTACTGATTTTCTTTGCTATATATATATTTTTTTTTTTTTACAGCATATTCTTTCCATTTAATTCCCCCCCATTTATTCATTGTTGCACATTTCCCTTCATGCTCACCCCTCCCCGTAGTTTGTTTTTCTCTTTGAAGAAAAAAAATTCTTTCATTGTTATACAATCTCCCCCCACCCCAGAGTCCATTGTCCACTTTAATATGCATTTCCTTTTCTGTAATCTTGTCATGAAAATAATACCTAATTTGATATTCCTTTTAAACAGTTCTCTCCCTCATCTGTTTCAATGCAGTATACATTATGTATTCCCTCTTTTCTTAGGTTCCCCCAACTCCAATGTCAGTCTCATTTTACAACAGTGGCACTATGCAGTATTTGTCCTTTTGTGACTGAGATATTTCACTCAGCATAATGACCCCCAAGAGTTGTCCATTTTGTATAGTATTTCATGAGTTCCTTCTTTTTCAATGCAGTGTAGTACACCACAGCTTCTCTATCCATTCATTTGTTGATGGACACTTGGGTTGTTTCCAACTCTTTGCTATTGTGAACAGTGTCATGTTTTGGTCAGGTGAAAAGGGGAGAGGCAGTGTGGGCTCTGGAGATTAGCTGGCAAGACACTCTTGGTTTGTTTGAGACACTCTATTTCATAGACTCCTCTCATCAGCCCTATGAAGAAGAGCCTTGTGACTGCCCCCATTTTACAGAAAGTGAAACTGAGGCTCAGAGAGGTGAATGCATTTGTCCAAAGTCTCAGAGGCAGAGGAATAGTATAGCTGAGACCTCATTCCCCTGGCTCCTCTAGTGCTCACTGCTGCCGCCAAGGTGAGCGAGCTCTGTGGGCAGAGGAAGCCCTCATCCCTTAAACTGGAGTGAGTTGGGTTCATTATAAGCCTCCCTGTGCTTAGGTTCTCCCTCTTTAGAGTCATAAGGTTGGACGGCAAAGTCCCTAAGACAGTGTCTCCCAAACTCATAAGCATCTTCAGAGCTCCTGGGGCGGGGGCTTCAGTGGGTTTGCAGTGAAAGTCCACATTTCTACCAAGCCCTTAGGGTTTGATGATGCTGTAACTACCTTGAGCTCCAATGCCCAGGTCTCCTCCCTCAGCATTGTGGCAGCAGTGCCCTCAAGAGGAGGTTCCCCTAGGTAAGAGGAATAATATGAACACAAAGGAATGTGTCCTAGAAATCAGGGCAGGGAATAGAGTCAGCTAGGCGGGGAGGCTGGTAAAGGGCTTGGTAGCAGAGGAAATGAGGAGAATAGAGAAGGAACAGAGGCAGGTTAAGGACCATAGCATCAGTTATCACTTGCTTTCTAGTGCCTGCTCTGTGCTACTGAGTTGGGTACCAAACCACTGTCTCATGCAGAATCATGCTTAGTCCCAGCAGAACAGAACACTTAGGGTCTTAACTCAAAGAGCCTACAACACAGCTTGCACACAGAGCACATGTAGTTATTAGAACTGTTGTTGCTACCATTTGACCCCACAATACCACTACTGGGAATATACCCAGAAGAGACCATAACTGACACCCAAGCAGATATATGCACACCCATGTTTATTGCAGCTTTGTTCACAATAGCAAGGAGTTGGAAACAACCTAAATGCCCATCAACAAATGAATGGCTAGAGAAGCTGTGGTATATTCGCACAATGGAATACTATGCTGCATTAAAAAACAAGGAACTCATGCAATATTACTCAAAATGGTTGACTCTGGAGAACATTATGCTGAGTGAAATGTCCCAGTCACAAAGGGACAAATATTGCATGGTGCCACTGTTGTAGAATGGGACTGTCCTTGAGGTTGGGGAGAGACTGAGTAAGATGGGTTCAATAATGTATGCTGCTCTGAAACAGAGAAGGGAGAAAACTGTTTAAAAGAGATATGTGATTAGGTATTTCTGTCATGACAGGAGTCTAGAGCGATGGCTACATGGTGGAGTGGACCTGGGGGAGGGTTTGTAAAATAATGAAAGAATCTTTTCTTTTACTTTTCCAAGAGGGTAATGTCTGGTGGGGGGGAGTCTTGGGAGGGGACAAATCTACAACAAAGAACTGTTATTGCTAGTTGTTGAGTCAGCTTCAACTCACAGTGACCTTCATGCAACAGAACAAGTGTTACTGGGCCTTGTGCCTTCTTCATCCTTGCTGGTATGCCTGAGTGCACTGTTGTGGCTGGTGTGTCACTCCATCTTACTGTGGGTTGTCCTCAGTTCACTGATCCTCCACCAAAAACAACAACATTGCTCATTGCTGTCAAGTTGGGACTGACTCATAGCTGACTCTCCAGCAGGTTTTAAGAGGCTATAAATTGCACAAGAGGAGACAGCCCATCTTTCTCCCACAGAACAGCTAGTGTATTCAAACTACTTGCATTACAGCTGTTAACACAACTTCCTACCCAGACAACTAATCTCCTTATCTTTCTAGCAGTTAGAAAGCAATTTTCACTGGAACTGTCAATAGACCGAATTAAAAGTCAGTAACTAATGGTTTTAAATAATGACAGTCAAATGTCAATTGAGATCATTGGCATAATGCTTTTTTTATTTTATTGGTGTGATGCTCTTTAAAAAAAAGAATGCGCCTAATAGTCAAACACAAGGCTACTTCCTACACTTGCAGCACGATACTGACTGAAAGTGATGATAAAGTTCTTCTGGCTGATGAAAAATAATGAAACAAATTTTCAAAATAATGAAAAATAACTATGACAACAGTTTCAATGAAAATCATTAGTTAAATGAATAAAGTAAAAGAAAACCATTTTTTTAGCTTTTTACTGAGTTGAGTGAAAGTTTACAAAGTAAACTGGCTTTTCAAGTATTCATATTCATTTAGTTTCATAGCATGAATTATCACATCTGCAGTGTAATTGCATTCTTCGCACTTCCTCTCTCTCTCATGACGATTAGTGGAAATGGATACTCATTTCTATTAATTGTGATGAGAATTCTATATCTAGATCAAGAAGCTGTTGGCCAAATGGAGCAGAGAACATAGCATGGTTTAAAATCAGGAAGGGTATGTGTCAGGATTGTATTCTTTCTCCATACCTATTCAATGTGCATGCTGAGCAAATAGTTCATGAAGCTGGACTCTGCGAAGAGGAATGTGGCATCAAGTTCAGAAAAAGACTCATCAACAACCTGTGTTATGTAGATGATGCAATCTTGCTTGCTGAAGGTGAGAAGGATATGAAACGCTTGCAGGAGAAGATCAAGGACTTCAGCCTTCGATATAGAATTGCATCTCAACATCAAGAAAACAAAGATCCTCACCAATAGTCAACATTATGAAAATAGAAAAAGGATTGAAGCTGTCAATTATTTCATCTTGCTTGGATCAACAATCAACACCTTTGATACCAGAGGTCAGGAAATCAGGAGACACATTACATTGTGCAAGTCCACTGTCAAAGCCTTCTCCAAAATACTGAAGAGCAATGATGCCAGTTTGAAGGGTAAGGTCCAGCTGATTGAGGTCATGGTCTTTTAATTTTTTTAAATTGTGACTTTAGTGAAGTTTACAGAAAAGTTGGATTTTCATTTATTTATTGTTGCATATTTTCCTTCCTCCTCCTCCAGTTCATTTTATTTTTAAAAAATATTTATTCATTATTGCACAACTTCCTCCCTCTCTTCTTCTCTTCCCCCTTCTCAGTCCACTTTGCAATGGATTTAGTCTTATAAGCCTTATTCTGGACTTCTGTCATACAAATAATGTCTAATCATATGTTGCTTTTAAACAGTTCTGTCCTTCATCTGTTCCAGTGCAGTGTTCATTATCTATTCCCCCTTTTCTTAGTTTCCCACCAGCCCTCCATGTTAGTATTGTTTTATAATGCTGGTGTTATGTGGTATTTGTCCTTTTGTGACTGAGATATTTCACTCAGCATCATGTTTTCTAGGTTCACCCATATTGTGTAATGTTTATGAGTTCACTGTTTTCCAGTACTGGGTATTACTCCATTGTGTGAATATACCATCGTTTCTCTGTCCATTAATTTGTTGTTGGGCACTTGGGTTGCTTTCCATCTCTTTGCTATTGTGAATAACACAGCAATAAACATGGGTGTGCATATATCTGTTTGGATAGAGGCTATGGTTTCTTTAGGATATATTCCCAGTAGTGGAATTGCTGGGTCAAATGGTATCTCTAATTGCAACTTTTTGAGAAAGCACCAGACCGGCTTCCATAGTGGTTGCACCATTATACACTGCCACCATCAGTGAATAAGGGTTCCAATTTCTCTACAATCTCACCAGCATTTGTTGCAGCATTTGCTGCTCTGTTGGGCTTCACTATTATTGCTGGGGTGAGATGATATGAACAGTTGTTTTTTATTTACATCTCTCTGATGGCTAGGGATTCTGAACATTTCTTCATGTGTTTGTTTGCCATCTGAATACCTTCTGGTGAAATGTCTATTTCTATCCTGCGCCCATTTTGCATTTGGGTTGTTTACCTTTTCTTGTTACAGTGCTGGAATATTCTATAAATTTTAGAAATGAGTCCCTTAACATATATGTCATTGCTAAATATGTTTTACCAGTCTGTGGCTTTCCTTTTTACCCTGTTGGAGAAATTTTTTTTTTATGTGCATGAGGATTTGGTTCTTAGAATGTCCCATTCATATATTTTATTTTCTCCTGGTTATAGGTTTATCATGACGTGTGGAAGACTATTCATGTTGTGGATTAGGGCTTCTAGAATTCTTCCTATCTTTTCTCTGATGAATTTATAGTCTTTGGTTTTACTTCTAGGCCCTTGATCCACCTTGAGTTGGTTTTTGTGTATGGTGTGAGATGTAGGTCTTGCTTGAGTTTTCTACAGATGGTTTTACAATTTTACCAACATCATTTGTTAAAGAGGTTGTCATTTCCCCACTTAATTGATTTTGTCTCCTTGTGAAAAATCAGTTGACCATAGGTAGATGAGTTGATTCTCAATTCTATTCCATTGATCTATATGTCTGTCACTGTACCAGTACCATACTGTCTTCAACACCATGGCTGTGTAGTAGGATTTGAGATCAGGGAGTGAGATGCCTTCTACCTTGTTTCTCTTTCTCAAGAGTGCTTTACTTATTTGGGGTCTCTTTCCATTCCAGATAAAATTGGAAATTCCATCTTGTGGCAGAATGAAATTGGTATCTCTATTGGGATTGCATTGACCTTTTAGATAGCCTTTGGTAATGTCATTTTCATTATATTGAGTCTTCCTATCCATGAGTTTGGTATATTCTTCCATTTCTCCAGGTCTCTTTTGGTTTCTTGTAGTAGTGTTTTGTAATTTTCCTTGTATGGGCATTTTGTGTCTCTTGTTGTTGGTTACAGTCAAGTCAGAACCAAACCATGACTGAGCCTCTGGCAGAATTTCAGAGGCAGTTAATTGCATAAGAGGAGATGGCCTGTGGTTATGTATCTCTAGTGAGATTTATTCCCAAGTATTTAATCTTGTGATTAGCTATTGTGATGAGTATTCTTTGCTCCATTTCTGTATTTTCTTTGTCACTGTAGAGAAATCCATTGATTTTTGTATGTTGATCCTGTATCCTACTACTTTGCTAAATTGGTTGACTATGTCCAGTAGTTTTCTTGCTGAGTCATTAGGGTTTTCTAAGTATACTATTATATCATCTGCATATAAAGCTAGATTTATCTCCTCTTTGCCAATTTTTTTCCTTCTCTTGTCTTACTGCTCTCACTAAGACTGCCAATACAATATTGAATAGGACAGATAATGGGCATCCTTACCTCATTCCTGTTCTTAAAGGGAATGCCTTTAGCCTCTCTCCATTGAGAACAATGTTGGCCCTTAGTTTTGCATACATAGTTTTCACTATGCTGAGGACATTGCCCTTTATTCCTATGTTGCTGAGTGTTTTGATCAGGAAAGGAAAGCTGTTAGACTTTGTCAAAGGACTTTTCTGCATCAGTTGATAGGATGATGCGGTTCCTGTTCTTTGCTTTGTTAATGTGATGAATTACATTGATTGTTTTTCTTATGTTGAACCATCCTTACATACCTGTTATGAATCCCACTTGCTCATGGTGAATTATTTTCTTTTTTATGTACTGTTGGATTCTATTGGCCAGGATTTTATTGAGGATTGTTGCATTTATATTTACGAGAGATATTGATCTATAGTTTTCTATAGTTTAAGTGTTTCTTTACCTGACTTTGGTATCAAGTATATGTTTGCTTGATAGAATAAGTCTGGGAGAATTTAATATTTTTTTTTATTTTCTGAAATACTTTATGTAAAATTGGTGGCTGTTCTCTGAAATTTGATAAAATTTGCTTGTAAAACCATATGGTCCAGGGCTTTTGTTGTCGTTGGAAGTTGTTTTATTACTTATTCAATGTCTTCTTTTGTAATGAGTCAGTTCAGGTGCTCTACTTCAGTTTGTGTTATGTTAGGTAGGTTGTGAGTTTCTAAATATTTTTCCATTTCCTCTAGGTTTTCATATTTGCTCGAATAGAATTTTTCCATAATATCCCATTGTTAACCTTTTTATTTCAGTTCATTCTGTTGTGACATTGCCCCTGTCATATCTTTTTGGGTTATTTGTTCCTTTTCTTTCTTTTCCTTTATAAGTTTTCCTAGTGATCTGTTGGTTTTTTTTACTTTTTTGAAGAACCAACTCCTGGTCTTGCTGGTGGTTTAAATTACTTTTCTGTTTTCTGTTTCATTTATTTCTCCCCTCATTTTTTATAATGAAAACATACAGCAATCAACAACAACAACAATTTTTATAATTTCCTTTTTAGAGATTATCAGTTTTCTAGCTGTTCTTTTTCAATTTGTAGGAGATGTTGGGTTAAAGAATCAGTTATCAATTTTTCTTCCTTTTAGATGTATTCCATGGTCTTTTCAATCATTTGCTACGCATCAGAGAACTGGCCAATGAACACGGCTGGCAGAAGAAAAATCGATCCCTTTGAGTTATGGTGCCAGGAAAGAGTACTGAACATCTAATGGACTGTCAAAAGAATAAACAGATATATCTTTGGAGAAGGTGCAGCCAGAGTTCTCCTTGGAGGCAAAGATGAGAAAATGTTGTTTTTCATACTTTGGGGATGTAGCTAGGTGAGGCTAGTCCTTGGAAAGGGATATTATGCTTGGAAAGATGGAGAGTCAGTGAAGGAGAGAAAGACCCCCAAAGAGCTGGATTGACACAATGACTTTAGCAATGGGCTTTTGTGTGTCGGACATGATAAGGATGGCACAGGATAGGTGAGGGTTTAGGCTGTTAATAGAGTCACTTTGAGTCGTACTCAACTTGATGGCATCGAACAACAATAACTACTCCCCCCCTTTCCTGTCTTCTGGACTTTAATTTTGGGAGAATTCTGTTGTTCTGACCTTTTCTAATGAGTGAGCATCTCCCCGGTATTACAATCCATCTTATAGATCAGGTTGAAAGCTGAGCTATAGGGTGAGTTTTGTTTTGAGTTCCAAAGGTGACTAAGGATGATAGATAGTTTTAGGTGTTCCAAAAGTCTCTATCAGGTCAGTAAGCCTGTTCATAAAACGATATAAAATGTATATATTTGTAATATCTACAGGGCCCTTATGATACAACTCATTATGTGCTCATTATGTGCTCAGCTCTTAACTGAAATGTTGGTGGCTTGAGCCTACCCAGTGGTTTCACAGAAGAAAAACACATCACAAACATCAAATGCTGGCGAGGTTGTGGAGAAACCGGAACCCTTATTCACTGTTGGTGGGAGTGTAAAATGGTGCAACCACTAAAGAAAGCTGTATAGTGCTTTCTCAAAAAGTTTCAAATAGAAATACCATTTGACCCAGTAATTCCACTACTGGGAATTTAAAGACACCATAACTGCCATCCAAGTAGATATATGCATACCCATGTTTATTGTAGCTTTGTTCACAATAGCAAAGGGCTGGAAACAATCCAAATGCCCATCAACAAACAAGTGGATAGAGAAGTCTCTGTAAACATTCATGAAAATGAATAAATTTTAAAAATAAAAGCATATTATAATCTATGCCCAGAAAGATCACAGCTGAGCAAATCCTATGGGGAAGTCCCACTCCCTACTACTTAAGTCAGAATCAACTCTATGGCACCTGACAACAACAATAATACTCAGTTCAGACAGTATAGCAGGGAGGAAAATCTACTCAAAGGTGGGGTCTCTCTCTCTGGCAGTTTGAATCCACCAATGGATTCCACCTCAGAGAAAAAATAGCAGTCTCGTTTCATGCAATTCAGTCTTTAAAAACCCACTGGAGGGTCAGTTATACATCAGTTCCAACTCGATGGTAATGAAGTTTTTTTTTTTTGAGAGATATTGACTTACAGAAAGAGAAAGTGATGAAATGGAAAGAATGCAATATTCCATTGGTTGTATATTGCCTGTAAAATGGTAGCTGTTGTTTTTTAAACTTAATCCCAACTCTACTCATTCCCTTGGTTGTTGTTGAGTGCCATGAAGTTAGGACCAACCCATAGCTGACCCTCCAGTGGGTTTTCAGAGAGAGTAAATCGTACAGGAGGAAATTTTCTAATCTTCTCCCATAGAGCAACTGGTGGATTTGAACTGTGTGCCTTTGGGACTGTAACACAGTGTCTTACCACTAAGCCACCAGAGCTCCTTCATTTCTGTGAAATCAGAACCTCTTCGTAGTTGACCCTGTAGTAAGGTTTCAGAGACAGTAAATTACCTAGAAAGAGATTCTCTTTCTCTCACTTTTTATTTCTAATTAGAGGAAATAATTTTTCAATTATGAGTTTAAAAATATATCAAGAACAAGTTTTTGGTAACTCACAGATTGGTATGGAAAAATGAACACACCTGAGGCAGGCAGAATCATGTGTACTTTGACATGTTCATGTTCTAATTGACAGAACCTGTGAGTATCTGAGGTTACATGGCAAAGGAGAATTAAGGTTGCCAACGGAATTAAAATTATTATTAATCAGCTGACTTTAAAACAGGGAGATTGTCTGGATTAGTGAGCTGAATACAATTACAAAGTGGAAAAGGGAGTCAGAAGACAGGTGATTGTGGAAGAACGGTCAGAAAATGCAGATGTGCTTTGAAGATGAAAGAAGGGGGCTGCTACAGGCTGAGGGTCCCCCTTCCCCCCGAGACCCTCCAGAAAAGGTCATACGTCCTGCCAGCACTGTGGTGTTAGTCCAGCAAGGCCTATGATGGCTTTATAATCTGCCAAACTATAAAACAATAGATGTATGCTGTTTGAGCCACAAAATTTGTAGTAATTTGGTAGCAACAAAAGAAAATGATAATGAGATCAAAATTGGATCAAATTCCAGAAGCATTCAGTGCATGATGTGAATTTCTTAGTAGGAAAATTGATGGCGTTCTTTGTAAGAATTCAAAGATCACATGATATTGTCCAAATCTTCCCCAACATGGGACAGCTTGCTGAAACATAGCAAATTCGACTTTAAACTATTCTCATCCACACCATCTTGTATACCATTGAGTCAGAACCAACTCATAGCCTAACATCTGGCGGGCTTTCAGAGGCATTTAATTGCATGGGAGGAGATTGCCCATCCTGAATAAATGCCATTAAACACATATTTCATTTATACAGAATACACAATGGCTAAAAGCAATTTGTGAAGCAACGTAAGAGCCTCAAATGCAGACCAAAATGCATCTTTGTTTGGAAATTAAATTAATCTTGAATCTGAGCTCTCCACAGATATTTAGTATGAAACGTGGTATAATAACTAAAGCAAGAGACTAAAAAGAAAAAAAAAAATCCTAGGCCTGGTTGTTGCACTTTGAAAGAGATTTAAAATAAAGATATTTTAAAAGTGAGTGATTAAAAAAATATGTAGAGGATTTTTCAAAACCAAAGGAACTACAAGTGAAATATGAAGCAAAATAGAATCCTAATAAGGAAAATTTGAGAAAAGGAAACAAATGTCTGTGAGTTATTGAGGAGAAGATTCACTACAGATAATCGTGAAATGAATTTCAATAGAGATTCTCTTCTGGCCAATGTAAATGGAAGTATAATTTTGATTGTGTAAAGAACTACTATTTTCCAATTTCTTTAAAATATCTATAGTTTGGTAAGTTGAGGGGGGCTAGACAACTGAAGACATACTATACGGATCTAGATACTGTTTGGAAAGTAAAATTGCAACACGATACTGATTTATAGGATGAAATGAAACACTATGCTTTTTCTGCACTGAGCTCTGGTGGCATAGACTGTGGTGTGTTGCACTGCTAACCAAATGGCCAGCTGTTGGGATTTAGCATCTGAGGGAGAAAGACAGCAGTCTCCTCTGGTTAGGATTTACAGCCTCAGAAACCTGACAGAGGGTCACCATGAGGGAGAACTGACTTACTAGCAGTTAAGTATTTTGGTCTCTGACTTTTTCTGCTTATGATACCCTATCGTATGAAACTTCACTACATTTGAAGCTCCGGTGGCCTACTGATAAGGATATGAGTTGTAATCCTGAAGGCACAAGGTTCCAATCTATCAGCTTCTCTGCAGGTGAAGGCTGGGCAATCTCCTCCCATGCTATTACCTGCCTCTGAAAACCCTGCAGAAGTTCAACTATGGGTCAGTTCTGACTCGATGGTACACAACAACAATAACAATGTCCCATCTATAGTTCATTTCGAAATGTGTAATTGTAAGAACATTTTAATAATATTCTAATTGCTCTAATTTCGTAGAACCAGTTTCTCCTCACTGAAATTAATTTAAGAAACCAAGAATGCTAATTACTCAAGAAAAGTGGTTTCTTTTGGCATCACTGTTAGTACAGCACAAATTATATGATAAGGTTGATTACAACAGCATAACTTTTGGGGTTTTTTGGTATGTGTAAATGAAGGTAATAAAAACAATATATGCCCTAAAATATAATAATTGTTAAATTATGTTTTGTTTTATTTTATTACTCTTCTTGGCTTTGGTAATCTGTCAAAATACTATTCAAACATATAATAATACTAAAATGTAGTTATCATTGATATTTTTTCTGACTTTAGCTAGATAAAAATCATAGCTTTAGCTTTCAAATTTTTTTATCATTATAAAGGTAAATTTGTCAAAGAGAGAGACTAGAACTATTTTATATAATGACAACATTCTTAATTTTAAAATACTTAGACATAGGGTCTGTGACTTCTACTATTTCTCTCTTTTTATTTTAAAGAAAAGTAATATATTTTATCATAGTTTGGGGGCTAGAAGTCTGAACTCAGAGTTTGGTTTAGGGGAGGTTCTTGTTTCAGCTTCTCATAACTGCCAACAGCCTTGGCATTCCTAGGCTTATAGCTGTATTACTTTTATTTTGGTCTTCCTCTTTTTTTGTGGGCCTTTGTATCTGTCCTTTTCCACGTTTTTTTCTTCCCCCCCCTTTTTTTTTAGATTTTAACGAAAGTTTACTGAGAACTTCTATTTCCATTCATTCATTGTTGTGCATTTTCCTCCCTAACCAGCCCCAAGCCCAGTTTGTTTTTCTCTTTAAAAAACTTTTTTCATTGTTGCACAATTACCTCCCCCCACCCCTCCCCCAGTCCACTTTGCTATGCATCTCTTGTTCTGGACTGTTGTAATACAAATAATACCTAATCGTATATATTTTTTTTAAATAGTTCTATCCCTCATCTGTTTCAATGCAGTGTTCATTATCTACCCTCTCTTTTTTTAGTTTCTCCCCAATGCCCATGTCAGCCCAGTTTTATAACAGCATCATTATGCAGTATTTGTTCTTTTATGACTGAGCTATCTCACTCAGCATAATGTCCTCCAGGATCACCCATGTTGTGTAATATTTTATGAGTTCCTTGTTTTTCAGTGCTGCATAGTATTGTATTGCATGAATATACCACAGTTTCTCTATCCATTCATTTGTTTATGGGCACTTGGGTTGTTTCCATCTCTTTGCTATTGTGAACAACACAGCAATAAACATAGGCATGCGTATATCTGTTTGGGTAGTTGCTGCCGAATGTTGGGGAAGAAGGAAGGGCCTCTGACCAGGATAGGTCACCTAAGTTCCAGATAAGTGCAAGCCTCCCAACAGCCTTTAACATGGAGTAGAGAAATCTCCCCTGTGTTTGGCGGTACCAGCTTGAGAAAGCCTGGGAAGATGGTTGCCACATCTGTTGAGCTGGGAGTAGTCTGCATGAGGCTGAGGTTTTCCTACCCAATCCACATGTCCCACATCTGTAAGCCCACCCTATCCTGTCTTCCTATTTACATGCTTGTGTATAAATGTGCTGCAGATCCCAATAAAGTTGAGCTAGACTGACTCTCTGATCCTCTCCTGGAGTGGTGAATCTCCATCGTGCTTACCCTCATCAGGGTATTGCTGTTAAGTTGCAGGAAAACTGGCAGCAACAAGTGGTGGCTCTGGCTTCTTTAGGGTATATTTCCAATAGTGGAGTTGCTAGGTCATATGGTATTTCTATTTCCGATTTTTTGAGAACTCATCATACTTCCTTCCATAATGGTTGCACCATTTTACACTCCCACCAACAGTGAATAAGTGTTTCAGTTTCTTCACAACCTCGCCAAGATTTGTTGCTTGCTACTCTATTGAACTTTGCTATTCTTACTGGGGTGAGATGATTTCTCATAACTGTTTTGATTTCCGTCTCTCTTAGAGCTAGGGATTTGGAACATTCTTCATATATTTGTTCACCATCTGAATGTCTTCTTTGGTGAAGTGTCTGTTCATATCCTGTGCCCATTTTGCGGTTGCGTTGCTTACCTTTATCTTGTTGTTATGCCTACTTCTTCTCTTGACTCAGACCAAGCATCTGTTAGGGGCAGGCCTAGTTTCATTTGATTTTCATGGCAACATTGCAAGATAGGTGCTGTCAACTTCATTTTACAGATAACAAAACTGAAGCTCAGGGAGATGACACTGGCAAGGGCAAAATAAATAGCAAAACCAAGATGCAAACCCTCGTATATTGAATCCCAAAGTCCGTCAATGTTTCACTGTACTCAGCTCAGTGGAACCAGGAATTGCTAGCAGCAGTCTTCGGAAATGCTAAGTGTCATAAATGTTTTCAGAAGGAAGCTATCCCTGACACAGCATGACCAAGGAAGGACCTGTAAGAATGGCAAGTAGGATCTCCAGTTCTGGTAGAATAATGGTTAGTTTTGAAGGATCTTTCAGACTAAATTTTAAAATGCTGGATGAGATATAATTGCTTTTTGAACTACATGTATGACAGTATTTTAAGTGTATCACCAAGATGGCACAAAAACAAGGAAATGGTAAGGCCCCCAAATGAAGAGAAACTGGCAACTCTACAAAGTAACCATCAGTTTCTGCTGCCAGGTTTTGTAAACAAACGGGACTGAAGGTCCATACTGGCTAGGTGACTTCTAATAAAGCTTAAAGGAAAAGCAAACGAGGAAATAAATCCTACTGAGGAGAAAGTGGCAGCAAGAAAAATAGTTCCTCTCGATCCTAGTGTTCTTGAATGAGAAAAACAAATCTCTTCTAACTCTTCCCTACCATCAGCTAGTCTTCATGTGGGTTTGTGGCCCAAATCTACAAGTATCTCTGTGGTCCAAGAAATCTCGAGTGGAAAATTTAAAGTGGTTACTGATAGAAAGTGGTCAAAGTTTTGTTATTCCCTCAGGCAAGTAACAAAAGCAATGCAAATCCTCTCTAAAGGATTTCTGCCTTAAAATAAGCCTCAAGGAAAACTCGCACATAAAGTGGCAAGCAAAATTAGTAGCAGAAACACAAAAACAACATAAAAAGACCTGGAAATAAAACATCACGAATGAAAAATAGTAGAAACAGTTAGAAAATAGAAATAGAAATCAAAGGACACATATACTAAAATATAAAATCATTATGTTAAACATGTTTAAAGAAATATAGTTTAAAGACATGCACAGGAAATATGTCAATTTGGCAAGGAAGTTAACATAACTTTTAGAACTAAAAATTGACATTAATAAGACACTGATGCTAGTAACAATAGCAAAGTTCAACAGAGGTGCAAACAACAAATGCTGGCTAGGTTGTGGAGAAATTGGAACCCTTAGTCACTGCTGATAGGAGTGTAAAATGGTGCAACCACTATGGAAGGTGATCTGACACTTTCTCTAAAAGTTGGAAGTAGAAATACTATTTGACCCAGCAATTCCACTACTGGAAATTTACCCTAAAGAAACCAGAGCCACCATGAAAACAGATGTATGCACACTCATGTTTACTGGTGTGTTATTCACATTAGCAAAGAGATAGAAGCAACACAAGTGCCCATCAACAAATGAATGGGTAAATGATAGCATATCCACACTACAGAATAGAAAGCAGCAATGAAAAACAAGGAACTCATAAAATATTGCACAACTTGGGTGACCCAGGAGGACATTATGCTGAGTGAAAGCTCTCAGGCACAAAAGGACAAATACTACATAACACCGCTATTATAAAGCAGGACTGACATGGGGGCATAGGGGGAAATTAGGAAAAGAATGGAGATAATGAACACTGCATTGGAACAGATGAGGGAAAGAATTGTTTAAAAGGAGTATAAAATTAGGCATTATTTATGTGATGACAGTCCAGAATAAGAGGTACATTGTAGAGTAGACTGGGTGAGGATGGAGGGAGAGAGGAAATTGTAGAATAAATGAATGAAAATCTAACTTTTCTGTAAACTTTTGCTAAAAATCACATTTTTTTTTTAAAAAAAAGGCACTGATAACTAGCATATTAGACACATCTGGAAAGAAGTTAATCAACTCAAAGTTGTTGCTGTGTGCTGCAGCAGGCCCTCCAGTGGGTTTTCAGAGGCAGTAAATCTAATGGAGGAGCTACCCATCTATCTTCCAAAGAGAATTCAAACTTCATGCCTTGGGAATGCAGCGCAGCTTCTTATCACTAGGCCACCAGAGTTTCCCTCAACTGAAAGTAGATTTATTTATTATTATTTTTAAAGTATCCAGATTGCAGTCCAGAAAGATTAAGAGGAAATCTGAAAATGAAAGTAAGAGATATGGAGAATGTAGTATTTGAAGAGATCATGGCTGATAACTCCCTCGAATTGTTCAGAGTACCCATCTTCAGTCTTCAAATCTAAGAAGTTAAGTTAGGGACAGGCAAGTGGATCCAAATACACATATGCCTGCAGTTAGAGACCTCTCTCAGGTACTGAAGAGCAATGATGTCAGTCTGGAGACTAAGTTGCACCTGATAAAGGTTATGGTCTTTGCAATCACTTGTTATGCATCAGAGAGCTGGACAATGACTAGGGATGATAGAAGGAGAATTGATGCCTTTGAGCTGTGGTGTTGGAGAAGAGTATTGAATATACCTCTGTGAAGATTCTTTCCATGTCTTTTGCCCATTTTGTAATTGTGTTATTAGTCTTTTTCATGTGGAGGCCCAGTAGCATTCTGTAAACTTTTGTTATAAGCAAAAGAGATGGTATTACCAAATGTTTGTTCCCAGTCTGTAGGTACCATGTTGTTTTGGTTACCACTGCTGTGCAGTAGATTTTGAGGTCAGGGAGTGTTAGACCAAGACAGGTAATTATACCTCTTTTAGACAGTGTGATATACTTTTTAGGATGACTACCTTTTGTCAGTGCCACACTTACCCCTTTATAGAAATTGCTTTGGGGCAAAGTATAATCTTGATGTGGATACACTTTCTTCCCAAAGGCAGTCTATACCTGAGGATGGATACAACATCTTGGCTTCCTTTTTTTCATTTAGAACAATTCTGAAAAATACAGTCCTCCCTGCATGATCACTGAGACCTCAGATGCCACTTCTCCTATTTTCCTCACTTCCTTATAAGTGACAATCCCAAAAACACTTCCCAGTCAACTTCCTATACACAAACCTTTCTCTCAGAGTCTTTATTTCTGGTTAACCCATTCATCATCTCTCTCTTCCTCTTGAGTAGGGCCTGTTTCAGATAATGCAACTTCAAGGTGGTGGATCTCCCATCTGTCTGTGTCCTGAACAATCCACACTGACATCTTACGTATGTAATTTGAGTGTAAAAGAAATATTTGCTATATGAATTCAGGAAGGAGCAGGAGAGGGTTCCGATCTGTTGTTCATAGGGTCACTCTGAGTTGAAGCAGATTTGGCGGCACTTAACAACAAGAACATATTAAGTCACTGAGTTATTACAGGCAATATTTTTTAACACAGTAAAACTAGCCCTTTCTGCTTAGTACATGTATTTGTTAAAATTGCTGAGTAACCATTAAATGAGCCGATAGAGAGCATATTTAGAAAATACTAATTACAAAATAAATGGAGGGGAGAAATAAAATGTGAATGAAGAATATACAACTTAGTCTCCTGCTGGTGAGAATGCAAAATGGTTAAGCCTTTGTGGAAAACAGTGTGGCAATTCCCCAAAAACTAGAAATAGAATTACCACATGATTCAGAATTTCCACTCGTAAGTGGAGTGGACTTGAAAGCAGAGACTCAAAAAGAGACTTGTACACCCATGTTCACTGCAGCAGTAGTCACTAGGTAGTCAAGAGGTAGAAACAACCTAAATGCCCATCAACAGATGTATGGATGGTAAAACCAAAATGGGCCAAATACATACAACAGACTGCTACTTAGCCAGTGGAAGAAATTATAAATGCTAAGGTCTAGATGAACATGAAGACATAAAGCCGAATGAAAGAAGCGAATCTCAAAAGGACAAATATTCTATGACTTCATTTACATAAAAAGACAAGAAGAGTGAAATGTACAAAGACCAAAGTTTATTAATGTTTATCTAATATGGAGGAAGGGGAAAGGGGACGTTACTGGTGATATGAAAATCACATCAATTAAGGGTTGTTGTTGTTGTTGTTGATTGCCGTCAAGTTGAGCATGACTTGACCCTATGAACAAAAGGCCTGAAGCCTTTCTATAATTATCGTTGTTTCTCCAAGTTATTAGAATTTCCAGAGGCATGCGGTTTAGAAAGTGGATGACACTCCTGCTTCCAAACCTGTCTTAAATTGGGAGGTCCATCAAACACTGTCCACCATGGGCAGCCTTTATGGCATTTGATCCCCAATGGCACAAGGTTCAGCATCGCAGCAAACACCCGGATTATCTCAGTGCAGCAAACTGTCAGAGGAGAGCTGTACAACTTAGAAGAATGTTCCTCCAAAAATAACACTAGACCCTCAGGCCAAGGGTAGGGGCAAATAATAAATTACCATAATTACTACCAAAATTGTACCCCAGAAAATGTTGGATTAGCAAAAATTGCATGATATATATACTTACAATAATAACTTCCCCTCCTCAACACATGGACATACACAAAGTAGCTGCTGACATTGTTTATGTACAAAGAAACATAATGTGAGATGAGGTTCCTGGTTTGGAAGTTTTGGAGTCATGGTTATATGGAATAGCCCACTGACCTAGTAATGTGTTCAGTGCTTCTGATCTACCTCCTAATTTGTTACTTAGTCCCTGGGGTCTTAACATCTTCCAAACAACCATTCAATGCAAAGCAATTATTCCTGGAGCATCAAAGGAAGGAGAGTCAGGAGTAGGAGGAAGATCTGGAATGTGTGGCTAATGTCCTCCATGAACAATTGCCTCCTCTGACGTGAGACAAGAATTTGATGTTGTCGGGCTAGAAATACCATAGAGGAATCCTGACGAAAAAGGGGAAATGAAAAACAATTTAAAATTCTCGTGGCCTCTAGGTGCTATCAGAAGGAGCCAGTTCTTGGAAAAAGTGAGAAAGATGGAGTGCCATGTTGGGAAAGGTGGAGGGTTAGAGAAAGAGAGGAAGACCCTCAGTGAGATGGACTGACACTATGACTGTAACAACAAACCTGAATAGGCTGGAAGTTATGACTATGGTATAGCGTAGGACAAGGTTCAGCTTTGCTGTGCACAAGGTCCCTAAGAGTCATAGTCTATTAGATGGCACACAATAACAAACACAACTAGATGTTTGAACTCATGGAGCATGGATGAAGCCCTGAAACTATTGCTCTTGTATAATCTTTAAACCATAAACTAAAAATATTCTCTAAAGTCATCTTAAAACCAACCAACAAGTTATAGTATAACAAATAAAAAATATCTTCTAAAAAAATATCTTCTGTGAACACTATGCTCTTTCAAGAATAAATAGACTGAATGATATGAAATTGATAACGGCAACTTTATAGATTATGTAATAACATTATGGTTGATTTTTTTATGCAAACCAATATAAAATAAAGATAAAATGGAAATAAAGATCTTTATGGGCCAGTGAATTTAGTTAGTGAGGAAAGAACATTTCAGAAAAGGAGGGTTGCACGACTCAGAGAGCGTCATCAACGTGACTATGTCGTATGTGCAGAAACTACTGGACTGGCATGTGTTTTGCTATGTGTATACTCAACAACCACAAAATAAGAAAAGTTTAGAAAACAAACCAACTGAAGCCACAGAAGGCAGGAGGGGAACAACTAAACAGAGAAAGCAAGACAAACAGAAAGGCCACAAGATGGTAGAAATAACAGCAATTACGCCAACAAGTTATAGTATAACGAATAAAAAATATCTTCTGTGAACACTATCGTCTTTCAAGAATAAATAGACAAACAGGAACAGACTAAACTGTCCCATTAAAGCAAAATTACTGTCAAACTAGACGCTATGCCGTTCACAAGCAGTACAACGAGGAAATAAGATCGGCTAGAGAGTCCAAGGACTCTAAGAGAGAAATCAGACAAATGAAACAACAAAAGCAACAAAGCTCGAGTTCCTGTATTAGCATCAAATAAAGTCTAAGAGTCTAAGAGAAAAAGTACTGTTAGAAGTGTGTGAAGACCAGTTTAGTACTGGCTTCCAGTGACAGGCAGGAGTAGGAAGGAGGTGTTACGGGACATTGCCTTCTGTTAATAGTAATGGGAAATTTTGGCATGATTAATGATGATGTTGGAATAATGTAATAAGCATAACTAATGTCACTGAATTATACATGTGAAGAAGGTTGAAATGGCATATGTTCCGTTACATATAGATCTACTGCAAACAAAAAAGAAAAGCATTGTTAGCAATTAAAAGAACCACGCCATACTCATAAGAACTTCACTTCCTCAGGAGGAAAAAGCAGTCACAAACTAGGATGTGCCCCCCCCCCAAAATCAGCCCGAAAGATAGTTAAGATAGTGGACTTATCCTCAAGGAGTAACTTATAAACCTACTCTCATAGTAGAAGATTAAAACACATCTCAATTATGAAGGGATCAGCCAGAAAAAGAATTAGTGATAATTTAAAAATATTTGATCACATGGGTATATATGGACTATTGCCCCTAACAATTAGAAGCCATATACATTATTTATAGGCAAATTTAGGAGACTTATTGAAATTGATCATGTATTATGCAATAAAATTAGTCCAAACAAATTTCAAGGATTGGAATAACAGGGGGCATTCTCAGGCCACAGTCAATTAACTTAAATAAATAGCATAAAGGAAAACGTCATACATTTGGAAATTAAAATTTAAGAAATATTCTCTACTAAGGAATTAGAAGTCATCAGAGAAACAAAAGTGGAAATAAATTCATTTTAACATAAGGAATTATAATAGAGATTACTTAGAATATATGTAGAGCACAGTCAAGGCATCACTTAGAAGAAAATATATCCCTTAAATGCTCACATTAGGAGACAAGTGAAAATTAATGAGTGAGACATTTGACAAAAGAAGTTATAAGAGAAATAGAAAAATAAAGCCAATGTAGGAACACAATAATGAAATGAAAACATGTTACAGAGTGGCTCTGCTTCACACCTTTTTAAAGATGAAAAGCCATGATAAAAGTGATAAATTATTTAAAAAAAGAAAAGAAAGGACCAGAAAAATATTATCATCTACTTGCTGCAAAATGTCAAGGACTGTAGTCTTCAATATGGATTGAAGCTCAACATCAAGAAGACAAAGATTCTCCCCTCTTGGCCAACTGGCAGCAGCATATAAAATGAAGAAGAGACTGAGATTGTTAACAATTACAGCTTGCTCAAATCCACAATCAACACTCTTAACACCAGCAGTCAGGAAATAAAAAAACCTAATTGCATTGGGAAAATCTGCTGTAATGGACCTCTCCAGAGTGCTGAGGACCAACACTGTCAGTCTAGATACAAAGGTGCACCTAATCCAGGCCACGGTCTTCTCAATTACTTGTTATGCTTCAGAGAGTTGAACAATGAGTTAGGATGACAGAAGAAGAATAGATGAGTTGTGGTACTGGAGAAGAGTACTGAACATGCCATGGACTGCCAAGAAAACAAATAGGTCTGTCTTGGAGAGGGTGAAGCCAAGTCTTTCCTTGAGGTTAGGATTTTGAAACTCTGCCTCACTTACTTTGGGCACGTGGCCAGGAGTGATCAGTCCTTAGAGAAGGACATAATGCTTGGAAAGGTGGATGGACAGCACAGGAGATGGAAACCCAGGACGAGATGGATTGATACAGTAACTGGGGTGATGGGAGTTGGTATGTCGGAGTTAGTGAGACTGGCTCAGGACAGGGAGGGGTTCAGAGCTGCTATACATAGGGTTGTGATGCATCACAAGCAACTCAATGTCACATAACAGCCACAAACATGTTTGGAAGCAGGAGTGGTATCCACTTCCTAAATAACATGCCTCCGGATACCCTATGAATTTTTATAAACGTCGATAGTTGTAGAGGCACTTCAGGCCTTTTGTTCACAGGTTCGCTATGAGTCGTGCTTGACTCGAAGGCAATCAATAACAACACAATAGAGAAAAAGCATTTAACAAAATCCAATACTTTTTCATGGTTGGGGGAGGGGAGCCAATCCCACACTAAAATATAGGAATGAAGGCCATCTAGGAAAAATCCACAGCTAGGTGCAGTCTGTAAAGAGTCAGACTGCTAACTCAAAAGCAGTGCCTCTCTGGTGGATAAAATTCACCAGAAGCTCCATGGGAGAAGGATGGGCAATCTCCTCCCATGCAATTTATTGTCTCCGAAAATCCACAGAAGGGTCATCTGTGGCTTGGTTCAACTCAACAGCAATGAATATGAGTTTCGGGTTTACTATATTTAATGGTGAAAGACTGAATGCTTTGCCCTCCAACATCAGGTAGAAGACAAAAGGTGTCTACTTTCACCACTTTCATTGTGGGAGTGTATATACCTCCATATATACCCACTTTTAAATAGGTAGGGAGCTCTGGTGGTCTAGCAATAAGGAGCTGTGCTGTTCTAACCCACCTTGTACGATTTTCAGGCTCTGAAAACCTGCTGGAGGGTCAGCTATGACTCGGTTCCAACTCAGTGACATATAACAACGACATCTCTATATCTCTATCTCTATCTCTATCTCTATCTCTATCTCTATCTCTATATCTCTATCATCTCTATCTCTATCTCTAATCTATATCTATCTCTATCTATCTAAATAGAGATAGATAGATAGATTAGATATAGATATAGAGATATATATGTAAATACAGAGAGAGATTAAGGCCATGGTCTTCACAATTACTTGCTGTGCATCAGAGAGCTGGACAATAACTAAGGATAACAGGAGAATCAATGCCTTTGAGTTGTGGTGCTGGAGAAGAGTACTAAACATACCATCAACTGCCAAGGAAAAAAATTACCTGTCTTGGAGAGAGTGAAACCAGTTTCTCCTCAGAGGCAAGGATTTTGAAACTCTGTCTTACATATTTGGGGCACATGGCCAGGAGGGACTGGTCCTTGGAGAAGGACATAATGCTTATAAGGGTGGAGGGACAGCTCAGGAGAGGAAGGCCCCAGATAAGATAGATTGACACAGTAATTGGGGTAATGGGGGTAGGTGTGTCAGAGTTAGTGAGACTGGCTCATGACAGGGCAGGCTTCAGAACTGTTGTACCTAGGGTGGCTATGAACTGCAGGTGACTCAACAGCACATAAAGAAGAAATCTAGAGATAGGTATATTTTTGCTCTTGTGGGCTGTCAAGTTGGAACTGACTCACAGCTGACCCTTCAGCAGGTTTTCAGAGGCAGTAAACGGGCACTAGATTGCCTCTCCTTCTCTTGCAGAGCAGCTGGTGGGTTTAACTGCATGCTTTTGAGATTGCAGCACAGCTTCTTACCACTAGGACACCAGAGCTCACAAAACAACAGCAACAACATATACATACAGATAGAGATACACAGAGAGAGAAAGAGAGAGTGTTCAGTGGCATATATATAAAATCACGAGTTTTGCTCCTCTATGAAATCTAACACAAGTAGCAAAACCGAAAATAGACAAGTGGCACTTCATGTGAATGAAATATTTTATTCACCAAAGAACTTTATCAGTTTGGTGGAAAATTTTGGAGAACTGTGTACCTAATAAGAAGGCAACATCCAAAATCCATTTCTTAAAACACCAAAACTCACAACTTTGGGCCATCCTCTCACTCCTAACAAATGAAAGCAGCACCAGATCCTCTCCTGAGAGATCCTCACACTCCAGACCCACTACAGCAAAACCCCCTCCTGTCCCGTGCCATTCTTATAATAGTTCACACACAAAAGCAGGACCCCATACTCTCTTGTGCCATCTTCACACTTCTTTTTCTTTCCTAATAGTTTATTCACAAAATTGGAATATATTGTTTTCAAGAACAAATTCTTTCCATTTCCCTTGCACTTTCCTCATCAAATTGTACAACCCGATGATTAATACCCTTCTCTGCTTCCAACCTCTCCCAACCCTCTTGGATCCTTATACTTTTTCTACAATAATGGTTTTATATAATATTTATCTTTGTGGGACTGAGTGCTCTCCAGTCCCTCCCAAGTTAGATAATAATTTGCAAAATCATTGCTCTTGTGTGCTACATAGTATTCCATTGTGTGAATGCACCATAATTTCATTTGTGGTTGGACACTTGGGCTGTTTCCATGTTCTTGCAGAGGTGAATATAACTGAACAACAAAATGCTAAATGATCAGCACACTTACCAGTGTCACCCCAGCCATGTCTCTCACTCTGCTTCCTTTCTTTCACAACAATATCACTGCTATAATATTTTTCTTACTCTCACAGCTATAATGAATTTTTCTTAGATGTTCACAATAGCATTTGAAATTTATTTACTTCCATTTTGCAGAAATGGAAAATTCAAGCTTATAGAGAAGTCAGTCTTGCCCCCAAAACCGTGAGTAAATAGCAGATCAGTGGTGGGAGGTGGGGGCACATTGCTTTTTCTCTCCACCTTCCCCTGCTCAGGTAACTCCTCCTCTCTGCGGTCCTAAACCCAGGCATGCAAACAATGTCATATGTTTACCCTGGAGCCTGTGAATCAAGACTGTGGTTAACAAAAGATTCTCAAGTTGACATTAAATATCCTTGTGTCATGGCAGAGTGTCATGTAATGCTGCTTATAAAGTGGCTGTCTAGCTCTTTCTGCTTTCCCTCTAAATTGAGTTTATGCAGGAATCAATAACTAGGTATCTACTCTGTTTCTTGCAGAACTTGCTAAGATCTTTAATGGTTAGGGAACATGCCCACCACCACTCACCTGTCACTTTGTCATCTGAAAAATGCAGTGACTTGTATGTTGTTATGACTAGAAGCGGTACCACTGATACTCCAAATGCCAGCAGGGTCACCTAGTGTGGGCAGACTTCAGCAGGGTCTCTAGACTAACAGAGACTAGGAAGAAGAACCTGTTGATCCACTTCTTTTAAGAAACGCTGATCAGTAAAAAACCTTATAAACAGCAGCGGGGCCTTGTTGGATATGGTACAGGAAGATGAGCCATTTCAGATCTGTGAAGTAGGAAGCCATGCACGGAGAACATAAGCTGGTGGGGAATAGATGCACTACCAGATGGCTAGAGAAGAAGGTCCATGGATGAGACCTGTGGGGTAGCAGGGAGGGTCAGGCCTGTGAAAGTAGTGAAGGTAACAATATTGGCAGAACTTCAAAACATCTCCTCTCAACTCTGTCCCTGGACAGTGCCCTCAGGGGTGGGAGTGGGGAAAGGAGAGTTAATAATAATGATGGAGATCAATTTTATTGATTGGTCTCCATGGGTCAGATACTTGATATGGGTTACAGCCATTCACTTGGTTAAACTTATTGCTCTTGAGTTTATTTTGACTCATGACAACCTCATTGGTAGAGAAGAATTGCTCCCAAAGGGTTTCCTAGGCTGAAATCTTCACTGGAAGTAGATTGTTCAGTCTTTTCTACCAAGCCATTGGTGGGTTCAAACTACTGACCATTTGGCTAGCTGCTGAATGTTTAACTAATGGGTCACCATGGTTTCACTTGTGGCCGTTAGACATGTTGCCTTCAAGTCAATTCTGAACCATTGTTGTTGTTATTTGCCATCAAGTCAACTGCAACTCATACTGACCTGCTGAACAACAATCTGAACCCTGCCCTATCTGTGCCATCTTCATGATCCGTCATGCTCAAGTCCGGTGGGGCAGTCACTGCATCGCTCCATCTTGTGGAGGGTCTTCCTTTTTCACTGACCCTCTGCCTCTCATGACATGAGGTCTCTTTTTAAGGACTGGTTTCTCCTGAAAATATGGCTAAGGCAAGTGAGACGAAGTTTCCATCATCCTGGCCTCTGAGGAGCACTCTGGTTGTACTTCCTTTACGACAGATACGTTTGTTCTTTTGGGGGCCAGGGGTAATTTCATATTCTTTGCCAACACCATGATTCAAAGGCGTTGACTGTTCTTCTGTCATCCTTACTCAGTGTCCACCTTTCAGATGCATAGAAAGCAACTGAAAAATGACTGAAAACAAGCCCCCACAGGGTTTCTAACGTGAAACTCTTCACAGAAGCATACTGGCACCTTTCTCATGCTCACTGGGAGTAACTACATTCTAGAAAGTTCCTCAACTTACCTTGGTCCGATCTCAGTTGGATTGAGAGGATTTTAACACTTTTATAAAATCTTAAATTATGCATTTATCATTAATCTGCTAGTGTCTGTTTAAAAACACACACATAGAATGGGGAAGAGAGAAGAATCAATGCCTTTGAATTGTGGTGTTGGCAAAAAAGTATTACATATCTGATGGATTGTCAAACGAACAAACAGATCTGCATTGAAGGAAGTACAACCAGAATGCTCCTCAGAGGCCAGGAGGATTTTACTTGTCTGTAAATGCCTTGGAAAGCACAGGAATGAAATATTAGTATTTTGGCAAATTCCCAATAAGGATTTTGAGAATAATGAGGGTATATCTCATTTGGTCCAAACAACATTAGGAAGCAAAATAGATCATTATCTCAATTTCACAGATTAAACTAGAGACTTTTTACCCAAGTATTTTTTCAAAGGTAATTTTGCAAACCAAATATTGGAATCAATGGATCCCATCTAAAAAAGCAATTTTAGCATGTCTAGAAAATCTGAAAGTATCCATTTTATCCTTAATATACTTGTGTCTTTTTTAACACACACAAAACCTCCCCAAAAAAACCACCCCTTGCCTTTGTCATATCTTAAATAAAACTATCCTTCACACTATAGCTTTACAAACTCTAGGCAAGATGCTGGGCAGTCCAGGAATAAAGGCAGAAGCCCAAGAAAGGCTTTGGAAGTAAACTGTGGCTCAAACTCTAATATTGGGTCCCTGCTTCCATTATGTGCTGTTTTGTTTAAAAGGATACAATAAATTTATCTTCAGCCCAAAGCTTCTGCAAGAGTTCTCCTATCTTGACCTTCAGGATCTCAGAAAATTCACCAAAGTACTTATTCACGCCCCCTGCTTCCCATCTCTCCTGGGTCTATATCCACCCCATGACCAAGACCTCAGAGGGCCTTGCAAGCAAACAGTTATCTTTACCCCAAAAGCTCCCACACATGCTCTGAATTCCTCACCTTCACACCTTCCACCTAGTATGCTCTCCTCTTCTTTCTACTCCTACCCATCACTTAAAACCCATCTTAAACATCACCTCTAGTGCTCGCTTCCGCAGCACATATACTAAAATTGGAACGATACGGAGAAGATCAGCAAGAAGTGTTCCACAGGAAAAAAAAAAAAGAGAAAAAAAAAACCAAAAAAAAATCACCTCTAAATGACACCTGTCCAGAATTCTTCCTCCTCAAGATGAAAGCAACCAATCCCTCATTTACACCTACCTGACCGTCTCCTAGGATGCACCAATGCCTATGTCACCACAGAATTGCATGTGGCATATGGTGCATGAAGACAATAAACTCTTTTTTTATAACTCATATCTTAGTGAGTGTTGCCTTTAGTCTTAAAAGCTTGTGAGGGAACAGAGATTTGTACACCAATGTTTATAGCCGAGTTATTCACCATTGCAAGAACATGGAAACAGTCCAAATGTCCAACCACAAGCAAATGGATTGAGAAATTATACTACATTCACATGATGGAATACTACACAGCATGCAAGAGCAAGGATTTGGAAAATCACTACCTAACTTGGGAGGAACTGGAGAGCATTATGCTAAGTAAACAAACTCAGTAATAATGGGACTTACTGTATAGTATAGTAGAGGTAGAAAGATAACTAGTAAAATGAAGACACAAGAGGGGCAGAGTAGGAGCAGTGGGGTGAGGACAGTCATGGGAGTAATCATAGGGTTGTACAGTTTGATGGGTAGAGTGAGCTGTGGGTAAAAGAAATGGGAAAGATCCGGTGTGAGAAAACAATGTGTATGAACTTTGTAAGTAAACCAGTATAAAATAAATTTAGAAAAAAAAAAAAGCTTGTGAGGGGCCATCAAAGATTCAATTTCTTTCTGGAGTCGATAATGATGAAAACCAAAGACTGAAGGGAGCAATTAGTCCAAAGGACTAATGAACCATGTCAACCACAGTCTACACAAGGTCTAGCCCAGAAGAACTAGCTGGTGCTCAGCTATCATGACTGATGGATTGCTCTAACTGGAATAGCAGCAGAAGGTTAGGACAGAATGGGAGAAAAATGGAGAAAAAAAAAAACGAGATCCAGAGCAAGACCAGACTTATTGGTCTGAGAGAGATTAGAGAAACCTCTAAGTCTATGGCTTTAAGACACTTTTCTGACCTGGAACTGAAATCATTCTCAGAGACCAACATTCAGCCAAACAATAGATCAGCCCCTAACATAAACAATAACACCCAAGGGGAACGTGTTCCTTGGAACAATCAAGTATGCAAGATCAAAAGGACAGCATTCACCCTGAAACAAAGATAAGAAGGCAGGAAGGGGTAGAAATCTAGACAAAAGTCAAGTGGGAAACTCAGTGCAGAAATGTGGTGTGCTGCCTGCCACGTTGTAGGGAACACAACCACTGTCATGGAGCCCGTCATGAGTAAACTGTTTTTTAATAGGAAACTGTTTTTCCTCTGTAAACTTTCACCTAATGCATAATTTAAAAAATAGGGGGGAAGGAAATTGCACGTGGACATGTTAAAACAACATTGTTGTTCATGAGTGCCTTTGGGTTGATTCCAGTTCAGATTGATCCCATGTGATGAAGTAGGAATACCTCATTGAGTTTAATTAAATATAATCTTCTATTTTCTGTTTTGGAGAACATACATTTTTTAAAAAAAAAATCTTTCTTTGTTGTTAAGAATATACACAGTAGAACATACACTAATTAAACACTTTCTAGAATATAATCCAGTGGCAATGATTGTATTATTGGAGTTATCCAGCATCCCACTCTTCCTCTTCTGAGTTGTTCTGCCCCATAAACAGAAAATCACTCTTCCCTGTAAGGTTCTTAGCTAATCTTTTATATTGCTGTTGTCAGTTGAACGCTATACAGTTCTTAAAAGAGAATATTGCTGAAGGTAGACTTTAAAAAAAAATCACAACAACCCACAAACCACTTAATCTATTGCATATTAAAAAAAAATCAGGGAATATATTTGGTTTAAGGTCTAAAGACCATCTCAGTGCAATAGTTTCAGGGGTTCAATTAGCCTCTGTAGATCCAGAAAATCTAGGGATCAAGAACATTTAAAATTCTGTTCTGTGTTTTCCCTCCTTTAATCAGGATACTTCTAATAGAATTGACTGGACTATTTATAGCAACAGTTCGCTGGGCCTTTCTCCCACAGAGCAGCTGGGTGGGTTTAAACCACTGCCTTTTTAGTTAGCCCCTGAGCACTTAACCATTTGTGCCATCAGGGCTCCTTCTCTACGACATACAAGCCCTTGAGGGTAGGATTTGTATGCAATTATTCCCTGAATCCCACACAGAGTGACATCCTGCATATAGTCAATAAAAATTTCATGAGCAAATGCATCAAAGAATCTCAGCCACCAATGCTCTGAGGGCAGAATCATCCAGTGAAACTCACCAGGAAGGAGGGTAGAGCTCTTAGCACAGAGGCTGCGCTCTACTTAGCTCAACAGTGTCAGGAAATGCAGTGACATTCTTCATTGTCAGTTACCTGCGGTGGTCACCATTTCAACTCATCCAACTGTTCTGCATCTTTTATGATCCCCCAGTGCCTTCTTATTCAAATTATTTCCATTTACAGAGGTGTTTACTGAGCGAACTTGACTGTACACCTCTTCCCAATCATGCATTCAGGGATTCTGGGTCCTTTGAGGAATTATTTTCCTGGGGACAGTCCTAAATGCCTAGCAATCAGCTGACTGCAAAGTTGGTCCCCACCTCTGCCTGACAGCCTCTAAGTGAAACTCCTCACCATGGATTAAAATGTCATCTTCTGCAGCTCAAAAGAAAGGAACTGGCGACATCAAAAGAGGGCTGCAATGAAACAAGGTTTTTTTTGCGAGGGCAAGGATGCATCAGAAGCTCACGCCAGCACGGCTTCATCCACGGCCCATTAAAGCTGATCATCACTCAGTTGCATGTGATTGGGAAGAACTGGGCTCTCCCAGACCATTAAAGGCAATCATGACCACTCAACTACCTTTCTTTTCAGGGTTACCAGGACCACACTGGGACTCCAAGCAGAGATGAGGATAGCAACAAGCCACATCCTGAACTGACTTTGATCCGGATCTGCTTTCAAAAACCCCCTCCCCGCCTCCAGCAATAAAAAATTGTGATCAGGTCAACTCCAACTCGTTGTGGTCCCACATGTGCGAGAAGAGAACGGTGCTCCACACAGAGTCTTCAAGAACTGATTATCAGGAGGATATTGCCAGGCTTTCTCAGGTACCTCCGTGTGGCTTGAACTGCTACTATTTCCATTTATCAGCTGAATGCATTAGCCGTTTGCACTATTCAGGGATTCCTAAGAACTCACAAAGGGCCCTCTCTGCCCCTCAAAAATTCCTGCTGGACTTCATCTCTTTACCCTTCACCTTTAATGCCAATAAGAACTTTGCTTCTAGATCAAATGAGATGTTTCAGGGAAAGGGTGCATATTCAACTGTGTGGGGGATCATTTCTATTTCTAGGCTCGGCGTAGGAGGGGGAAACAGGAGATTATCATTTAATCCCAGGAGTTTGGAAGGAAAAGACTTGTCTACACCAGGCAGGTTGTGGACAATTACCCCAGATCACACCCTGGAGTCCAAACCCTGGAGAAAACGCAAACACGTACCTGGGGTATCTGGTCTATACTGAGCAGCCTGGGCAGCTTCAGGCTCAGCATCTTGAAGGGGGCTGGGAACTACCAAAGGGTGGCAGCTCTGGCTCCTCACCAGGCCTCAAAGTCCTGACATGGCCTGGGGGTCTCCGACGAGCCGGTGCCCAGCGTTTACCTGGAAAAGGGCAGAGGAAAGAAATTCAGTCAGCATTCCTCCTGCTGGGCCAAGACCATCGTGGGGTTAACGGCCCCCAATCCACCTGCTTGTAATGGCAGATCCATCAGTGTTGTTCACTCCAAGAATGCTGGAGGGAGGTAATGAAATCAGGAAACCCTGTAGACCACAGCAGCCCGGTCCACAACCAATTCTGGGCTTAGCAAAGGACCAGAAAGTGTTTTGTTCTATAGTGTGTAGAGTCGCTAACAATTGTAACAACAAATGTTGTTGTTGTTATGTGCCGTCGAGTCGCCTGCGACTCATAGCGCCCCTATGTACAACAGCCCTAAACTCCGCTCTGTCCTGTGCCAATTGCACTGTCTCTGACACTCCCATCCCAATTACCCCAGTCACTGAATCAATCCACCTCATAGAGGGCCTTCCTCTCCTGCGCTGTCCCTCCACCCTCCCAAGCATGATGTCCCTCTCCAAGGACCAGTCTCTCCTCACAACATGTCCAAGATATGTTAGACGGAGCCTCAGAATCCTTGCCTCCAAGGAGCCACCCGGTTTAACCCTTTCCAGGACAAATCTGTTTGTTTTCCTAGCCACCCATGATATTCTCAATACTCTTCTCCAGCACCACAGCTCAAAGGCATCAACAAATAGGCAATCATTAAAGCCAGTGTGGGAAAGGGCCTTAGACGTTACTCTATCCCTTTTTGTTACACATAGGGAAACAGGGGCTCAAAGAAGTTGAGTAATTTCTCCAAAGCTCAACAGCTCTTTGAGAACTGGGCCTACTCATTCCCTATCCTCCCATAGACGGCTATGGCAGGTTTTCTCACACTTAAATGTGCATGCACCTACGTAGCAGATGCAAGTTCTAACTTACTGAATGAAAGTCAGGTTTTCCAGGAAGGACACAGCAGACAAGTCAAGTTGGTTGCCCTGAGAAGCACAAAAGACCTAACACAGGCGAATCCACAAGACTGTTTAGTTGTAGAATTAGGACTGCTTAACAGCTGTGAATAATGAGACCTCTTAGAGAAGGCCAAAAGCCCAAGAGACACAGAAATTAAACTGGGTTTGCCCAAGAAAGGGCAGTGGGTGCATTGACCACAATTAAGAATGGTTCCTCCATGTAAACTTCAATTAAAATTAATTAAAAACAAAACAAAAAGAATGATTCCTCTTAATAGATCTCACCAAAAGCTCGAGTTACAAAAGAAAACTTGGATTTGATAGAAATGTAAGCTTTTGCGTCTTAATGGGTAACCATCAAGTAAGTGAAAAGACAGCCTGTTGAATGAGAGAAAACATTTGCCAATCACACTTCTCTGATAAGAGATCTGCATCTGGAATATAGAAAAATTCTTCTAGCTTGATAATAATAAAAAAATAGTCCAATTATAAAATGGGCAAATACAATGAGATTTTGTTAAGGTTATTGAGGGGAAAACTCCTGTGGAAATGGATAGTGATAATTGCACAAATGATGAACTTAATGTTGTTGGATTGTATTTGTGAAAAATTTTAAAATAGCAAATATTTTGTCACAATGTATGGAATTCTAGTGGCATACTTTGGACATGTTACTAGGAGGGATGAGCCCTTGGAGAAGGACATCATGCTTGGAAGGGTAGAAGGACAGTGCAGGAAAGGAAGACTCCGGATGAAATGTATTGACACAGTAATTGGCGCAATAGGTGCAGATGTGTCAGAGTCAGTGAGATTGGCTCAGGACAGGGTAAGGTTCAGAGCTACTGTGTATAGTGTCGCTATGAGTCACAGACAATGCAATGGCATGTAACAACAGCAACAAGTGGACAACTACTAAGGAACTCTGGTGGCCTAGTGGTAAGAAGCTACACTGTAGACAGGAAGATCTGCAGTTCAAATGCACCAGTTGCTCTGTGAGATGAAGCTGGGCAATCTCTCACGCAATTTACTGCCTCTGCAAACCTACTGGAGGGTGAGCTGTGGGTTGATCCTGATTAGATGGTACACAACAACAACAACAACATCATCATCACAATTTAAAAGGAGGAGGAGGTGAAAAGGTGAAGCATCTCAGTGGACTTTTTTCCCAAAGAAGATACATGAAAGATCCATAAACTCAAACCCAAATGTTCTGCCATGGAGTTGAAGTCCTGGAGTCAACTCTGTAGAGCAGAGAGTAGAACCTCTCTATAGAATTCCTGTTTATATAAATTTTTAAGAGCTACACTGCCCACTTTAACAAATGGTGCTGGCAAAACTGGACATCTAACTGAAGAAAACTAAAACAGGATCCACATCTCACAACATACACAAAAAAATGACTCAAAGTGGATCAGAGACTTAGGGGTAAAATTCAGAATCATGAAGAACTTAAGAGAAAAAAAAATGGAAACATTTAGCCCACAGCAGAGACTGGTGAGCACATCCAGGGCTGTATCTGTCATTTGAAACATTTCAATTGGTATCCCATCTATTCCTGAGGCCTTATTTTTAGCCATGCTTCAGTGCAGCTTCACCTTATTCCTTCAATATCATTGGATCTTGAGGATATAGTTCTTCTTTTTTTATCCCTGTTCCCAAGTTTATTGAAAATATTACAGCAGAATAGAAAGACTCAAACAGCTCCACATGGTAGGGTGTTTTGGTTTTTTAAAAATTATTTGATATTGGTTTGCTTACAAAGCATTGTGTTTCACACTATTCTTCATTCATATGCTATTTCATGCAATCATTCCCATTCATTCTTTATGTTTTATAAAATTAATCACCATTGAATTATGCACACCATTACCCTGTCTTTTCAGGTGGGAGCAGAAGGGTGAGGAGGGGTTGGGGTGAAACTACAGAGTTGCACAATTTGGTGGGTAGAGGGAGGGAGTAAAGGAAATGGGAATGATCCATGCAGTGTTTTAAAATTCATCCCAACTACAGGCTGAGTGAACTGCAGGTTGGACAGACTGCCAAAGTCCAAGAGCTTCAGTATTTCCTTAGTAACAAGATCAACTTTAAATTATCTCCTGATCCAGGGCTAAAACCTCCGGTATATAATTATCTCTCCTTTCTCTTCCCTCTTGCAGCTTCATGGAGATACCTCTCATTGGCCCTCAGAGTCCACATCATCAGTCATGTGACATAGCCTGCTGTCTTGTTCCAGAGCTTCTTGCTGGGAGTAATGGGATCTCCTCACACAAACACATGCTGGTGTGAAAGTCATTGCCTAGGGGCATTACCTAGGTCATCTCAGTGATGACCTGGCTCACCTTCTCCAAGGTTTTGGTGTGAACGTGGCCCATGTTGACAAGTTCTTAGTGAAAGAGCCACATGGTACTTCTTGAAATATTTCAGTGTCACCCAATGCTTTTTTGTACAAAGACTCTGTGTATTGCTCTATCTTCTTTTGATGTTTCCTGGATCATTCAAGATTTTGGCTATAGCATCCCTAAGTATTACAACTTAACATTTCAATTTGTTTTTTGGCTCCTTGAGCTTGAGAGATACCAAGTGAGTTGTTCTGATTTTATTCTCCAATTCTAGGTCTCTGCACATTCCATTGTAGTAGTTTGGTTTATCTTCAGCTCTTCTACTTCAGCATCTCTTCCCTTTGTTTTGGCTTCTCAACACTCCAGCATATATTGCACTGGGAAAGTCTGCAGTTAGAGAGATCCCTCCAAATTATTGAGGAGCAATGATGGCAGTTTGAGGACTAAGCTGCATCTGATTCAGGCCATGGTCTTTATGATCACTTGCTATGCATCTGAAAGCTGGAGAACAAATAAGGATGACAGAAGAAGAATTGATGTTTTGAGCAGTGGTGTTAGAGAAGAGTACTGAATAGTCTATGGACTACCAAAAGAACAAACAGATATGTTCTGAATAAAGTGCAACCAGAGTGCTCTTTGAAGGAAAAGATGATAAAGCTTCACCTCAAATACTTTGGGAATGTGGCAAGGAGAGGCTATTCCTTGGATAAGAACATGCTTGGAAAAGGAGAGGGTCGGCAAAGTAGAGAAAGACCCTCAGCCAGATGAATTGACACAGTGATTGCTGGAATGGGCTTGAGTGTGTCAAGGAATGTGAGGATGGCTCAGGGATCAGACAGTGTTCAGATCTGTGGTTCATGGGATCACCTTGGGTCATACTTGGTGGAACCTAATACCAACAACAGCCTACAGCATAAATATGCTTGCAAAAATGGTAAAAAATACGCAACCAGGATAGGATAAAATTGACAAATGGGGGTCTTCTTAAAGTCAAATCCTTGCACATAAAAAATTTTCTCCAGTAAGGTGGAAATAATGCCCACAGACTGGGGGGAAAACATTTGGTAATGTTTCTCATAGCTAAAGTATTACAGAATACTACATGACCTCCATAAGAAAAGGACTGACGACTCAATCACAAAATGGGTAAGAAATGGGAAAAAGACTATTCACAAAGGAGGGCATTTGGATGGCTAACGTTTGTTATGTGTTTACATAAAGAAATGTTCAGAATCACTAGCAATCAGAGAGATACAAATCAAAACAATAATGTGATACCATTTCAGCCCAGCAGTGGTAGTAAAGTTCAGCAACAGGTCAAACAATTAATGTTGGAGAGGATGTGGAGAGGTTGGAATTCTTAAGTATCATTAGTGGGACTGTAGAATGATACAACCACTATGGAAGAGTTTGATGTTTTGTCAAAACACTGAACACAAAAATCCCATATGGCCCAGCTATTCCACTGTTGGGAATATATCTCAAGGAAATCTGAATTGAAGCAAGAATGGAGATATATATACCAATGTTCATAGTAGCATTATTCACAACTGCAAGAACATGGAAAGAGCTCAAGTGCCCCTCAGCAAACTAATGGATTAAGAAATTGTGTTACATTCACACAATAGAATAATATGCAACACTAAGGACAACAATTTTGTAAAATTCTATGTAACATGGGAAAATCTGGAGAGCAGTATGCAGAGTGAACTAACTCAGTTATATAATGGCAAATACTGTACAAGACCACAGCTGTGAAAACAGGAGGATAAATAAGTAAGATATGCATAAATGTTCAAAAGAGGAAGGACAGAAAAAGGGGAAGGGGGAAAACCACTAGGATAGCTGAGGTTAGTGGGAGAGGAGTGTGAAAGAATACGAAAGATTTAATGGAAAGATGAGGTATAATGGGACAGTAGATCATTA
>NW_006399816.1:14079588-14088997 GCF_000299155.1 Elephantulus edwardii
ATTAATTATATAAAATACAATATATGTGAAAGATTATATAGAACACAATGTGTATGAATGAAGCAATGTACATGAATAATGCTATGCAAACAAATTTAAAAAAATAAGAGAAAATAGCTTTCAATATAAATTTTTTAAAAAATAGATAAAAAACTATCAATGAAACAAATAAAGAAAAAAATAGAGTTGTGCTGCAAGCCATAGCATGTGGTTCAAATCTACCAGCTACTCTGATTCTTCTCATGTGAATTACAGCCTCTGTAAACCCTCTGGAAGGTGAATTATGAGTGGGGTTTTGACTTGACAGCACAGAATAACAGCATAAACTTTTAAGGAAACAGGCTGCTTCATCTTTCTTGCACAGAGTGCTGGTGGGTTTGACTTACTGACCTTTTGGTTAACAGCTAAACACAGCACCACCAGAACTTTATATACATCCCATGGATACAGGAAAAGGTGCTCAGCATCATTAGTCATCATTGAAATGTCAAAACCACAGTGAGATAGTCATTCACACTAGCTAGGATGGCTATAATCAAAAAGCCAAGTCACAACAAGTGATGCCAGGACAACTGGATATCCATATGCAAATAGGAGGCGTGGTGGATCCCTACCTCACACCCTATACAAAACCCAACTAAAAAGAATTTTGAGTAGACAACAAGAAAAAGCTTGATAAATTTAACTTTATAAAAATGGATCATTTTCCTTAAGACAGTTCACAGAATAAAGAAATATTTGTAACCCATATATCTGCTAAGACACCTTGCATCAGAACAAATTAAAAAATCATTACAACTTGGTAATAGAAAGACAAATAACTCAATTTTTAAAATTGACAAACAACTTGAATAGACATTTCTCAAAAAAGATAAATGAATGGATAGTAAGTACGTTAAAAGATCAAAAGTATTAGTCATTAGAAAATGCAAGTTCAAACACAGTGAGATGTCACTTCACAGACACAAACATTAATCCACTGCCATAAGTCTATTCTGACTCATAGCAATCCTACATGACTGAGTAGAACTGCCCTACAGGGTCTTCAAGGCTGTATTTTTACAAAAGCAGATTGCTTCCTTTTTTCTCCTGTGGAGCAGCTGGTGGATTCAGACCACCAAATATTTTTGTTGGAAGCCCAGTGTTTAACTCAATAGGACACACTGTTGTTGTTAATGTACTGTCAAGTTGCTTTCAACTTATAGCAACCCCACATACCATACTTACCCTTATTGCCCCAGTTACTGTATCAATCCATCTTATCTGGGATCTGCTTTCACCTTCTCCAGGACAGATCTGTTTGTTCTTATTGTAGTTTATGATATGTTCAACACTCTTCTCCAATACTAAAACGCTAAGACATTGCTTCTTCTTCTATCATCTTTATTCACTGTCCAGCTCTCTGATGCATAGCAAGTAACTGCAAAGACCATGGCTTGGGTCATGCACCTTAGTCACTAGACTGACATCATTGCTCTTCAGTACTCTGGAGAGATCAGTGACAGCAGACTTTCCCAATGCAATTTGTCTTTTGAGGACCTGGCTACTGGTAACAAGAGTGTCAAATGTGGAGCCAAGCAGGCTGAAGCTGTCTTCTCTATAACTGTGCTGCCAATTGGCCCAGTGATGAGAATCTTTGTCTTCTTGATATTGAGCTTCAATCCATATTGAAGGTTTCAGTCCTTCACCTTCTGCAGCAAATGTCTCAGGTCCTCCTCAGTTTCAGAAAGCAATATTGTGTCATCTGCATAGCATAGGTTGTTGATGAGTCTTCCTCCAATCCTGATGCCACATTCCTCCTCATCAAGTCCAACCTCCCAAATGATCTATTTCACATATAGGTTGAAAAGCTATGGAGACAGGATGCATTCCTGACATAAATCTTTTCTAATTTTGAACCGTGTTGTGTTTCCTTGCTTTGTTCTGATGACTACTTCCTGGTGCAAATACAGGTTTCACACAAGAAGATTTCTGGGATTCCCATTCTTCTCAAGCTTAGCCAAAATTTGTTGTGATTCACATAGTCAAGTGCTTTCGATTAGTCAATGAAACAGAGATACTCTTCTGGTACTCCTGCTTTCAGCTAAGTTCCATATAACATTGGCTATAATGTTCCTAGTACCACAGCCTCTTCTAAACTCCACTTGCACATCTAGCACTTCTTTGTAGATGTATTGTTCTAATCATATTTGGATAATCTTCAGTAGGATCTTGCTTGTTTGTGATATTAATGATACTGTTCAATAATTTCCACATTCTGTCAGATCACTTTTTTTTTAATGAGACTAAGTACAGATCTCTCCTAGTCAGTTGTCTAGGTAGTTGACCTCTGGATTTCTTGGTAAAACCTAGTGATCACATCCAGGGCTGCATGTGTTTGTTGAAATATATCAATTGATATTCCATCAATTCTTGGGGCCTTCTTTTGTGTGTGTTTTTTTTAAAATATAGAATTTGGCACAATCAGTGACTTATTCATTGCAAATATTTTTATAAGAAACAAAGACTATACACATGGATTTCACCTGGTGGTATGCATAGGAATAAGATAGATTACATATATGTAAAGAATTGCTGGCGAAGCTCAATATCAGCTGTGAAAACTAGGTCAGGTGCTGATTGTGGAACAGACCACTAACTACTCATATGCAAGTTCAAGATGAAGCTAAGGAAAATGAAATCAAATCCACGGGAACCAAAATTTGACCTTGAGTCTATCCCACATGAATTTATTAACCATCTTAGGAACACATTTGAGGCCTTGAACACTAATGAGGGAAGACTAGATGAGCAATAGGAGTATGTCAAGAATATCATCCAGGAAGAATGCAAAATGTGATTACAAAGACAGAGGAGGAAGAAAAGACCAAGATGGAGGTCATAAGAGACTCTGAATATTGCACTAGAGCACCAAGACACCAAAGGAAAAGGAAGAAATCAAGATATAAAGGAGCTGAACAGAAGATTTCAAAGGGCAGCATAGAAAGACAGAGTAAAGTATTATAATGAAACGTGCAAAGAGCTGGAGTCAGAAAATTAAAGAGGCCAAACTTGCTTGGCATTTCTGAAGGAATTGAAGAACAAATTTAAGCCTCGAGTTGCAGTACTTACAAAGGATGCTTTGGGCAGAATATTAAATGATCCAGGAAGCATTAAAAGAAGATGGAAAGAGTATACAGAGTCATTGTAACAAAAGGAATTTGCAGACACAGAAGAAATTTCATGAAACAACATATGAACAAGAGCCTATAGTGATTAAGGAAGAAGTTCAAGATGCTCTGAAAGAATTGGCAAAAAAACAAGGCCCCAGAAATTGATGGTATACCAATTGACATATTTCAACAAACAGACGCTACCCTGGATGTGCTCACCAAGTTGTGCCAAGAAATCTGGAGGACAACCACCTGGCCAACTGACTAGAAGAGATCTATATTTGTTCCCATTCCAAAGAAAGGTGACCTGACAGAGTGTGGAAATTATCCAACAATATCATTCATATCGCATGCAAGCAAGATTCTGCTGAAGATTATCCAAAGACAACTGGAACAGCACATCAACAGAAAACTGCTTGAAGTGCAGGTTGGATTTAGAAGAGGCCATAGAATTAGGGTTATTATAGCTAATGTCAGATGGATCTTGGCTGAAATCAGAGAGTATCAGAGGAATGTCTATCTGTATTTCATTGTGCAAAGGCATTTGACTGTGTGGATCACAACAAATTGTGGCTGACTGAGAAGAATGGAAATCCTAGAAAACTTGATTGTGCTTATGTGAAACCTATACTTGGACCAGGAGGCAGTCATCAGAACAGAGCAAGGAAACATTGCTTGGTTCAAAACAGGGAAGGTTTACACCAGGCATGTGTCCTATCACCATACCTTTTCAATCTACATGCAGAACAGGTTGTCTGGGAGGCTGGGCTCTGTGAGGAGAAATGTGGCATCAGGATTGGAGGAAGACTCATCAACAATCTGTGTTATACAGATGACACAACCCTGCTTGCTGAAACTGAGGAGGTCCTGAAGCATTTGTGGCAGAATGTCAAGGACTGTAGCCTTCCATATGGATTGAAGCTCAATATCAGGAAAACAAAGATCTTCACCACTGGGCTGATTGGCAGCATCATAATGGATGGTGAAGAGATTGAGACTGTTAATAGCTTCAGTTTGATTGGCTCCACAGTCAACACTCTTGGTACCAGCAGCCAGGAAATGAGAAAATGTATTGCATTGGGAAAATCTGCTGTCAGAGACTTCTCCAAAGTACTGAAGAGCAATGATGTTAGTCTGGAGAGTAAGGTGTGCCTGATCCAGGCCTTTGCAATTAGTTTTTGCAATTACTTGCTATGCATCAGAAGGCTGGACATTGACTAACGATGATAGAAGAAGAATTGATGCCTTTGAGCTGTGGTGCTGGAGAAGAGTATTGAATATACCATGGACTGCTAGGAGAACAAACAGATTCATCCTAGAGAGAGTGATATCAGGTTGCTCCTTGTAAGCAAGGATTCTGAAGCTTTGCCTGACATACTTTGGACATGTAATGAGGAACCGGTCCTTAGTGAGGTACATTATACTTGGGATGGTGGAGGGACAGTGCAAAAGAGGAAGACCCTAGATGAGATTGATTGATTGATTGATTGATCGACTCAGTGACTGGGGTAATGGGGGTAGGTGTGTCAGAAACAATAAGATTGGCACAGGATAGAGCAGAGTTTAGGGCTGTTGTACATAGGGTCACTATGAATCACAGATGACTCAACAACACATAACAATAGCAACATTTTATATGGCTTACATACAAAGTTCATAAAGTTCATATACATTGTTTTTCACATCAGACCCCACCCTTCTCCTATACCAATCCCTTATTGAACCCATCAACTTTTGCAACCCCAGGCTTAATCCTCCTCCCTCCTTGGATCCTCATACATGCTCTACAATAATGGTGCAATACAGTATTTGTCTTTAGGAGACTGAATTAGTTCACTTAACATAATGCTCTCTAGTCCCTCCCATGTTAGGTAGTAATTTATTAAATCATTGCTGGTGCCTTGTTTTTTGCCAATTCCTTCAGAACAGCTTGAACTTCCTCCTTCATCACCATTGCCTCTTGATCATATGCTGTTTCATGAAATTTTCTCTATGAGCCAATTCTTTTTGTTACAGTGACTCAGTGTACTCCTTCATCCTCTTTTGATGCTTCCTGGATCATTCAACATGCTGCCCATAACATCCTTAAGTATTGTAACCTGAAGCTTGAATTTGTTCTTCAGTTCCTTCAGCTTAAGAAATGCCGAGTGAGTTCATCCTTTTTTATTTTCTAACTCCAGTTCTTTGTACATTTCATTATAATAGTTTGCTTTGTCTTCCTGAGCTGCTCTTTGAAATCTTCTGCTCAGCTCCTTACCTTCTTGATTTCTTCCCTTTGCTTTGGCTTCTTTGTGCTTTTGTACAATATTCAGAGTCTCTTCTGACATCCAACAACCAGAGTCAATGAGGAGGAAATAGAGGACTTCTACTAACTTTTGTAGTCAGAAATCAATACAATGTGAAATCAAGATGCATTAATAATAGACCAACAGAACAGAATTGTGAAGCCAGAAGCAGATCCATCTATCTTTGGTCAACTGATATTCGACATGGAAATTAAACCCATTGAATGGGGAAAGGACAACCTCTTCAACAAATGGTGCTGGCAAAACTGGACTGCTACCTGCTGAAAGCTGAAACAGGACCACATCTCACACCATACACAAAAATCACCTCAAGGAGGATCAGAGACTGGAGAATAAAGCCCAAAACCATAAAGTTCATAAGAGACAATCAGGGACCAAGCTTTGATGGCCTAGTCTATAATATAAAAAGACTGCCAAATACAGCCAGAAATGCTTAATCTGGAGAGGATAAAATTGATTAACGGAACTCTCTAAAGATTAAGCGTCTGTGTGTGTGAAAATCTTTTTTTCAACAGAGTGAAAAAACAAACAAAAACCCAAAATCCACTGACTGGGAACAAACATTTGGCAAGACCTTTTCAGACAACGGTCTCATATAGAAAGTTTACAGAATCCTACATGGCCTCTACAAGAAAAAGACTGATCACACAATTACAAAATGGTCAAAAGACAAGGAAAGACTTTTCCCAGAGGAAGATAATTCTGATGTCCAACAGACACATGAAAAAATGCTCCAAATCACTGACAATAAGAGAGATGCAAATCATAACCACAGTGAGATACCATCTCACTCCAGTAGCAGTGGCAACTTTTAACAGGACAGCAAGTAAGAAATGTTGGAGAGGATGTGGTCAGATAGGAACTCTGATGCATTGCTGGTGGGATTGTAAAAGAATACAACCACTCTGGAAGGCAGTTTGGCATTTCCTCAAAAAGCCGAACATAGAAATTCCATATGACCCAGCTATTCCACTGCTTGGGATACACCTTGAGAAAATGAGAAAGGAGGCACAAACAGAGACTTGTACATCAATATTCATAGTTGCATTATTCACCATCACAAGAACATGGAAATAACCTAAATGTCCAACCCCAGGTAAATAGATTGAAATTATGGTACATTCACACAATGGAACACTAAACAGCACACAAGAGCAATGATGTTGTAAATTACTACCTAACCTGGGAGGGAGTGGAGAACATTATACTAAGTGAACTAACTCAGTCTCCTAAGTACAAATATTGTAAGTACAAATAAAACCATTAATATAGAACGAGTATGAGGATCCAAGTGGGAAGGAACAGAGGGGTGAGGATGGACATAGGATGGGGGTGGTTAATCACACAATTTGATGGGTGGAGGGAGGGGTAGGTGAAACAAATGGGAAAGATCTGGTTTGAAAAAGAATGCGTACAAACTTTGTAAATAAACCAGTAAATATATATTGGGGAGGGGGGAGAAGCACAATGTAAACAACTTATTATATGAAAACCAATAAAAAGATTTTTAAATAAAAAAAAGATGCATTAATAATAATGGGTGACTGGAATGCAAAAGTTGGGTACAGGGAAGAAGGATCAGAAGTCAGAAAATATGCACTTGGTGACAGGAATGAGGCTGGAGATAGAATAATAGAAATCTGTACAATTATTTTTTTCATTGCAAATACCTTTTATAAGAAACACAAACAGCAACTATACACATGGACTTCACCTGTTGGCCTACACAAGAGTCAGACTGAATATATGTGTGGAAAAAATTATTGGAGAAGCTTAACGTTAGCTGTGAAAATTAGGACAGATGATGATTGTGGAACAAACCATCAACTACTCATATGCAAGTTCCAACTGAAGTTAAAGAAAATGAAGTCAAATCCACAAGAACTGAAGTTTGACCTTGAGTCTCTCCCATCTGAATTTAAAAACCATCTCATGAACAGATTTGAGGCCTTGAACACTAATGAGTGAAGACCAGATGAGCTGTGAGAGGATATCAAGAATGTTGTTGATATTAAGTGCTTTGAGTAGTAGGTGACTCATAGCAATCCTATGAATGAAAGACCTGAACACTTGTATAAATTTCATCCTTTCTCCAAGTTCATAGGGTTTCCGGAGGCAAGCTATTTCAGAAGTGCATGCCACTCCTGCTTCCAAGCTTGTTTTCATTGGGGAGCTCCACCAAACACTGTCCACCATGAGTAACCATTATCACATTTGACACATCAGTGTCACTGTGTTCAGCTTCACAGCAACCACGAGTTACCTCTGTACAGCAAATGGACAGACCACTGCTGTACGACCTAGAAGAATGTTTGACCCAAAACAATTAAAAATAGGCCTGAGAGCCTTGGATTAAAGTCACCCACCTTTGACTGACATCCATTAAAAAACAAACAAAGAATATCATCCATGAAGAATGCAAGAAGTCAATAAAAAGTCAGAGGACACAATAGGATGCCTAAAACAAAAAAAGACAGAAAACTATTGGTAAGGACATAGAGAAAATGGAATCTTATGTTGCTGCCAAGATGGTAAATTGGTGTTTAGAAGACAGTCTGGAAATTTCTCAGAAATTATGATGTGATTCAGCAATTCCACATCTAGGTATACACTCAAGGTAACAGAAAATATGCCCAAACAGAAGTTTGTATTAGCACTATTCATAATAACCAAACTGTCAAAACAACCCAAATGTCCATCAACAGATGACTAAGAAAATAAAATATGGTATCTTTATATAATGGAAGTCAGCCATAGAAAAGCATGAAGTATGAATTGATATATATGCTGCAATATAGATGAACTTTGAAGACATGCTCAGTGAATGAAGCCATCACAAAACTCAAACTCTTAGCTTACTGCCAAAAAGTTGGAATTGACTCATAGCTGACTCTCAGTGGGATTTCTGAGGGAGATAGCCCATCTATCTCCCAAGAAGTCACTGACAGATTTAAATTTCCAGACAGACTCGACCTTTTGTTAGCAGTGCAAGTTATGAACTATGCAAGCAAGGTTCTATGTGTGTGCATGTGTGTGTGTATATGTATAGATATATGATCTACTATATATGTGATCTATTTATATATATGGTCTATTTACATATATGATCTATTTATATATATATAGATACGATACATTTCAACTTATATGAAAAGTCAGAATAGGCCTATCTATAGAGACAGGAAGCAGGAATGGTGGCTGGAAGGCTGGAGGGGATGCAAAGAGATAACTAATGAGTATAGAGTTTAATTTTGGGGTGAAAATGCTCTAAACAAAATTGTGATTATGCCTGTACAACTCCTGAAAGTACAAATACCCATTGACTCATACACTCTAGATGGGTGAATGATGTATTAGGTGTATCTCAAGAAAGCTGTTATTTAAAAAAATTGTCATGTGAGGCTATTTGCCTCCATGAACAGCTGCTTCCTTTGCCATAAGACCAGAACTAAATGGTGCCAGGCATTTCTCTCAAAAATTGTAGAGAAAAACCCTGATCTATAGGGGAAAATGAAGAACAGAATTTCCAAATCGTAGAGTCCAGACTTATTGGAGTCATGAGGCTGCACGAACCCCGGAAGTTATTGCTCTGAGATAATTTTCTTTTTTAAAAAGTGTGACTGTGTATGTGTGTGCACACGGGTGTGTGTGCACGTGTGTGTCAAGTGCTGGCTGGCTTCTCTCTGTCAGGGCTCCTTTCTCATTTCTCTTTATTCTTTGTATTGCTTTCAAATCAAAGGGCCTTGGTGGTGGAGAACCTCATGACCTGAACTATACAAATGAAAATCAAGCAGGTAATAGGAATTGTCTGTTTTCAATAGTGGATCTCTGGTGGCTCTGTCCCTCCCAGGAAATGAAGCTAGGCTGGAAATACTAGGTAGGGGGAGGAAAGGGGGTGCTGAGATAATCTTACACAAAAACCATCCTTTGAAGTATTTTTATTTTTTTTTT
>NW_006399816.1:14089742-14090267 GCF_000299155.1 Elephantulus edwardii
CTAGTGACCCTATGTACAATAGCTCTGAATGTTGCTCTATCCTGAGCCAGTCTCACTGTCTCTGACACACATACTCCCACTATCCCAGTTACTGTGTCAAACCATCTAATCCAGGATCTTCTTTTCCTGCACTGTCCCTCTACCCTTCCAAGCATGATGTCTTTTCCCAGGGGCTGGTCCCTCCTGGCCAAGTGGCCAAAGTATGTGAGACAGAGCTTCAAAATCCTTGCCTCCAAGGAGTAGCCTGGTTTCACCCTCTTTGGGATAAACCTGTTCATTCTCTTGACAGTCCACCATATGTTCAGTACTCTTCTCCAGCATCACAACTCAAAGGCATCAATTCTTCTTCTTGCATATTTGTTCATTGTCCAGCTTTCTGATGCATAGCAAGTAACTGTGAAGACCATGGCCTGAATCAACTGTATCTCAGTCTCCAGACTTACATAATTGCTCATTATTGTTTAGCTTAAGCAATTGAAAATGTCTGCCTTGAACATTATCCTCTTTTAAGAATTACCTATATGA
>NW_006399816.1:14091232-14138005 GCF_000299155.1 Elephantulus edwardii
TATAAACAGACACTTCACCAAAGAAGACATTCAGATGGCCAACAAGCACATGAAGAAATGTTCAAAATCCCTAGCTCTAAGAGAGATGCAAATCAAGACAACTATGAGATATCATCTCACCCCAGTAAGACTAGCAAAATTTAACAGAACAGGAAGCAACAAATGCTGGTGAGATTGTGGAAAAAGTAGAACCCTTATTCACTGGTGGTGGGAGTATAAAATGGTACAATCACTGTGAAAGGTTGTATGGTGCTTTCTCAAAAAGTTGCAAATAGAGATACTATTTGATCCAACAATTCCACTACTGGGAATATACCCTGAAGAGACCATAACCAACATCCAAGCAGATATATGCACACCAATGATTATTGCAGCTTTGTTCACAATAACAAGGAGTTGGAAACAACCTAAGTGCCCATTAACAAACAAGTGGATAGAGAAGCTGTGGTATATTCCACAATGGAATACTACGCTGCATTGAGAAACAAGGAACTCATGCAATATTATTCAAACTGGGTGACCCTGAAGGACCTCATGCTGAGTGAAATATCTCAGTCACAAAAGGACAAATATTGCATGGTGCCACTGTTGTAGAATGAGGCTGACATCAGGGTTGGGGTAAGTCTGAGAAAAAAATGGATAAATTATGTACACTGCATTGAAGTCAATGAGGGAGGAACAGATTAAAAATAATATATTTTAGGACATTATGATTATCATAAGAGTTTGGAATGAGGGTTACAGAGTGGAGTATACTCGGGGTGAGGGTGGGAGGGTGCGGGAGGATTGTATACCAATGAAGGAGTTTTTCTTTTGCTTTTAAAGAAGAGCGAACTGGGGGTGGGCAGGGAGAAAAGTGCAACAATGAATGAATGGAAATCCACAATCTCTGTAAATGTTCGTTGAAATGAATAATAATAATAACAAAAAATATAATATAAAAAACCCACTAAATTATTTGGCATGCATTCCATTGATCACACAAAGTATGCATTTTCAAAGTATTACAAATAAAAAATAATGAAAAGGTAAAAAAATAAAAGAATTACCTATATGAGACCAAGATGAGAACCATTCCCCCCAAAAAATGATCTAAGAGAATATAGAAGCTATTGAACAATGTCACTAATCTCACATACAAATATAGTCTTGCTGAAGAATATTTGGGGGGGAAAAATAGCTAGAACGTACATCAACAGAGTACTGCCAGAAAGTCAAGCTGGAGTTAGAAGAGGTCAGAGTACCAAGGACATCATTGCTGAAGTCAGATTAATCTTAGCTAAAAGTAGAATCAGGTTTTTCTGACCTGACCTGACCAGAAGAATGTTTATTTGTATTTTATTGATCATGCAAAGGCATTTCTGATTGTGTGGCTCTTTAGAAATTATGGTTTATATTGTGAAGAATGAGAATCCCAGATCACTTAATTGTGTTTATGTAAAATTTATACCTAGGTGAAAAAGCTGTTGTCTGAACAGTGCAAGGAACACTGCATGGTTTAAAATCAAGAAAGGTATACACCAGTGCTATAGCCTTTCCCATACTTATTCAGTCTGTATTCTGAGCAAATCATTAGGGAGCTGGACTTTATTAAGAAGAAAATAACATTGAGATTGGAGGAAAATTCATCAACAGCCTGTGTTATGCAGATGACACAACTTTCCTCACCTCACCAGAAGAGGATTTGATATGCTTACTGTAGAAGATCAAAGACTACAATCTTCAATATGAGTTATAGCTCAACACTAAGAAGACAAAAATCCTTATCCCTAGGCCATTAGGCAACATCATGACAGTTGGAGAAAAGATAAAGCTATCAACGATTTCATCTTTCCTGGATACACAATCAACACCCTTGGTAACAGCAATCAAGAAATCAAAAGACACATTGAAAGAAACTTCTGTTAAGGAACTTTCTAAGGTGTTAAGCAGCAATGATGTCAGTTTAAAGTGCACCTGATTCAAGCCATGGTCGTTCAAATTACTTGCTATGCATCTGAAAATTGGACAAGAACTAAGGATGATCAGAAAAGAATCATTTCCTTTGAGCTGCAGTGTTGGAGAAGAGTACTGAACATTCCATGGATAACCAAAAGAACAAATAGTTATGTTTTGGAGAGAGTGCAGCCAGAGTGCTTCTTGGAAGCAAAAGATGACAATGCTTCATCTCACATTGTTTGGGCATGTGAGGAGAGGCTATCCCTTGGAATAATGCTTAGAAAGGTGGAGGATCAGTGAAAGAGGAAGACTCTCAAGATGGACTGACCCAGTGACTGTAACAATGGGCTTGAACATAACAGAAATCACGAGGACGAGGAAGGTTACGGCAGGTTCTGATCTGTTGTTCATAAGGTTGCTATGAGTCATAGACAACTTGGCAGCACCTAACAACAACAACAACAACAACAAAGATTAGATAGGAAACTTAGGGGAAAGTAGAGAAGTGGATTTATGCTGATGAGGGTCTCAACTCAGGAGAGAGTGAGAATAGTGGTACAATATCACTTAATGTTATAGTTAGTATCATTAATTAGTGTGTATTTAAACCATCAAATGGTGTATATATTTTTCTGGGCATATTCTTAAGAACAAAATAAATAAAATGCTTAAAACAATGGATAGGTTGTAACACACAGAATAGGTGAAGAAGTATCCTCCAAGGAGTCCCATGGTACAAAATGACAGCGCTGAGCTGCTAAAGGCAAGGTTGGTAGTTTGAATCCACTCAGTGGCCCTGCAAGAGAAAGATTTGGGGATTTGATTTCTTAAAGATGACAGCCCAGAAACCCTCTGAGACAATTCTACTCTGTCATATGAAGTCACTATGTGTCATAATCAACTTCACAGCACACAACAACAGGCATTCTTCATGCCATTCTACTGAACAGAGAAAAAGATAAGAAAGTGAGTCCTTGTCCCCAATGAGTTAATAAACACACACACACACACACACACACACAAAGGGAGTGCTACATAAACATACTGGAACACTTTATTTTATTGTATTCACTTTACTGCACTTTGCCCACATTTAGGTTTTTACAAACTGAAGAGTTACAGCACCCTTACACAGAGCAAGTCCACCTGGTCCCTCTCTCGCTCTCCTTCCTTCCTTCCTTCCTTCCTTCCTCTCTCTCCTTTCTTTTTTCACTAGTTTATTTACAAAATTCTAATACTAATTCAAACAAATTCTTTCAATTTCTCTCACCCCTCCACTCATCAATTTGTACAACCCCATGATTAAGCCCCTCTTGCCCATGTACATCCACATACCTCTGCTTCCTGCCTCTCCCACCCCTCCTGGATCCTTATTCTACAATAATGGTCTTATACAATATTTTTTCTTGTGTTGGTCACTGGTCTTTTAAAATTCTTATCACAAGCCAACCTCTTCATTTCATCAGCTCTATGAAATAGCAAGTATAATTTCCAGGATTTCAAACAGCAGATTGGTTTGTTATCCCTTTGCAGAGGTCTAAAAATAAGCACGAATAAAACAAAAGGGCTTCCGAGGGTTTTTAAACATCTAAACACCACGTGATGCTTTGCTCTTATTTCAATTGTATGTTAGTGTTCCAGATAAGATTTCACTTAAAAGAATTCATTTAAAAATATTTTTTTTTCAATAGCGAAGAAAGGTAAATGGGCAAGATTACATTCCCAAGGCCCTGCTGAGTTCTCCTGAAATAGCCATTTAAAAAAGAAATAATAATAATAAAGCAGCAAGTTGTAATAGCAAAACCACCACCAAGAGGTCTCTTTTTAAAAAAATTTTTAATAACATTTTTATTTTATATTATCTTACTTACAAAGTTTATATACATTGTTTTCACACCAGATCTTTCCCATTTCCTTTACCCTCCACCAATCAAATGTGCCACCCTCTGATTAACCTCCATCCCACTACCCCCAACCTCACAGCACCCATCTTCAACCCTCTGCTCCTCCCTCACCCCCTTAGATCCTCATACACATTCTATAATAATAGTCTTATACAGTATTTGTCCTCATAGGACTGAGTTAGTTCACTTAACATAATGTTTTCCAGTTTCTCCCAAGTTAGGTAGTGATTTACAAAATCCTTGTTCCTGAATGCTGCATAGTATTTCATTGTGGGTTAGACGCAAAAGCAAGCAAAATTAATAAGAAATGATGAAATTTTCATTCCTCCCATCATCCTTCAGGAACAAGAGCTCTCTGATTATTTTTCAAAATATCTTCTGGAGTTTTTGTTAACCTATTGTTGTCATTGCTTTTGTTTTAGTTGCCAACAAGGAGCAGGATGTCAGATGAGATGCTTGTATGGGTTTGAACCACTAATCTTTCAGTTAGCAACTTAAACTTTAGCCTGCATGCTTTGTATCCCAGGCCTTGAAGGGTGAAGAAAATCTTACAGTCAACCACATTTGTCTATGTATAATGCACCTGAATACAAACTGATGGGCTCCTACAATGCAAATGATGTTGTTGCTATATGCCGTCAAGTTGGAATCAACTCATAACTGACCCTCTTGCAGGTTTTTCGAGGCTGTAAATCACACAGGAAGAGATTGTCCATCATTCTCCTTTACAGCAGCTGGAGGATTTGAATTGCCTGCCTTCGGGTTGTCAACACAGCTTCTTACCACTGGGCCATCAGAGCTCCCTAGATGAACTAATAGTCTCTATAATATAATTATATGATGGGCTCATTTCCCAATGACTTCTGGAATATAACTGACATTCATTTCATTACAATAATTTAGTTAGGCACATATATTTAGAATCACTCTCCAAATCCATTATATTAATTTTAAAATATTGTTTTTCTAGTCACACCACATAGAAATAAGTATTCAAGGCTTTCATATGCTTTTTGGATGACAGTATCTTCACAATTTCAGTGACTTTTTAGAGTCTGAACTTAACACAGTCTAAATAAAAAATATTCTCACTTCTATCAATTGGCTGGAAATCTGTACCATTCAAAGCTGTGTTTAATGCTGCCAGCTGAAAAATTCATGCCAAGTCCCAAGTATTCATTTGCTATTATGATACTGTCCACAACTGGCTTTCAAAGACGCCCCCATGCACACTGTGGAATGAAAATGTTAGCTCCAACTTATGACTGGGGGTAGTCAGCATTTGGAAGGCAAATAATAAACTCACTCTTCAGAGGGCACAACTTGGCTTTATTTAGGCTGGTTTTGGATCACTAAGAGAGGATTTGCTATTACATACAACGAATGATGTTGCATTGGTGAAGTGAGTCCAATTAAACACAGGTGATGGAGCTCTGGCAGGGTGGTTCAGACTCACCATGGATATCCCAGGATGGTTAACTCTCTGAGTGAGCCCTTTAATTCCAGATTTGATCCAATCAGAAATTCTGACAACATGTACCGCCAAACAACTACTGCATGAACTTCAAGCAAGATGCATGTGTTATCTGTGTTTGAGTGGCTCCATGATCCCCTGAACAATGGGCAGGTTCTGTACCACTGTACCCCTAAACCACTGCAGGTTCTGTACCACCCCCAGCATGTTTGTGGATGAGATCACCAAGATCCAGCGACTGAGGGTTTTCATTGGCTGGTGGGAGAGTTAGGTGCCAGACCATTTTTCTTAATATATCCTTGTCTGTAAATGCCACTTGTGGATAGAACTGTTTCCCCCTTCCTCCCAAGATACGAGTCAACTTGGCTAGACCATGATTTCCAATATGATATAATCATCTTATGTTATTGTAAATCTTAACTTCTATGATGCTAATGAGGCAGGATTAAGGGCAGTTATGTTAATAAGGCAGGATCCAGTCTACAGGATTAGGTTATATCTGGAGCTAGATATCTTTCATGAGGCATAATATACTATGTTATGGAAACAGCCCAAATGGCCATCAACAAATGAGTGGATTGAGAAATTATAGTCCATTCACACAATGGAATACTATGCAGCACTCAGGAGTAAATGATTCAGTAAAATGTAAAGGATGAACTAATGCAGCTTCATTAGGACAAGCACTGCATAAGGCCACTATTGTAAAAATAGAAGGATAACTAGTAGGATGTGGATAAAAGTCCAAAGGGTCTAGGAAGGGGTAGAAATCACTAGGATAACAGAGTTTGGTGGGCGGAGGTGGGAGGTGAAGGAATTAGGAAAGATCTAATGAGGCCCTATACAGATGAAGTAATAGTGGGCATAGGTCAATGGTGATTAATTTTATAAAACACAACATGCAAGAATGACACACAATGTGAATGAATATGTGAAATACAATGTATATGAATGAAGCACACTGTATATGAATGAAACACGACATATATGAATTTTGTATACAAACCAATATAAAAATAAAAAATAGATTCTAAAATATTAGATTATATCTTGAGTCAATCTCTTGTGAGATAGAAAAGAGTTACCTTTTGTGAGATAGAAAAGAAATAAGTAAGCAGAGAGGGAAGGTCCTGACTACCACCAAGAAAGAAGAGCTGGCAGTGGAATGCAAGTAGCGTACCCTGCTCCTGCGCTGTGAACCTCCTACACCAGAAAAGACTGATGCTTAAGACACATGGAGATCTCCAAAGGATGCTGGGTCCACATTTCCCAGACCTTCTTCCACAGTCAACAGACCGAGAAAGCTCCCCTAGAGCTGACAGGCCTAAATTTGGACTTCTGGTCTCCTAAACTCTTAGAGAATAAATAAATGTTTTCTTTATTCAAGCCATCTATTGTGGTCTTCCTGTTACAGCAACACTGGATAACTAACACACCCCTGAGAGCATCACGGCATCAGGAAAACCTTGATTGATAGAGAGCCAGTGAGAGATAGCATTGATAGAGAGCACGTGGAGGGAATTAGACAGGGGCCCAGTCTAGGTCTCCTGCACAGAATTCAAGACTTCTACTGCTGAACCAAGGGGGCCTAGAAGGGCAAATGGCTGGGTCTTCACCAGACTTCAGAATAGGAGGTTGGATTTTTTTTCTGTGTCCATAAGTATGGTAGAACTTAATATGAGACTGTTGCTGTGTTGTACCACCTGTTTGTGTGGCTGTGAGGGATTTCCTAGTTCTCATCTAACTATCCTACTAGCCGACAGTCACACTACTTAAATTTAAAAAAAAATTATTATTTTTTTATTATACTCGTTTATTTACAAAATTCAAATACATTGTTTTCAAAACAGATTCTTCCAACTTCCCTTACCCCTCTACCCATCAAATTGTACAACCCTATGATTAATCCTCCCCTCCCCCAGCACATCCTCATCCCTCTGCTTCTACCCATCCCCTTGGATCACTATACTTATTCTACAATAATGGTTTTATACAATATTTGTCCTTGTGGGACTGAGTCAGTTCACTCAGCATAATGCTCTCCAATTCCTCCTAAGTTAGGTAATAATTTATAAAACCATTGTTCCTGTGCTGCATAGTATTCCATTGTGTGAGTGTACTATATAATTTCTCAATCCATTCGTTTGTGGTTTAACATCTGGGCTATTTCCACATTCTTGTGATGATGAATAATGCTATTAAGAACATTGGTATACAAGTCTCCGTTTGTGCCTCAGTTCTCATTTTCATGGGTATATTCCAAGCTGCGGAATAGCTGGATCATATGGAGTTTCTATTTTCAACTTTTTGAGGAAGTGCCAAACTGCCTTCCGGAATTGTTGTACCATTTTACAATCCCACCAACAATGCGTAAGCGTTCCTTTTTCGCCACATCCTCTCCAACATTTATTACTTGCTGCCCTGTTAAACTTTGCCACTGTTACTGAAGTGAGATGGTACCTCATTGTGGTTTTGATTTGCATCTCTCTTATTGCCAGTGATTCCGAGCACTTCTTCATATGTCTGCTTGCCATGCAAATATCTTCCTCTGTGAAAATTCTTTTGTTATGAGACTTTTGTCCGAGATGTTTATTCCCAATTGGTAGTTTTTCTTTTCACCCTGTTGGAAAACATTTGTTTGTTTGTTTTTTATGTACACATGGATTTAATCTTAGAAGATCCCATCCATCTATTTTATCATCTTCAGATTGTACATTTCTGGCTATATTTGCCAATCTCCTTATACCTTGAACTAGCACTTCTAAGCTTGATCCCAGTTTGTTTTTTAGGAATTTTATGTTTTGGGGCTTTACTTTCAGGTCTCTGATCCACCCTGAGTTGATTTTTATGTATGGTGTGAGACGTGGATCCTGTTTTAGCTTTATGCATGCAGAAGTCTGGTTTTGCTAGCACCATTTGTTGAAGAGGTTGTCATTTCCCCATTTAGTAGCTTTCGTTTCCTTGTCGAATATAAGTTGATCATATACAGCTGGGTCTATTTCTGGGTTCTCAATTCTGTTCCCTTGGTCTATTCTATGTGCCTGTCATTGTACCAGTACCATGCAGATTTGGTTACTACTGCTGTGTAGTAGGTTTTGACATCAGGGAGTGCTATGCCTCACACCTCATTTTTGTTTCTCAGAAGTGTTTTGCTTATTTGGGGTTTCTTGACTCTCCAAAGAAATTTGATAATTTCCCTTTCAATCTCCTTGAAAAATGAATTTGATATCTGGATTGGGATTGCCTTGAACATGTAGATTGCTTTTGGGTAGGATTGTCGTTTTCATGATATTGAGTCTTCCTATCCATGAACAGGACACATTTTTTCCTTTCTTTAGGTATTTTATTGTGTCTTGCAGAAATGCTCTGTAGATGCCCAGTGTCATCACTTCTATGCAATATTTTATTGGAAGTGCTTGCTAGGGCAATATGACAAGAGAAGGAAGTAAAAGACAACCAGATTGACAAAGAGATGGTTAAATTGTCACTATATGCAGATGATCTGATAGTGTACACAGAAAACCCCAAAGACTCAACAACAAAAAAACCTGTTAGAGCTATTAGGCCAGTTTAGTAGAGTGGCAGGAAATAGGATCACTATCCAAAAATCAAAGGACTCCTCTACAGTAACAAAGAGAACTCAGAGAAGGAAATCAAGAAAGCAATATAATTTTCAATAGTCAGCCACAAATGAGATACTTGGGAGTGAACCTAACTAGAGATACAAAAGACGTAGACAAGGAAACTACACAGCACTTACTTTGAGCACTAAGGAGTGACTGACTCAAGTTATGGTGGATATTTTTTTTATTTTCTCCAAATACATTTGTTTGTTTGTTTGTTTGTTTGTTTATTCTTGGCTCAAATCAGTGATTTTTTTCAAGTTTTTATTTTATATTGGTGTGTATACAAAATTTGTATATACTGTGTTTCATGCTATCCTTCATTCACATTGTGTTGGATACAATCATTTCTATTCAGTGTGTCTTGTAAAACCAATCCCTATTGAACTATGCCTGTGTTATGGTGTTTTTAATTGCCTCATTTGCATGTGACAATTGGAAAATGATAAGAAGACTGGACAGGAACTCTTGCCTCCAAATTGATGACAAATAATGAATATACTACAGACTGCAAAGTGAGCAAACCAATTCTCAGGCGAAAAAGTGCCATCAGAAAGTTCCTGTGGAATAAAGGTGATGGTGGGTTTTTGTATTCTATACTTTTGGCATGTTATGAGGAGGTGTTGGAACCTGGAGAAAGACATGCTTAGTACAAGAGAGAGATAAAAAGAGGAAGATCCTCAACAAGATGGATTCACACTGTGGCTGCAACAATGGGCTTAGATGCAGAAGAGACTGTGAGGACAGCACAGCTTCATCCTGTTGTTCTCAGGGTTACAACTTAAAAGCACTGACCAACAACAGTAACAGGCAGACTGAAGATGCTTCCAACTGTAACCCTAAAAACTAATGACTGTAAATGAATCTTGATCACAGAGCTGTTAAAACAAAAGTGTATGTTGAAACCAGTAATTAGCAATGTGGTTTAAGTCATTGTGCAATGTCTACTCTCTCTATCGGGGTTCTGGTTGCCTGGTGGTAAGGAGTTGCACTGCCAACCCAAAGATGCATGGTTTGAATCCACTAGTTGCTCTGCAAGGGGAAGATGGGTAACCTCCTCTCATGTGATTTACTCCTAATAAAAACCTGCTGGAGGGTCAGCTATGGGTTGGTTCTGACTTGACAGTACATAACAACTACAACAACAGCTCTCTCTATACTTAAGAGTCTTCTCTTTAGAGGGATCTTTATACAACCATTCTGGAAGGCCGTTTGGAGCTTCCTCAAAAAGCTGAACATAGAAATTCCATATGACCTAGCTATTCCACTGCTTGGAATATACCCTGAGAAAATGAGAACTGAGGCACAAACGGAGACTTGTACACCAAGGTTCATAGCAGCATTATTTCACCATGGCAAGAACATGGAAACAGCCCAGATGTCCAACCACAATCGAATGGATTGAGAAATTATGGTACATTCGTACAATGGAATACTATGCAGCACACGGGAGCAATGATTTTGTAAATTATTACCTAACTTGGGAGGGAAAGGAGAGCATTATGCTGAGTGAACTAACTCAGTCCCATAAGGACAAAGACTGTACAAAACCACTGTTGTAGAATGAGTATGAGAACCCAAGGTGGGGGGAAGCAGAGGGATGAGGATGTGTGGGAGTGAGGTGGGAGGGTGAATTAATCATATGGTTGTACAACTTGATGGGGGCAGTGAGGGAAATGGAAAGAATCTAGTCTGAAAGACAACGTATTTGAATGTTGTAAATAAATTAGTATAATAATAATAAATAAAGGGATCTTTAGAGGCTTACAATACAACCAGTACTTGCAGCTGGGAAGTCATATTCCTGGGAATAAATCACTATCTGTGCAACATTTTTAGCCTATTATTATTATAATTGTTATTATTTATTGTATCAGGGTTTTGTGAGGGGATCCCAAACAAGCCATGACTGGGAGAGTTTCAAATCACAGTGTCTTTGCCAAATAGGCCATTGTTCAAAAGAAAGGAACAAAGTAACTATATGAGACCTGGGATAACCAGCCAGCTGCGGTAAAGTTGACACAGAACTATGGTGACTCCGTGAAGGTCACAGTAGCACTGTGCTGAGGGGGTTTCCAGTAGCTGATTTTCCAGAAGGAGATCATCAGGCCTTTCTTCGGAAGTGCCTCTGGGTGAACTCAAATCTCCACATTTTTAGTTAGCAGCCAAGGTGTTAACCAGCTGTAGCAACCAAGCACTCCTGTCATGTCTTGCTTTTTGAAATAATATTACTTTGGAAAACAAAACAAAGTCTGTTTTTAGTCAGGCATGTAGGGTAATGGTAAAGTCATCTGTTTAGTAAAGAATTCCTCCCATGTTTGCTTTTGTCGTTGTTAAGTGCTACTCCTTCAACTCTGACTCAACAGAATGAGGCACCAACAGTATCGTTGCAGATACTGTGTCTTGTTTTGGGTGTTTCCTGTTTTTTGTTGACCTTCTGCTTACCAAACATGTCTTTCTCCAGGGACTGATCTCCCCTGATAACACGCTCAAAATATGTGAGAGGAAGCTGTGCCACCCTTGCTTCTAGGGAGCGTTCCAACAGCACTTCTTCCAAGATTTATTTGTTCATTCTTCTGGCAGTGCATGATGCAGTCAAGATCCTTCATCACCGCCACAGTGAAGGTATTGATTCTTCTGTCATCTTCCTCACTCACTGTCCAACTGTCACAAGCTGATGAAGCAACTGAACACAGCTGGATCAGGCCCACCTTAGTCCTCTCAATCGCGGCTGTGCTTGGACCCACTGTTACAGCCACTGTGTCAATCCATCTTGTGAGAGTCTTCCTCTTTGCTTTCTGACTAACATGAGCTTCCCAATATGAGATTAGGGAGCTCTAGAGAGGCCATACAGTTCAAATCACATATGGCTACTTGAAGTTTGTCTGTAGTGTTCGGTGTTCGGATAAGAGGTCCTACGTTTGACCCAAAGATATGTTAGCAGAGGACTTTCTGAGTTGACAGGAGCAGGGAGCCAGCCTCGTCTTTCTTGTAACATTTGTCAGTCCAGTCCTGGAGGGCACGTGGGTGGCCTATATGAAGAGCCTGGTGTTGGTAAGATTTCAGTTCACAGAGTGTGGCAGGAGGAAGCTGTTGGCTGAAGTGCTCCTGTGAGGCCCCTCAGGGTTCCAGGCTGCCTGGAGAAGGACAGAGGGGCACAGGTGAAGAGATGGTATGTCACTCAGGTACATACTGATCCTCTTTCTCCTGTGGGTCTCCTGCCTGGATCACCTTTATGTCAAACCTAAAATCATTTGGGGCCCAGGAACCTTGGCTCTGCTTTCCACCAGGATATTTACAGCACAGTCCTGATCTCAAAGGACCCTCACCACCTCCGAGGACTGAATGTGTACTTCAGGGAATTTACACCCCCAACCTAGAAGCAAAGCCCTAAGCTACTTAGAGATTCCTGTCCTACTTCAAAAATGCATGAGGATTTTATAGTCAGCTCCATGGCTTAGCTCTATTTGTTTTAATACAGAAATCTATTTCCTGTGAACCATCAAGAAGAAACCTGTTCTTGCTGTTAGGAGCTGTCAGTTCTGACTTAGTGACTCCATGTGACAGAGTAGAACTGCCCCACAAGTGTTTGCTGGGCTATCATTTTCACAGGGGGGTGATCTTCCAGTTTTTCTCCAAGAGAGCCACTTTCTCCCACTGGGTGGATTCAAACTATCAACCTCTTAATTAGCTGCTGAGCACTTACTCAATCTACCACCAAAGGATCTTGAGGAAAAAATAAGAATCCTAGGAATACATATCATACACATCCTAATGCTACAAACCCTTTGCCTTTGAGCAATAGAAGCTAGTTCAATCTCTTCCTCTTCCTACCTTACAGATGAGGCCTTCGGGTGAGAAATGACTAGAAGTCAAGAGGTGTGACTTTACCAGAGGCAAGATAAATTGTAATTAATGTCTCCAGTAGCAGAAACATGTGCTGAGATCTGCAATAGAACCTGAAAAAACACAAGTCCCACCTCTTCGCTGTAGTTCCTAACTTCATCCCATGTAGAGAAGAACCAAAGGATCTTTGGTAGTGCAACCATTAAGCGCTTGCCTGCCTGAGAACCACAAGGTTGTGGGATCAACTCTCGTAATCTGCTCCAGCAAAGATTTCACATCCCAGAAAGCCATTGTACGGTGTCACGTGGGGTTGTGATGAGTAGAAAATGGACTAGACCACATCTACAAACAACAACAACAAAGAAGAATGGAATAGCAAGGAGAAGCAGGGGCAGCTAGGAATGACCCTTAGCTGGATGCAAATGTTACAAACACTCGCCTCAGCAAAACTGCTAAGAGCCTCCAGGCAGCCAGTTACTAATTGAAACCACAAATGCTTCAGTTACTGCAGTGTTTTCCAAACGGCATGTCACAACCTGTCAGTAGGTCATGAAGTCAATTTAGCGGGTGTGGTACAGTAATTTGCTTAAAATGGCACTACTATCTGGTCTTTGGAACTCTCCCCAAATGACTGGGTTATTGTTGGTGTTGTTATGTGCACTGAGTTAGAACTGACTCACGGTTGACCCTCCAGGAGTTGTCCAGAGATAGTAAATGGCATAGGAGGAGGCCCCCCATTTTTCTCCTGAAGGAGCATCTGGTGGATTCAAACTGCACGCACTTCAGGTTGGCAGTCCAACTCCTTGTCACAGTACCACCAGTGTTCCCTAAATGACTGGGCTGTCATGCTGTTATTAGGTGCTCTCGAGGATAGTGACCCTATGAACAGCAGGTCTGAACCCTGCCCTATCCTGTGCCATCCTCATCATCTCTCACACTTGAGCCCATTGCTTGCATCCCTGTGTCAATCCATCTCATCAAGGGTCTTCCTCTCTTTTGCTGACCCTCTCCCTTTCCAAGCATGATGTCCCTCTTCAAGGAATAGCCTTTCCTAACAACATGTCCAGAGTATGTGAGGCAAAGCTTCACCGTCCTTGCCTCCAAGAAGCACTCTCACTGCACCCTCTCCAAGACATAGCTGTTTGTTCATTCAGCAGTCCAGGGGATATTTAGTGCTCTTCTACAGCACCACAGCTCAAATGACTAGGTAGAACCATACAAGATGATCTGTTTGTGACCCACCAAGGATACTTGGTAGCTTGCAAATAATGTATACAAGGTACATGCAAATAAGGTGTATAGAATGCTAACGTAGGGATTGGACAGTTTTCCTTAGAAGTAGTCACTCAGAAGCAGGAAAGGGGAATTTCACTACTATCAAGAAAGAAAAGCCAAGAATGATGTGCATCCTTTGGGGCCCAAAATCCTTGTGCTGATTTTGATCCAGGAAGCAGAGATTTGTGACATCAGAGATGGCAGACATGTGGAGAAATGGCCACAGAGAAGTGACATCAACCAAGGCAGGAGGAATAGACCAGTGAAAGCAGAGTGGCAGGCTTCTGGGCTTCCACAGTGAGAAAGACGATGCCTTCAGGCATTTGCTGAGGAGTTAGGTTTTCCAACCCAGAGACTGAGCTCTGCAGCTTAGCAGTCATCGTTGTTAGATGCCATTTCATGGCTCTGACTCCCCATAACCGCAAGCATATGGGAAGAAATGCTGCCCAATCCAGTACCATTCTCACCATCTCTGCTTCACTGAGGTCAGGCCTCTCCTCTAATTTTCTTTTAGTCTTGACCTTAACAGAGTTAAGTCATGCTCATTGAGTCTTTGTTTTTTTATTTTAATTGTCTGAAATGAAGCTATTCATGCTTACCTGGTCAGGTAAACCACAAAGAAAACAAATTTTCACCAAATGGCGACATGACAGATGGTGAAAAGATAGACATTGTGAAGGATTTTGTTTTAATTGGATCTATAATCACCACCCATGGAAGCAACAGTCAAGATCAAACGAGATTAAAGAAGGTGGTGAAGTCCACAGTATGTTGCTGTGTTAACCAAACAAATCAAATGATGTGTTGCATTGAGCAAATCTGCTGCCTAAGGACTTCTTGAAAGTGTTAGAGGACAAAGGTGTCTGTTTAAAGACTACACTGTGCCTTGTGCAAGCCAGGTTCTTTTCAAATGCTTTCTATGCATTGTAGAGAGCAACAGGAGCCGAGCTCATAGTGTGTTGCACAGCTCACTCAGAGGCCATCCAGACCTCTGACAATTCAGATCCACCATTGGCTCCATAGGATGAAGATGGGCAATCATCACTTGTGTGATTTACAGCCTTGAAAACCCAGGGAGGGTGAGCTACGAGCGCATTCCAACTCAGCTGCAGTGAGTTAGTTCTCCACATGTATGTTGAAGTTGAACAATGAATACGGCAGATGGAAGGTGAACTGATCCCTTAGGACTGTGGTGTTGGCAAAGAGTATTGAAGAGACTGGGCTGCCGAAGGAACAAACAAATCCGTGTTGTCAGAGAAGCGCGGATGGCGAGACTTCATCTCACATATTTGGAGCTTGTTGTAAAGAGGGTCCAGCCCTTGGAAAGGGAGGTTATGCTTTGAAAGGTGGAGTCTGGGGAAGGAGAGAAAGACCCCCAACAAATTAGACTGACATACTGACTGCAGCAATCCGCTTAAGCACAGCGGAGTTTGTGAGGATGCCACAGGGTCGGGTACCGTTTCAATTTATTGCACTAAGAGTCACTCAGAGTCAACTCGACGGCCTCAAACCACCACCACCAGCTCAGGGCTACGAGAGGCAACGTAAGATAGTTGGTGTGAACATAGATTATTAACTACAAAATTAGAAATAATTATCTGTGGTAAATTCTACAAGGAGCTCGAGTGGCACAATAGCTAATCTCTCAGCTGCTAATTAACCCACCCAAGGGCTCTGCGGAGAAAGACCCAGCAGCCTGCTCTCTCAGAGATTACAGCCTACAAAAGCTGAGGGGTGCTCCTTGCTTAGTGTGACCTCAGTGCGGCTGGTCCCCTTCCCAACCTCCCCCCCATCAAAGGCATGGCTGCTGCCCTATTGCTGCGGCAAGGACGTTTTAGGGCACTGAAGACTGGGCTCCAAGCAGGGGTGCTTTGAGGACTTGCCTCTACTGTGTCTCTCTCTTCAAAATCAGGGAAGACTGAAAAGGGGCTGTCACCAAATGCCAAGAAGCAAAGTCCACTAAAAATGCAGAATGCCGCACCTGTTGAGCCGTTTGACAATACCACCTACAAGAATCTCCAACACCATGACTATAATGTGTACACCTTCTTAGATTTGAACCTGGACCTCTCAAAATTCAGAATGCCTCAGCCTGCCTCAGGAAGAGAATCCCCAAAGCACTGAGAACTCCAAGGATTGCACTCACATTGCATTTGCATTTACTGCTTTCTTGCTGCAAAAATAAAATCCACTGAACAGTAAAAAAAAAAAAGCCAAGGGGTAAAAGAAAATACTACTTTTCAAAGAGAAGAACGAATTGGGGGCGGGGAGGGGTGTGCGCAGGGAGAAAAATGCAATCATGAATGAATGGAAATCCAAAGTCTCTGTAACTGTTCATTAAAATTAATATTAAAAAAGAAATATAGACATGATAAATTGATTAAAATAAACGAGCCAAAGTGCTCTTTGGAGACAATGATTAAAAAAAAACAAAAACAAAAAACACACAAACAAAAAGCTGAGGGGGCAGTTCTGCTGTCACATGAGGTCCCCATGAGTCAAAATTGATTGGGTGACAGCAAACCATGACAGAAGGTACTATAGCATCACTAATATGTTGTTTTTGTTGTTGTTATGTATTGTCCTTATGTACTGTTGGAACGAGCTCATAGCCATTGGGTTTTCAGAGGCAGTAAGCTGTATGGGAGATCACTCATCTTTACCCCTTGGCGTTGGTGGTGGACTTGAACCAAATACCTTCAGATTGGCAACACAACTCTTTACCATTAAGCTAGGAGAGCTCCCAAATACTATACAAAGCGCCATGCTAGGACTGCAAATAATGACACATTGGGGGCAATGGGCAACCATCTTCAACAATTCCTTGGATAAGGGTTTTTCATTCGGAAATCCATAGCTGGGCTCAGGGAGTCCAATGAAATTGTGTGTGCCCAGGTACGTAGGGGGCTCTGGTGGCCTTGTGGTAAGAAGCTGTGCTGCAATACGAAAGACACGAGGTTCTAATCCACCAGCTGCTCTGCGGGCAAATGATGGCAATCTCCTCCATGTGATTAACTGCCTCTGAAAACCTGCTGGAGGGTCAGCTATGGGTCAGTTTTGATGCAATGGTATTCTATGATATGTACATGTGGATCTGTGCAGCCATGTGTATGCTATTATGCACATGTATTATATGTATGACATGTAACCGAATATAGGAGCCACAGCTTTCTTCACATTTTCAGCAAAGTCTGCAACCCAAGAAAGGCTCAGAGTCTGCAGCCTGATGTTGTACCTGGTGAGCAGATTTAAAGCCACATGCCCAGTTTCAATTGTAGCCCAGGTGAAATCCTCACACGAGGCAGGAATCCCTGTGCAGGGTCCAGAGCAGGCAGGGGAAACGCAGGGCCCTCTGGGTCTGGGCTATGTCTACCAGTTGGTGACTGAAGGGCGTGTCCTTCCCAGGCCCTGCTCCTGCCTCTGCACCTGGACTGGGCCCGACTGCTGGGAGAGGCATTTCCCATCAAGTGTGTTCCATACAGTAGCTGGCTCGACAGGCTGTGCGGGCCTTGCCCTCTGACAGACAGTTCACACCCATGGCAACTCAGCCCAACCCCATGGGGGGAATGGGGCCAGGTTCTCACCACATACCAGATATCCCTTCACCTGGGGACAGGGCAGGGACAGAGAAGGTACCTGGCAGGGGACCAGAAGCACACTTCTTTGTCACAGACTGGGTAATGGTTAAACCCAACCCACATCCTGCACCTCTCAGGGAAATCGTCTCACTTTGTCCAGATTTCATGCTGGTCCTCAAGCTGACCATCCGCCAACCAAGACCTCAAGGGGGTTCATTCCAGTTTGACCCCTGGTTTGAATTTACCTTTCCACTACAGATAGAATCAGAACCTACATTTTAGTAAGATTCCTGAATCATTTGGGGATTCTGCTCAAAGTTCTGCCTCCAACTCTCTGTCCACTTCTCTGACAGCCTCCCAGGCCCAGTCCACATCTTCCCCCTCTGAGAGGGCTTTCCCAGTTACTCCAGGCCCCGCTGCTTTCTCTCTTTCCTCAACTCCTCTGGTGGGAGCAGGGTGGCTGAAGTCAGAGTTGGGGAGTCAGATCTCGAGTCTGTCCTGTCTTCTCTACTTATGAGCCAGTGCCCTTCATTTTCTGAGCTTTGATGTCTTCAACTGTAAACAGGACTCTCAATAGACCTAACTTAAAAACCGCTCAAGAATGCAATAATGTACATAAAGCTCTAGCACAGTAACTCAGTAAATGCCAATTATACTATTAGCTTGATTGCATATGGCTCTCTGTTTCTTTGAGGTGTGGTTGCTTCAGATCCTACAATTTAGAAGCATTGAAGACAGGACCCGGATTATTTTTCTACAAAAGAACAAGCTCAATAAAAACCCATTAATGGCTCTACTCAGAGGGAACTCACTCACTCGTTAATCCATCCATTCATTTATTCACCCATTCATCTATGCAGTCACTCATCCATACATCCGTGTATCCATTCATTCATCCAACCATCATTTGTCCATTTAGTGTGTGTGCTGTGTGCCAGCCACTTTACTGGCAGCTAGGGACCTAATGCCATAAATCAGTTTGAGCTTTGAGAGAACTGTCCGCTAACCAAGGGAGAAATACAAACCAGTAGGCTGGAGAGTTCAGAGCTACATGAGGGATGAAAATGAAGTTGGATGGCAGCACTTTATATGGAAAACCTTGATATTTGGAGTAGGCAGGTGAAACTGGGGACAGTTTAGTTAAGACGTATGAAGGTGATGATACCTGAAAGGAGTTTAAAAGATCAAAAATCCTCTGTCATCTTGTTGAAAGGAGAGGACACACCTGACAGAAAGAATAGCTTAAAGAGAGACACAGGCACAGCAAGGTAGCAAGGCGTATTAAAAAGACAGTAACCACTCCTCTGGACTTTGTATAAGTGTCCTGTGACTACTTTAACAGGGAGCTCAGGTGGCCTTTTGGGTACGGAGTTGCTTTGCAAACCTAAAGGCAGAAGTTCAAACCCACCCACTGCTCTGAGGAGAAAGATGGGCAGTCTCCTCCCATGTAATTTATTGCCTCTAGAAACCCACTGGAGGATCAGTTAATAATCAGTTCTGACCTGACTGCACACAACAACAACAACAACAGCTGCTTTAACATAACTGCAAATTTAGTATCTTAAAAATATCCTTTTGTAATTCCTAGTTCTGGAGGTCAGAAGTCTGACAAGGTCTTGACCAGCTGAAATCAAGATTGTCTGCAGGGCTGACTCCTTCTAGGGTCTCTAGTGGAGAAGTCATTTATTTGCCTTGAAGCTGAAGAGCTGCTAGAAATTGCCTGCATTTATTAGCTCATGGCCCCTCACTCCATCTTCAGAGCCAGCAGTGGCCAGTCCAGGCTTTCTCACCTGCCATCACTCTGACCTCCTCTTCTGTCCACTCTCGTCCACTCAGAAGGGGCTTTGTGATTACACTGAGCCTACCTGGGGAGCCAAGGATAATCTATTTTAAAGTCAGCAGATAAGCAACCTTAGTTCCATCTGTAGCTTTACTTACTCTTTGCCATGTATTTTAGGCTGGGTTTCCTAGAGATGCCAAACTAATGAAGCTTACAAATAAGCTTGTAGAGGCTGGCAAGTCCCAAGCCCAAGGGTCAGATATTAGACTTGAGGCTTTCCCGAGTCATAGCTACAGGGGCTGGGGAAGCCAAGACTGACAGGTGTGTGGCAGGCTGCTGGCTTCCGAGGTTAATGAGTATAAAGCAATGTAGCAAGACCAAAGAAGCAGAAGTCAGGTGATGACAAGGTAAATGTACAATTCAGATCAAGCAGAAAAGCAAGGGAATTCTGCCAGATATCCATACATATTCAATACAGGCTTCATTCCCTTTCAAGGGATTTGTTGCTCTTAGCAGATGCTCATCATGGAGGTGATTATGCCAGGTTCCATTAGTGAAATGATTACAAGATATCAGATCTCATAAAGTGAATAACCACATCATGACTGCCAAACCAGAGCGTGATAGGCAGTCAAGCTGACTCACACACACTCTCAGCCATTGCACCATGCAAGCTAACGTATTCACAGGTTCCAGGGACTAGGACATGAGTATCTTTAGGGGGCTATTGTTCTGCCTACCCCAACCCTCTGGTTTTCTGAGATACCTCAGTCTACTACTCCAGCCAAGACTGGCTCTGGGTCCAGAAGCTCTACATTTGGGGTGCTTAGTATAGGAGCTCTGGTGGTATAGTACATAATATGTCAGGCTGCCAGTTGAAAGGTCAACAGTTCAAACCCACTAGAAAGCTTGAACTTTCTCTCAAGAAAAAAATGAGCAGTTTTTTCTCACCAATGTTTACTGTCATAGAAATCTGATGGAGGGTCACAATGAGTTGGAAACAACTTTATGGCAGTGGGTTTAGGGTTTAATGTTAAAGATGAGATGCCTGGTCACAGAGAAAGAGACTCAGTAGCATTAGCTAAGTCCTCAGAGCACACTTCAGGTCCCAGCGAGGGTAGTGAGGATGAACAGATGGAAGACAAGTTGAGAATGATTTGCACAGAAATATCTAGGTGGCATTTAAACCTAAGTGACTAGGTACATCCATGCTCATAGCAAACACTGTTCCCAACAGCCAAAAGGGGAACAGTCTAAATGTCCATCAAAAGACAAAATGATCAACAATTACAATCTACAGATACAATGGAATAGAAAACGCCTCTCAAACTCATTGCTATTAGGTTGGCACTGACTCATAGCTAACTTTCCAGGGGGTTTTCAGAGGCTGTAAATTGCACAGCAGGAGTTTGCTCAACTTTCTTCCTCAGAGTAGCTGGTGGATTTGAACTCCTTACACATTAGACTACTAGAGCTTTCTACAATGGAATAAGTACATTAAGCCATAAAAAGGAATGAAATAGTGATACAAAGCCCATATAAGAAGTTACCTAGTCTATGATCGCATTTACATGAACTATCCAGAACAGATAAATCTATAGAGACAGAATGCATATTAGTGGTTCTTTGCTGGTGGTATAGGGGACATCTTATGGGATTAAATGAATCCAAATCAAATCCACTACCTTTGAGTCAATTCTGACTCTTAGGGACCCCCGATTGTGTTTCTGAGGCTGTAAATCTGTACAGGAGTTTAGACATCTTCTGTGGAGTAGGTGGTAGATTCAAACCACTGACCTAGTGGTTAGCAGCTCAACATGTAATGCACCATACACTTAGATTCCTTTTTTTTGGATTGAATTGTGTCTCCTGACGCCTTTGAGCTGTGGTGCTGGAGAAGAGTATTGAATGTACCATGGACTGCCAAGAAAACAAACAGATTCATCCTAGAGAGGGTTAAACCAGGCTACTCCTTGGAGGCAAAGATTCTGGGGCTTCGTCTGACATACTTTGGCTTCGTCTGACATACTTTGGACATGTTGAGAGACATGAGAGACAGGTCCTTGGAGAGGGACATCATGCTGGGCAGAGTGGAGGGACAGCGCAGGAGGGGAAGACCCTCTATGAGGTGGATTGATTCAGTGACTGGGGTAATTGGGATGGGTGTGTCAGAGGCAGTGCGATTGCACAGGATAGAGTAGGGTTTAAGGCTGTTGTACATAGGGTCGCTATGAGTCGCAAACGACTCGATGGCACATAACAACAACAACAACAAATTATAATCTCTATTCCTTTAGCTATATAATCTCAATTAGAAATGTGTTTTCTTTATTAATGAGTCAGTATCAGTGTTGGGTGAGTTTTGAGCCAGTCTCTTTGGAGATACTAAAGAACAGATTAAACAAGCAGCCAGGACCATACTAGGGGGAAAGGCAGATGTCAGACCACATGACGATGCCAGGAAGCAAGAAAAAGAAGCTGAAAAGAGGCAATGATCCTATCCCAGAACTGACCCTGAGAGAGACCCTTATCCTATAACCCATTTCCTGAATTCATACTTCCAGCCTCCTAAACAGTGAAAAATTAACTTGCTGTTTGTTAAAGTCATCCACTTAATGATCATCCCATTAGGTAACTTCTTGTTGTATACCATAGAGTCAAACCGACCCATAACTGACCTTGTATTGGGTTTTCAGAGGTGGTTAATCACATGAGAGATGATTGCCCATCCTTCTCCTGTGAAACAGCTGGTGGCCTTGAATCAAGTGCCTTTGAGACTGCAGAACGGCTTCTTGCTACTAGGCCACCAGTGCTCCTGTTAGGTACTTAAGTCAGAGGAAATGGCATAACCAGTCAGGGGTTTTACTGTCGAGTGCTGAAATGTTCTGGAACTTGATAGACTTTAACACTTGCCCAACTTTGTGAATGTATACAGTGTTATCGAATTGTGCACTTTAAAATGGTGGTTTAGGTTATACCTATTTCTTTTCATTAAGTTGTTTTAAAAACCCAAACATAAAGAGGGAGGGAAAGGGACACATCTTCCAGAAAAGTTGAAACAACAAATTGGGAACAGAGAAGTGATTTTCAAAGCCCAAAGAGCATCTAAGGTCTCATAAAGGAGAACCAGACTGAGGAATCCCTGGGATGAGGAAATGCCATGGTTATGAGATATATGGATAGAACAGAGTAGGGAGAAAAGAAAGAAAGAATTTACCTAGTACCTCAGTTTCCCTGGCAGAGAAAGAGTAATTGGGGTGTGAGGAGGGGTTGGGCAGTCCTAAAGGGGATGAAAGCTGGAAAACAATGCTGCAGCCAGAGGAGAGGCAGGGAACCAGAGTTGGATTTGGGTTAACTCAATCAGAGCCCTGCCTTTTCTCGCCTGCCCTGGAGGTGGGAGCGGACACAGAGAATGGACCAGAGTGTACTCAATAATTGAATCATTCAGTGTTTTGTGAGTACCTGCTGTGTATCCAAGGGTAAGGTGGGGTGGGGATGGACATGTAGAGAAGAGGGTTTCCTCCCTTACGAGCCCATGTTCCAGTGTAGGAGGTTGGCACTGACAACTGCCACATGGCACTTCTGATAAATGGTCAGCTGTGGTCAGAGGTTTCCATGGGAACACAGAGCAGGGTTATTGCACTAGGGAGCCAGAAAGACTTTCTGAAGAAAGAAGTTGAACTTGAATAGTAAGGACTGGTTTTGTGTATCACCTTGACCATGGTCCCCAGCTATTTGTCACACACTAGTTAAGCTGCTGCTCTGCAATGCAATCCAATGTGAACTGTACTGTACCTTCCAAAAGAAGGTAAAATGTAATCAGTCAATCAGCTGGGAAGGAGGTTCCTTCTGGTATGTTCTGCCTCTTGCTTATAAATAGATATTGTTTTTTTGTAACTTTACTCTCCACCCTTTCTCTTGCTGTCACCTGGCCTACGGATCTCGGGACTAGAATCTTCAGGATCTCTGGCCTATCACCTACCTGACCTACAAATTTAGGACTTGTCAATGGCCCAATGGTAAGAAGCTGTGCTGCAATCCCAAAGGCACATAGTTTGAATCCGCTAGCTGCTATGTGGTAGAAGGATGGGAAGTCTCCTCTGATGCAATTTGTTGTTGCTGCTGCTGCTGTTGTTGTTGTTGTTGTTAGATGCCATGGAGTCAAGTACGACTCATAGAGACCCTATGAACAAAAATTCTGAACCCTGCTCTGTCCTGTGCCATCCTCACATTTCCTGACACACAAGAGCCCATTGCAGCAGTCACCGTGTCAATCCACCTGGTTGCCTCTAGAAACCCACTGGAGGGTCAGCTACGAGTCAGTTTCAACTCAACAGCACACAACGCCGCTGCCATCACAAACCTGGCAAACCAATCAAGCAGTCTCACTCTCTCTGTGCATGTTTGTGTACATACAGATACACACTACATGGAGTCCTGGTGGCACAGCAGTTAAGTGCTCAACTGCTAAGAATTTGGTGGTTCAATCCCCCAACTCTTTGGAGGAAAGATCTGACACTCTCCTTCTATAAATATTATAGCTTAGAAAACCTTATAAGGCAGTTCTACTGTCCTCGATGGGGACCCTATGAGTTGAAATCATTGCAGTGGCATCCAACATTAACCTAATAGGAGTGTGGCTGCTAAAAGAGACAGAAGACAAGCCTGTGGACATAGAATGACGAATAGGAAGGTAGCTTGAGTGAGCCTCTCCTTTTAGAGGAGCCGTCCCTAGCTCGGTGTGGAGTGCAGGTGGATGGGGCAGAGCCTGGAGACAGAGGCCAGGTGAAGAACCAGTTCCCACGTGCCCTGTGGTGAGATGCATGCCCAGGGACCTGGAGGAGTCAGGACCACAGGGCTCAGGTGGTGACAAGGGAGTGGTGCTGGAGATGATGCGCTGGTGACTCCAGGTCGAGGGCGGTGGAGGGAGGAGGAACACTCTGAGGCATGGATGCAGGCCAACTGCAAACCCCAGCTGCCTCACTGAGTGTGTGCCCTGGAGCAGAGGACCTGGTGCGTTTAATCCCGAGTCTCTGTTGCCATTGTTGTTGTTGCTAGGTGCCTTCAAGTTGAGGAGGACCCATAACAACCCTACAGAAGCAGCGGGCCACACCTGCAGGGGGTTTGGAAATGTCAGCCTTGCAATTAACAGTCAAGTGCTCCACCACTGAGCCACCAGGGCCCCTTAAGCATTCAATAGACGGTAGCTATTATAAATATAGGGAGCTGTGGTGGCCTTGTGCCATCCAAAAACGGCAGCTCTCTGGCAGTTCAAACCCATCAACTGCTCTGTGGGAGAAAGATGGGCAATCTCCTTCCTGTCAGATTTACAGCCTCAAAGCCCCATTGGAAGGTCAGCTGGGAGTCCGCTCTGACTCGACGGCAATGAGTGCGTATTACCACCATGCATCCTAAATAATTTCATTCCACATTACTATTTCCTCTGACCTTGGTTTATCATTTGCTTGAAAACAGGCTGATCTCTGCTCAGCCCTGACCCACCTCCTGGCTGGAGCTCTGGCTAATGGGCTCTCCGCCTTCACTGAGGGCAGCAGGTTGCCATGGTGACCTCCCAGCTTGGCTTTTGGATTCAATGCGTGGACTGAGCCTTTTCTTTGTCCCAGCTGTCCTGCTTTCTAGACACTCGCTGTTAGGTGAGTTACAATGTACCCCTAAACAGCCGAATATAAAATGATATTGTTGGTAGCACACTGTAGAGAAGAATTGGAAACAATCCCAATTCCCCACCCTCGAGAGCTGGCTGGGTAAGTTATGGCACGGCCACACAGAATTGGACCATGCGGTGATTAGACATGTTGCAGAGCTGTGCTAGCAGGCAGAAACAGGATCCTGATACGTCGTTAATAGAAGAATGCTGGTCACAGACCAGCACTGGCCATGAAATACCATCCATATGAAAATGTATTACATTTCACTGCTTACATTTGTTGTTGTTAGGTACGGCTGGGTTGAGTATGACTCGTAGCGACCCTGTAAACAACAGATCTGAGCCCTGTCCTATCCTGTGCCAGCCTCACAGTCTCTGACACACGTAAGCACATATGCTGAAGTCACTGTGTCACTCACTCTATCTTGTTGAGGGTCTTCCCCTCTTTGGCTGACCCTCCACTTTTCCAAGGACAATAGCCATCTCCAAGGAATAGCCTTAGCTCCTAGCAACATGCCCAAAGCATGTGAGGTGAAGCTTCATCATCTTTGCCTTCAAGGAGCACACTGGCTGCACCTTTTCCAAGACATATCTGTTCTTTTGACAGTCCATTAGCTATTCATACTTTTCTCCAACACCACAACTCAAAGGCATCAATTCTTTCATCGTCCAGCTCTTAGATGCACAGCAAGTGATGGAAATAAAAAAAACCCATTGCCTGAATGAGACACACCTTAGTCTTCAAACTAATATCACTGCTTCTCAGGATTTTGGAGAAGTCTCTGACAGTGGACTTGCCCAACGTAAGGTATCTCCTGATTTCCTGACTGCTAAAACCAAGGATGCTGATTGCGGATCCAAGTACGATGAAATAGTTGACAATTTCAATCTTTTCTCCATGAATCATTAAGCTGCTTATGGGTCCAGTGGTGAGGATTTTTGTCTTTTTGATTCTGAGATGCAAACCATACTGAAGGCTGCAGTCTTTGATCTTCTGCAAGTATGTCAAGTCCTCCTCCCATTCAGCAAGCAAGGTTGTGTCTGTATAATGCAGGTTATTGATGAATTTCCCTCCAATCCTGATTCCACATTCTTCTTCATAACCACTTACCTTTCGATATAGACAAACATTTGGAAGGATGGTTCTCAACACATTCACTGTGGTTTTCTGTCGATGCGAGGAGTCTGCTCTGGGAATCCACTTTACTTTTTTTCTATTTTTCTAGGAGTCCTGGTGGCACAATAGTTAAGCACTTAGCTGTTAATCGCAAGGTATTTGTATCCACCAGCTGCTCCTCAGAAGAAGGACGTGACTATCTGCTTCCATAGATTACAGCCTCAGAAATCCTATGGGGCGGCTCTACTCTGTCCTATAAAGGTTACCATACCTCAGCATCAACCTAACAGGATGAGTTTTTGATGCTCCTGTCTCTGCTTTTCTAGGATACTCCCAGGGGGCAGCGGTGGCTCAATGGTAAAATTCTCAGCTTCTATGTCATTTTCATCCAAGACCAGCACGTGCTCTGCCTCCATCTGTCAGTGAAGGCTTGTGAAGTTGCTTTCACCCTGAACAGGTTTCAGTGGAGCTTTCTGACTATGGCAGATGAGAAAGAAAGGTCTGGTAATCTAATTCTGAAAAGAGCCAGTGAAAGCTCTATGGATCCTAATGATTTTGAGGAGGTCATAGGACTGGGCAGAGTTTAGTCCTGCTGTGCACAGGATTATCCTGAGTCAGGCGCCAACTCCACAACAGCTAACAAACAACAGTAATAACAGAGTGTTCCTACAGTTAGCAGGTGAGGGTTCTGTTTTGTTTTCATTAAATCACTAAAACTCATGGCCCCTTGAGTCAGAACCAACTCATACCTGACCCTTCAGTGGATTTTCAGAGGCTGTAAATAAAATGGGAGAAGATAATTCTTTGTCCTGAGGAGCAGCTGGTAGCTTTGAACTACCTGCCTTTGGGTTGGCAGCATAACTCTTAACCACATAACTCTTTACCGAATAGGCCACCAGAACTCCCTATCAAGTTACTAGTCCTGTTAAAAGAAGACAAACTATGCAGAATTTTTGAGACTTGTACACTACTGTTCATTGTAGCACTACTTAGAATAGCCAAAAGATGGAAACAGCCTAAAATGTTCATTAATGGATGAATGGATGAACAAAATCAATACACATATACAATGGAAAAATACTCAGCAGTGGGAGAAATGAAGTCTTGATATATGCTACAATATGAATGAAGCTGAAAGACTTCCTGATGAGTGAAAGAAACCAATTACAAAAGGATTAATATTGTATGATCTCACTTACATAAAAGAATAAGAAAAGGCAAATGTATAGAGACCAAAGTCTATTAGACGTTAACATGGGTGGGAGGAAAGGGGAAAGGGGGTGATTAGTGGTGGAAAAATTGTATTGATTGAGGAAAGTTGTGAGCATTATCTGTGAGTTCCGTGTAGCTACTGCAACAAACTTTTGAACTCAACAGAAAGGTAGTGAGCGTCACGGAAGGAAAGGCTAGTGGAAGAATTGGAAGATGTGGAGGGTGGAGGTATGTCTGGCCTCAGGAGAGCTTTCTTTATGCTGTTGACCCTGATTTTTCCCCCATTGTGAAGTTGGCGCAGACTGGCGGCTGCTGTGCCCATGAACACACCGTTTTCATGGTGGATATTTGCCTCCATGACAACTGTCTTCATTTCTATGAGACCAGAAGAGCTGGATGGTACCTGGCTATTATTACTGAGCATTTTCATCCCAGATTCTACAGAAGAATTTTGATCAAAAGAGAAAAAATATACAGCAGAATTTTAAATCCTCATTGACCTTAGATTTTATTTATTTATTCATTCATTTTTGCAAACCATGGGAGCTGGATAAATCCCTGAAACTATTGCCTTGAGATAATCCTTAAAGCTTAAACAAAAAAATATTCCCAAAAGCATTGCTAAAACCAAACAATAGTTCAACTAAATTAGTTTTTTTAAAAAAGGCTGTCTTGAACATTATGTTCTTTCGAGAATTATCTGCAGGATGAAATTGACAAGAGTAATTCAAAGGATTAACTAGGAACTACCTTAGGGAGCAATGAGTTTATGTTAATAGAAAAGGAACAACTCAGAAAAGGAGAGTGAGAATGATTGCACAATGTGAAAATATAATCAGTCTCATTCAATTATATGTATAGAAATAGTTGAGTTAGTGTATGTTTGGCTCCATATTCTATGCTCTACAACAAGGTCATAGGGTTCTCTCTAGAAGGTTCCAGAACATTCCACAAAAGCAGCATGCTCAAGCCTCCCATAACCCCCTCATCCTCATCCCACTTCACCTCCTACCAGCCTTGCCAGCCATCTCCCACTCTCTCTCTCTGCTCTTGCACTAGGGATTCACAGCTCCTTGACTTTGTTCCTGCCATTCTCATAGTGCAAGATATCTCCTCCTAGTAAAATTCTGCCCCTTTTTCAAGACTGAATCAAAATGTTGTTGTTGTTGACTGCCTTCAAGTTGAGCACGACTCATAGCTACCCTGTAAACAAAAGGCCTGAAGCCGCTCTGCAACTATCAACATTTATCAAAGTTCATAGAGTTTCCGGAGGCATGTTGTTTAGGAAGGGGATGCCTCTCCTGCTTCCAAACCTGTCATAGAATGTTATTGGTTGAGTTGCCTGCGATGCATAGCGACCCTACGAACTGCAGCTCTGAATCCTTCCCTGTCCTGAGCCAGTCTCACTGACTCCAACACAACAACCTCCATTGTCCCAGTCAATGTACCAATCCATCTCATCCAAGGTCTTCCTCTCCTGCACTGTCCGTCCACCCTTCTGAGCATGATGTCCTTCTCCAAGGACCAATCTCTCCTGGCCACGTGCCCAGCGTAAGTGAGGTGGAGTGTCTGGCTTTATTCTAGGACAAAATTTCATTCTAATTGGTAGGTATCATTCCACTTGCAAACTTCCCAATCAAATGTCAGAGCCCTACATGACCTCAGGTGGGCCCTGTTTAGTGCTCTGGCTGTGGTGCCTGGTCCAGGGCTGGACACACTGTTAGTGCCCAGTTCATGAGTGATGACTGACTGAATGATTCTGCTTTGCCTACTGCACACTAAACCGCAAACTAAAGCCAAGCAGGGTCTGCTCTAGTTGCTAGCATCTCCCTGCTCTACTGATGAAGACTGAACATTAGTACCAACTTGGGTTTCATTTTAGAATTTTAAGTATCTGATGGTTCAAATGTGAGAGAACTTCAAAAATTTGAACACTGCATATTTTAAGGTAATGAGACATTATCAATGCTTAAGGTGTGAAAAAGAATACTGTGGTTATATTTAAGAGCTCTTTCCTTTTAGCGTTCTTAGCAGTTGACACTCTCAGCAGCTAGCTGAAAAATGGATGTTCAAGTCCGCCCAGAGGCACCTCAGAGGAAAGACCTGGCAACTGCTTCCAAAAGATTGACCATTCTTAATACTGTGGAGTATAATTCTATTCTGACACACGCAGGGTCACCACGAGGCAGAACGGACTTGAAAGCAGCTAGTTGGTTTATCTTCAAGATGTACATTGAAGTGGTTGCAAAGAAAATAATATAAAATCTTGGATTGACTGGCCAGGAGGACTGGGTAGGAAGTAAGATGAAACAAAATTGGCCATGATTTGATAATTATTGAAGCCTGGTATGGATTTTCATAACACCCTTCTCTCCATTCTGTGTGCGGTTTTCAAAATAGAATAGACAATAACATTGCCAAGAAGAAAAAAATTGAAACGTGAATTAGGTCGTGAGTCCCACTCAGACATTGTATGTCAGTAGTCAAAGTGAATCTCTGTTGCAAGAATACTTATTATCCTATTTACAGGCTTTCCAAACACGTGGAAGATTACCATGAGAGTTTCGAAATTGATACAAAAAACATTAATCAGAATCCCCATTTGAATGGGTTATATCTAAAGAACTTAAAGATAAACCGGAAATGCTTCAGGGGAAAAAAAAACCTAAACAAACAACCTATGATTCCTTATAAATAAAAGTCTGCAGTCCTCACAAAATGAATTTTAAAGATTTAAATTGTAAAGATTTAAAGGCCTTGTTAGTTGAAAATATTTAAGGGTCTCTGATAAGTAAAATTTATAACCATTCTTTAACTTGGAGAGAGCCAAGAAAATATTTTTTTTCCAGAATATTTTCCAGAAAAGAAAATATTTATGACATGATAATACTGCCAACCTACTTTGATTTTAAGGTTCTACTTTTAAAAAGGTCAAATAGCATTTCATCTTCAATTTTTCAAGACTAATTACATTGTGATTTTTTGAACCGTATGAATTTTGGTGTTTTGAATACTTTATTGACTTTACTGATTTTATCTGTTAATTACATAAACTACAATGACATTGTAGATTTTTAGAAACTTAAATGTATTCAATGTTCTAAGATGTTATTGAAAATGATCTAACATTTGGCTTGACTGAATCTTTAAAGAAATTAATCTTGAATAGCTTTTTTGTTATTGTGATAAATATATAGGTAGCAAAACTTTTGCCATTTCAACAGTCTTCACAAGCATATTTCAGTGATACTAAGTATGCTCATTAAAGATAAGCATCAATGTTGGCCATTTCTGAATTTTTCCATCACCCTTAACAGAGTGAGTTTAATGTTCACTAAGAGGAGTGACCTCCTTTCCCCTCCTCCCTTCCCACTCTGTACTCAACTCAAACCCTCTGCCATCAAGTCAGTTCTGACTCACGGACCATCTGCTGGACTTCCAAGGCTGTAAATCATAATGGGAGGACATGCCTTCTCTTTCTCCCATGGAACTGCTGGAGACACACAGACCTTGGTTAGCAGCTCCATGGACTCGCTATGGACTATGTGACCTCTCTGTTGTTGTTGTTGTTGTATATCCTCAAGTCAGAACGGACTTATAGCTGATCTTCCAGCGGATTTTCAGAAGCAATAAATCACACAGAAGGAGACTGCCCATCCTGTTTCCATAGAGAAGCTGCTGTATTTGAAGCTCATGCCTTTGGAATTGCAATGCAGCTTCTGACCACTAGGCCACTATGTGACCTCTACATGTTTGCCTTTTCTAAGTGCTTAGATATTTGTCCTTTAGTGGATCACGCAGTGTTTGTCCTTTTGTGACTAACTTCCAGAAATATTGATTTCAATATTATGTGAAATGCCTAACAAAATTACCTTGGCTACTAGTCATATATATGCCAACCAAGTCCACTGCCATCTAGTAGAATCTGACCTACAGTAACCCAGTGAAACAGTAGAATAGCTCCATATAGGCTATCAGTCCTTCTAGACACAGATCGCCTCACTCTTCTTGCTGGAAACAGTTAGTTGATGTGTTTGAACCATTGACTTTTCAGTTAGCAGCCATGAGCTTAAACATGGTACCCACTGAGGTCAAGCACGTGATAAAAACCATTTCCGTGAGTTGCCAGACATGGAAGGGAGTGCCCAACATCAAACTTAGTGGTTCTCCACTCTGAAGAGTATAAGCATCATGAAGGAGATTTAATAAATACTGGTCTCCAGACAATACCAGCTCAATCATGCAGACTCTCCCAGGGTCAGAGATGGGTAGGGAGGGCTCAGGCGGAATGCAAAGCACAGCCAGTGTTGAGATCACAGAGGTTCTTGTCCCAAGTAGGGGAAATTGGGTCTCCCCAGAGGTACCCCACCCAGAGCTGGTTTGCATGAGTCCTGTTGATTCATTGCCAGTGTTCCTGACCCCAGCCTGGGCTTTTCCTCCTCCACTCAGCAGCTTGCTGGCCTGAAGGGTGGGCACAGCAGGCAGGTCCCTTCATAGTGGCAGGGGAAAAGCAGGGGGTGGGGAGAAGCTGTCAGCCCAGAAGTTGAAGGTGAAAGTAGGCCCTGACCACTCAGAGCAATGTGATGAGCCTCCCTTTCCTCAACAGGGAAATATCTGGGTTGCTAGGGGCGGGATGTTCCTTTTCCACTTTTCTACCAACTCTCTAATCTCATCAGAAATGTAAAAATCTGACTTAAGTCTGGCAGTCTGTGGGAGGGAGTCCACTGGGTAGGAGAGGGAACGGGGACTTCTGGAAAACTCTGGGGCAGGACTGAGTGTGTATGATCGTGAAACAGTCCCAGGGACCTGGAAGCAGAACAAGGTCACAGACAGAAGCTTCATCTCAGCCCACAGAGGCACTGCCCCTGTCTCACCTGGGGGGACAGGCTGCTCCATAGCACTGAGCTACCACCTAGAAAAATATCTGCAGAAAAGGGTAAAAATTAGGGCAAATGCTCAACTTAGTGCTGTCGAGTCAGAATCACCTCACAGCTAATCTTCCAATGGGCTATCGGAGCTTATAAACTGCTTAAGAAGAGAGTGTCTATCTTGCGCTCATGGAGCTACCAGTGGATTCAAACCTCCAGAGAAACAGCCTTTGGATTAGCATTGAAGCTGTATGGATTATATCATCAAAGTTCCCTGGGGTGGATATAAGGAGCTGGAAAATCTTTACAGCAATGAGTCTCAAACTCATCTGTGCACCCAAATAATCCATGGGGCCCATCACAGGCTTCAGAATCCAAACCCCTGGGGTGTAGCCTGGTTCACAGGCTCAAAGTGATTCCCACACATGCCTCTTTAGGGAACATGAAAAGCCTCAAAGTCTCTGGGTGATATAAAAGGCTTGATTTAACTAACAACCTAAAGGTTAAGTGTTCAAATCCAGAAAAATCTTTTGTGAAAAACAACATATTCAAACTTTGTAAATAAATCAGCTCCATGGAAGAAAGGCCTGGTGATCCGCTTTCATTAAGATTACAGCCAAGAAAATTTTAACAGGACAGCAAGTAATAAATGTTGGAGAGGATTTGGTGAGACAGCCACTCTTTTACATTGTTGGTGGGGTTGTGCAATGGTATAACAACTCTGGAAGGCAGTTTGGGGTATCCTCAAAAAGTTGAACATAGAAATTCCATGTGACCCAGCTATTCCAGTGCTTGGAATATACTCCAAGAAAATGAGAACTGAGGCTAAAATGGAAACTTGTACCCTAAAGTTCATAACAGCATTATTTACCATTGCAAGGACATGGAAACAGCCCAGATGTCTAACCACAAACGAATGGATTGAGAAGTTGTGGTACATTCATACAATGGAATACTACGCAACATGCAGGAGCAATGACTTTGTAAATTACTACCCAACTTGGAAGGGACTGGAGAGCATTATGCTGAGTGAACTAACTCATTCCCACAAGGACAAATACTGTATAAAACCATTATTGTAGAATGATTATGAAGATCCAAGGCAAGGGCGAGGGCGGAAAAAGACGGGTGAGGATGGAGGGGGTAGGGTGTTAATCATAGGGTTGTGCAATTCAATGGGTGGGGTGAAGGAAATGGGAAGGATCTTTTGTGAAAAACAATATATTCAAACTTTGTAAATAAATTAAAGGTTTGTTTTTAAGTGCCATTGAGTCGTAGATGACTCATAGTAACCTTATGAACAAAAGACCTGAACACTTGTATAACTTTCATCATTTCTCTAAATTCATAGAGTTTCTGGAGACAAGCTATTTTGGAAGTGGATGCCACTCCTGCTTCCAGGCTTGTTTTAATCTGGGAGCTCCACCAAATACTGTCCACCATGGGTAACCATTATCGCATTTGACACATCAGTGTCATAGTGTTCAGCATCACAGCAAACACGAGTTACCCCTGCACAGCAAATTGACAGACCAGTGCTATATCACTTCAAATGTTTGACCAAAAACAATTAAAACCAGGCCTGAGTGCCACAGATTAAAATCATCTACCTTTGGCTTGGTAACATAACTTTCTATCCACTAGACCAACAGAGCTCTCTCTATGACTGACAGCAATTCTATGGACAACAGATCTAACCCTTGCCTCATCCTACGCCATCCCCACAATCCAAGACATGCTCAAGCCCATTGCTACAGTCACTGTATCAATCCATCGTGATGAGGATCTTCTTTTCTTCTCTGACCTTCCACTTCTCTCAGCACGATGCCATTTCCCAAGGACTGGAACTTTAAACTGTTGTTTGCTAAGTGCCATCAAGTTTGTAGATGACTCATTGTGACAAATAAATCAGAGTAATATTTTTTTTTAAAAAAAGAAAATACTAAGATTACAGCCAAGAAAACTTTATGGACATTAGTAAATAGATAAGTTGAATGAAGAAAAAGGCAATATTCAGTAAAGGTTTGATTATGACATTGTAATATTCAACATTAATGTTATGAAGCAAGATGTCTATGAATGATTGGATAAAAGCACAATATAGCTTGCAAACTTTCATTTAAAAAAAGTAACCAAAACAAACAAGCAACCCCCGCCCCTTAAGGAACGGCTTCTAACTCAGTAATACCTGAGGTTGCCATGAGTCCCAGTGGACTGCACAGCAGTGGGTTAATCTGAGTTTCTGGGATTGTTGGCCTGCACAGGACCTACAACTCACCTAGGATGACCAGAGCTTTCAGGAGAGCACAGGCTGGGGGCAGCAGGGACAGGGGCAGCTGAGAGCAGGACCCTGGGGGAGGGATCAGTGACGGATCAAGAGGTGGTGTGCTTAAACTCCATATCTCCTAAGCTCTGGGCCCCCTCGTTGGGCGCAGTGTGAGATCCCTGGCCACCCTCAGAGAGCACCCCTCTTTCTGAGGAGACAGACATATCTGGGAAAACTCAGGAGCTTTGTGGGAGGGAGACAGCCAGACCCGCCTCTCCCCTCACACAGCCACTTGGTTGTTTCACTAAGCCCACTGCTGTCGCGTTGACTCTGACTCACAGCAGCCAGGCTGCCTTAGGGTTGCCAATACTGTAAATGTTTACAGGAGATTGATAACATCTTTCTTCTGGGGAGCAGTGAGTGGGTTAGAATGAATGGCCTTTTGCAGGTGCCTCAAATACACAAACCCACAACTGTATCATTGTCTCACCACCAAGGCCTGCCTTCGTCCTTGACATCCAGATGCCCACATCTTCATTCCATACCTGCCTGGAAAATTCCATCTTGTTCTCTAGTCTCTGGCCGAGTCCTCCTTCTTCGGCTTCCAGTGCCCCTTTGCCTGCTCTTGTCCATTTTGGGCCCCCTTTGATAATACTCCTGCTGCACCTCACCAGCACAGGGGCTTCTGGAGCGTGTCCATCCCTCGCTGCCCCCCAGGAGACAAGGCTCCTTGCTTTCCATATTGAGGAGCCAATACCAGGCTGGAGGAGCTCAGAAAATACATGGCTAAATGCTGGCAGCCGTTCTGAGTGTGTCCAGAGTCTGGCTAGTCAGGAGTGGTTCCCGGAGAAGGCAGTCCTTCACAGAAGAGGAGGGAATGGGACCCCAGAGAGAAGACTTGAAAGACTTTAAAGAGTTAAAGCTAGAATGAGAAGGAGGCTGGCATTCAGGAGCAGGGAGCTGAACTCAGAGGAATAAGAGGTTAGGGCTCAGTGCAGGGGGTCCAGGGAGTGGGCTGATATCCTGCACCCCTACACCAGGTATTCTCAGGCCAGTAAGTTCAAAGTGACCTTCCAGGGGACTAGCTGCACCTCTGTCCCCAGAGGATTTGCATTCATGAGAAGGTTTTCCTTGGCAATCATTAACTCAGTCTCACCTACTGGACTGGAGGAGGAGGTGGGGGAATTGTTAAGCGATAAAACTGGTGGGTAAATCATTTCACATAATTATTACCCAAAGAACACACCCCACAGGTAAAGGGAAATGGTCAGGAGCAGGTCAAAAGCCAAGAAGATGTGAAATGTCCCAAGGAAGAAGGTTGAGTGGATTGGGTGATCAAGGAGGGACTGAAACATATCTAGACCCTTGTCTGGGCCTGCAGAACTCTGGGATTGGAGCAGGACACAGGGTCCAGATGGGAAAGAGCATAGCCTGCAAAGAGCCCTGCAGAAGCAGCCCAGATGGCTAGAGAGTCCAGGGGAATGCTCCAATCTCTGTGACATACAGTTATTCCCATCTGTGATATGGTATTTGGGTTCTGGACTCCTGAAAGCTTCCTAGGCCTCTCCTTCCTCATCTGTAAAATGGGGATGATGTTGATTTTAAATCCCTTTCATTGATCACTGACTCTATTTATAGAGTCATTGAATAGAACAAAAATTCTGCCATGCCTGACTGTTGACTTAAAGTTGGAAGTTTGAATCTACACAGGAGCACAGCAGAAGAAAGACCTGGCTATCTGATTCTGAAAATATAATCCATTGAAAACCCCATGGAGCATTTCTGTTCTGACAAGAATAGGTTACCGTGAATTAGAAATGACTTGATGACAATTGTTTTTTGCTTGTTGTTTTGTTGTTGTTGTTTTTATTCTTATCCCCTTTTTATACTTCATAGCCTTTTTCAGAATATCTTCCTGGGTGGCCACTGTTATCAAGCCTCAGCATGAATGACTTTTTTGGCCTGTTGGGGGCGTTAATATGAGGCCATGTTTAAATTCTTGGTACACAGTTGTTGTTGGGTGCCATCAAGAGGATTCCAACTCACAGTGACTCCATGTGGCAAAGTAGAATGCCCTCCCTAGGCTGCAAGCTTCCTAGGGCAGGTCTTTTCCCTTGCAGGGTGGCTGGCCGTTTCAAACCACCAGCCATTCGGTTTGCAGCCATGTGTCAAGGGCTCCTGCTGCACAGCAGGTGTTCAGTAAAGGACAATTGCTACTATAACTGTTAAGATCGAGAACCCTCTTTCTCTGGCTGCAAGATAGCCCACGGAATTGATTCTGCTTTCTCCTTGCTCAGATGGAATTTTCACTACTAACCCAATGTCAGAAGTAACACATTTCATAATATTTGAATGCTGTGGTAGATTAAGAGCCCCAGTGGCTGAATTGTGACACAAGGTCATTATTCTAGCATTATTAAGTACACACTTTTTTTAAGAGCTGAGGCAAAATGCATTATTCAAAAACTCATGAAGAATGGGAATAACATGCCCACTAAATCAGCCCCCCAAAAGCATGTGGTCAGAGCTCAGGGAGGCGGAAACAGTAACTCCTGCCTTCCCACATATGCTTCTTGAGCCTTCTCTGCCCAGCCCCACTTTGGGCTCCAGGCTAGTGCTCACTCCAAGGTCTGCTATACGTGGCTTCCAGAATCCAAGAGCACCCGCCAGGGAGGGAGGCATGTGCAAGCAACAGTATGGGCTTGGGGAGAGGGCCCCTGACTCCAGCTGCTCCTGAGTTCAAGTTGCCTCTCCTGCCTTGCAAAGCACCAACTGCCACCACTTATCTTCTGATACATTTCATTCTTTATGGAAAGTGAAAAGAAAATATTACTCCATACTTAAGATGTCTCTCATGAACAGGAGTCCCTCCCATGTCCCGTGGAGCATCATGAGTGCACAAAGTAGGTGGTGTTGTCAAAGCTAAACATGCCCGGAGCTTGTTGTCATTGAGTCTAGCTGGCTCTCACTCATGATAACTTCATACAGAACCAAGTGAAAGGCTGGTCCAGTGCCATTGCCAGCATCACAGGCGTCTGGGTTCACTGCTGTGCTCATCAAGTCAACCCAACTTTGGAGGATTTCCCTCAGCCTCTTAGACCCTCCTGCTCTCTTGCTGGTAAAACATAATGTCCTTCTCCAGCAATCCCAATGGCAGTGAGTCAGTCTGGCAACATACTGTGATTTCTACAGCTTTTACTGGATAATTTTCAGGCTATCACATCAGAACTGATGAGTAATGGATCATCCAGTGGGTTTTCAGAAACTGTAAACTGCACGAGAGGAGACTTCCCACCTTTCTTCTGAGGATCACTGGTGGATTCAAAGCAGCAGAGAGGTGTCTCTCTACATACTAAGCCATCAGAGTTCAATTTTCAGCAATCAGCAGGACTTTCTTCCTCATCTCCTTTATTCGGAAGCTCCCCTGAAACTTGTCCATCATGGGTGGTCCTGTGAAATACCAGAGGCACCACTGCCAGCACCCTAGCAATACACAAGCCACCACAACTCAACCCACTGGCAGATGGGAGGAAGATCCTTGGAGCTAGGTCATTGCGTTTCTCAGCATTGGGGGAGGGGGTCCTGTTGGGTCTGCACATTTGTATGTTGTTGTTAGGTGCCGTCAAGTCAACTACAACTCATAGTGACCCCCATGAACAACACTTCAGAACCTTGCCCTCGCCTGTGTCATCCTCGTCGTCTTTGATACGCTCAAGTCTGCTGCTACAGTCACTGTGTCAATCCATGTTGTTGAGGGTCTTCCTCTCTTTCTCCTACCTCTACCTTCCCCGCAATGATGCCTTTTTCCAAGGACTGCTCCCTCCTATCAATAGACTTAAAGTATGGGAGACAAAGTTTCATCATTCTTCACTATGGTTGCACTTTCTTCAAGATAGTTTACTCATGGTTTTGGCAGTTCATGGGACACAGGGAATTGCAAAGCACTCTCCTCCAACACCGCAATTCAAACACATCGATTCTTCCTCTAATTCATTGCCATCCTCATTCATTATCCAACTTTCAGATGCATGGCAAGTAACTGAAAAGACTGGTTTCAATCAGGAGCACCTTAGTCTTTAAACTGACTGTTTCTCCTTTGTATCTAGGAGAGGTCCTTTATGGAAAATTTTCTCAATGCAACACGTTTTTTGTTTTCTTGTATGCTGAGTGTTGATTGTGGAGTCAAGCAACATGAAATCATTGACAATGTCAATCTTTTCTCCATTTATCATCATGTTACCTACTGGCCAGTAGTGAAGATTTTTGTTTTCTTGATGTTAAGATATAAGGTCTTCCTTGCTTTCAGCAAGCAAGTTTGTGTCATCTGCATAATGCAAGTTGTTGATCACTCTTCCTCTGCTCCTGATGCCACCTTCCTCTTTATAAATTGCACTTTCTGAAAGGTTTTGCTCAGCATAAAGTCTGAATGAGTATGATGAAAGGATATGGTGCCAATGATTTTAAACCCTACACTATTCCTTTGTTCTGTTTAGACAACAGGTTCTCAGTCCAGGTACACATTTCGCATGAGCACAATTAAGTGATCTTGGATTCCCATTCTTTTCAATGTTAGGTATGATTTATTATAATCAGCACAATTAAATGCCTTTGAGTAGTCAATAAAACACAGATAGACATTCTTCTGGACATTGTAATGATACCTTTGTGTCCAATTCCTTCTAAATCCAGCTTGAATTTCTGGCAGTTCTCTGTTGATACACTCTTGTAGCCTTTTTAAAAAAAATACTCTTCAGCAAGATCTTATTTTTATGTGATGTAAGTTATATTGTTTGATAATTTCCACATTCTGTTAGATCATCTTTTTTGGGAATGAGAACAAAAATGAATCTCTTCCAGTCAGTTGGCCAGGTAAGCTAGCTTCCAAATTTCTTGGCACGGACTGGTGAGCACATTCAAGGCTGCATCTGTTTGTTGAAACATGTCAATTGGCACATACCACAATTGGAACCTATCACTTCCTGCGGCCTCACTGTTATTGCCAATGCCTTCTGTGAAGCTTGAATGAAACATGTGGTTCGTTGCTTCCGTGAACAATAGTCTTTGCCCTTCAGACCAGAAGAACTAGATGATGCCTGGCTCCCATTTACTTAATGAGTCTTTTTTTATTTGGTTGTTTTGTTTTTTATTAAGTAGAAATTTATTTTCCAAGAGTGGGAAGCTAGATGTCTGAATTTAAGTTGCTGGCTCTACAGAAAGGCTTTCTCTCTCTGAGTCTCCGGGTTTGAGGAGTTTCCCAGCACAGGAACCTGGGTCCATAGGACGAGATCTGCACTCAGCTCTTCTTTCTTGGTGGTACTGGGGCTCCTGTCTCTGCTCATTTCTCTCTCCTTTTATCCCTGTTGCTGTCCAGGTGGCTCTGGTTCACAGCAACTCTCCATCAGGTTCCTGAGACTGTAAATCTTTGTGAGAGGAGACTGTGCATCTTTCTCCTTCCTTGATTGCCTCTGAACTTGCTGTTTCTGATTCACACCTTCTCTGGGCCATGGGAAAGTGTATGATGTGCAGCTTCACAAACTCTTGGCCCATTTACTAAATGTCTTGATCAAAGGTTCTATAGAAGAACCCTGGTCAAAAGAGAAGAAATACAGGATTTCAAATATTCTAGGCTGAATTAACTCTTGAAACCACTACTCTGAGATCATCTTTAAACCTTGACCTTTAAACCAAAAATATCCCCTGAAATCTTTCAACCAAACAATACCTTAGCTTAACTATTGGAAAATACCTGCCTTGAGCATTACGTTCTTTAGGGAAATAAACTGACAGCAAGAACTTGAACGATTGTCTAGGAATCTTAGAGGGCAGTAAGTTAATGTTACTGAGTGAGAAACAATTTCAAAAAGGCTAGTGACAATGGCTTGCACAGCTTGACAAATGTAATCAATGTCACTGAATTGTGCATGGAGAAATCATTCAACCCATGCATGTCCTACTGTGCTTATTTGCAATGGTAGCAACAACAACCACAAAAAGTGCATATTTTACAAAAGGATAAACTGACACTTCCAAAAGGGAGGCCAAGGGAGAAACTGAGGCCCAGAGATGCCAGATGACTTGCTTAGAATCACACAACACAGGATAAATGCAGCAGCTCACGCTCTGACATTCCACCCTTATCTTCACCCCTCCCCATGGTCTCATGGTTAACCTGAAGGATTCATCTTTCTTCATGCAGTTTCCCATCTCCCCTCATTTTTATTTTTTTTCAAAAAAATATAAACAGTCACATTCTAGAGGGCATGTGCATTACAAACACCCAAAAGTGGATAATTAATGTCCACTAAAATATTTGGGAACTGAAGCTGTCCCCACTTGGTGTCTTTCTTCTCAGCATACCATACCCCCACCTCCACTTGCACCGAAGAGGGAGCTCCAAGTAACAGCCTTTCCAAGCCCTGAATCTGGGGAAAATGCTGAGAGATTTGGGAAAGAACCAGAACCTCTCACAGCAATTGCAGGGCATTGAGTTCATGCCCCTGGCCCAACCCATCTAGCTCATGCCCTTCACAACAGGGCTCCTCTGCTGCTCAAAAGGGCCCAATGTTCACTCCTGCTCTATTGTTGGCAGAAGCCCACTGTCTCCTGTATTTTTCCCTTCTGAAATGGCTCACCTGTTGTCACCAGGTATCAGCCACCAATCTTTTGTCATTCTGCAGGTCTTTATTTGGGTGCAAACCCATGAAAGAATGTTTCTCAGTAAAAATTTTTCCAGAAAGGTCGTAAAACTGACTCAGAAAAGTGGAAAGACATTGATATATGGGTTTGGGGAAAACTTAATATGCGAAAATGAACAGTGTTATATCCAGAGGTGGTGGGACAGGTTTGAGTGCACAATGGCACCCAGTGGGGAAGGTGGTCGTACAAGGGCTAGAACGCATGCTTTCAGGCTTGTACTGTTATTATGTGCTGTTGAGTCAGAACCAACTCATGCTGAGCCTTCACCCAGTTTTCTGAGGTTGTAGGTCAATGGGAGGAGACTGTCCATCTTTCTCCTGTGGTGCAGCTTATGGATTTGAACCGCCTGCCTTTGGGTTGACTGCCTCTGCATCTTTACCCACTAGTCTACTGAAGCTTTCTCTAGTTAGATAACAATCAAACCATACGACAAAGGCAGGGGGGGAATGAATCAAACCTCAAAGTCACAAGAAAGGAAAAATGTACTTTAAAGCAGTCTCATAAAAAAGAGAGGGGGGGTGTAAAGAAAAAAGTGCAACAATGGATTAATGAAAATCCAAAATCTCTGTAAATTTTCATTAAAATTAATAAAATAAAAATTTTTTTTAAAAAGAGAGAGGTTATCATCTCAGCCCAATCCAGCTCTAATTTAGTTTGGCTCAGAATTAGTAATTGGACGGCATTTACAAAGCTACATATTCAGGCCCCTCTGAGATAGTGAGATACTGGTCTTATGGAAAAGTCAGAAACATGGGCTCCTTCATGGTTAGATTCCTGTTATCCTTCTTTCCCTTCAACACGTTTTCAGACGCACTGCCTTCTTCTTTCAAGAGTTCTTCCTCTTTCAAGAGGTCTCTTTTGATGCCCAAGTCTCTTCAGCTTCCTTTCTTCTCTGCTGGCAGAAGGAGTTGACTAACCAAGTGATGCATCACTGCATGGTGTCTTTACTGGGGAGGGAAAACAAATGTAACAAGTGTCTAAGAGGCACAGCACTTGGCCTCAGTCAAGGTTTATAAGAACTCAGTAAGTACTAGCTGAAAAGTGGTTATTCTCCAGCAAGAATCAGCTCTCAAAACATTTACCAGCTCTCTGTTACTGTTGTTTGCTGCCAAGGAGTCAGCCATCAGATCAGGGCAAACTCAAGTACAATAGGATCAGCTTGTTTTGCTCCAGGGGTTGTTGGAGGGTTTGCTGTTGTTGTTTTGTTTTCCCCCAGAAGTGGAACAGCAAGCTTTTCTTTCTAGTCGGTCTTGGTCTGGAAATTGTACAGAAACTTGTTCAGCATCACATGAACCTGCACTGGCAGGTGACGGCTATATTTTAGGTGCATTGACCAGGAATCGAACTCCAGTCTTCCACATGGAAGGTAACATTTCTACCCCGGAACCACTCTAAATCAATCCAAACCCACTTCCAATGAGTGGATCCCTACTCACGGAAGCCCAAAGACAGCAGACTGTCACATGTTTTTTCCTCCTGCTGAGTGCTGGTGACTTCAAACCACTGACTTTTGGTTAGCAATGGCCTTTACTCACTGCACTCCAGGGCTGCCCAAACCACACTCACCCACTCATATTGCCAAGTCAGTACCAACTCTTAGCTGACCCTAAGAAGGTTTTCAGAGGCATTGGGGTTTTCATTGCATGGGAGGAGACAGCCCATCTTTCTCCCATGGAACAAGTGGTAGATTCAAATGGCCTTACCCATTGGGCCATCTAAGAAATAACAAAAGAGAAATCACAAGGTGATATAGGAAATCACCAAATATGTGCAGGTGCATGTGGACTTCTGGTAGATTTATTGACTTCTCTAAGCTACTATTATTAGGATAAGCATCTTTTAAAAAATGCCATGTAATTTGAGGTCATGTATAATAGGATTCTCAGCTCCAATACAGCAATGCTAATGCCAACTATTCCACTGGATTTTGAAAACTTATCTTCAGGAATGCTTTCTCTCCTTATTCTCTGAGAAAACACCAAGTGGTGGATGACACTGGTACAGCAGGGAAACCCAAAGGCCCTGGGATGGGAGCCCATGGTGGTTTCCACAGAGGCTCCGGCAGGGATCTATCTGCAAAGTTGGGGTCTTGGCTGTAGACAGGGCTGTGAGAGGGGGCATGGAGCTCTAGGAGGCAAAGCCAAGGACAAGGAGTTGCCAAGCTGGGCATCTGGCCAAAGATATGAAGGTCAAGTCCATGAATGGAGATCTATGTCTTCTCATTTCCCATCAAGGAGTCTGAGATCATTGACTTCTTCCTGGGGATGTTCCTCAGGGGTGAAGTCTTGAAAATCATGCCTGTGTAGAAGCAGACACATACTGGCCAGCCAGCCAGGTTCAAGGCATCCATTGCCTTTGGAGATTATATGCATGTTGGCTTGGGAGTTGAGTGCCCCAAAGAGGTAACTACTGCCATCTGTGAGGCTATTATGCTGGTCAAGCTCTTCATTGTTGCTGTTCCGCATGGTTCCTAGGGGAACAAGATCAGCAAGCCTCACACCGTTCCCTGCAAGGTGACCAGACGCTGTGGCTCTGTGCTGGAGCACCTGATCCCTGCACCCTGAGGCAGTGGAATCGTCTGATCCCCGTACCCAAGAAGCTGCTGATGGCTGGAATTGACGACTGTTACACCTCAGCCAGGGGCTGCACTGTTACTCTGGTCAACTCTGCCAAGGTCACCTTTGATGCCATCTCCAAGACCTAAAGCTAATTGACCCCAGATCTCTATAAAGGGACGGTGTTCACCAAGTCTTCCTACCAGAAATTCACTGACCATCTTGCAAAGACCCACACCAGTGTCTCCATGCAGAGGACCCAGGCTCCAGCTGTGGCAACCACATAGTGGGTTTTGTATAACAGAAATAAAGTTAATTAAGTCAGATAAAAAAAACAACAACACCAAAAACCTTTTCTCAAATCAAATGCTCATTAGGCCAGATGAGGGTTTCAGAGAACTGTTTCCAGAGTCACTTCATGATCCTAAGTCATCTCTAATCCTGAACTGGAGTCCGTGAACGTCTATAATAAATCTCACAGTCATGAGTATAATCTGTAAGTTCTGTGTAGCCATTGCAAGGAATCATTGAACTTGTAGAGAAGCAGAAAGAACCATGGGAGAGACAAATGGTATGACAACTTCAAAAAGCCATGTGTAACTTTTACCTCATAGGAATCAGCTTTTAGCTGCTCATACTGGTAATAACCCTCCTCCCTTGTAAAATCACAGAAGATCAGACACCTCACACACCACATCAGTTTAACCATACCCTATGCACAACAGGATGTGACCATTGGAATTCACTCTTTTCATGAGTTCACTTTTGCCTGGTCTTTCTTCCTAGTCTATCTTGGCCTTAGAAACTCCTCTGAAACCTGTTCAGCCTTGTAAAACACATAAGCTTTCACTGGCAGATAGATACAGGCTACACTTGAGCACATTCCTGGGAATTAAGCCTAGGACTCAGGTCGCCCACACAGAAGACAAGAACTCTTTGGCTCAGCCAGTTAACTCTCTTCCCCTTTCTAATACCCACATTCACAATCCATCCTTGTCTGAATCCAACTATCTGTCTATACTCCCCTTAACTTTCTGTGACCAAACTTCTGGCACACAGCACCTCTTCTCTCCTCTCTGTCTGATAGAAGAACAGGCATGTGTCCCTTGGCTTAAACCAAGAACTGTTTTCATTCAAGAAACTACCACAATGCTTCCACAGGAATCTCCACACCAGATATATTCTCTCCCTTGTAAGTTTTTCCCATGAAGACTAAGAATTATTTTAAAAATAGCAAAAATTGGTACCACTATTGGTCTCTACCATCATTGGGAGCAAAGAAGAGTGAAGAAAATAAAAGACTGGTAAGCCATGTAAACATCAGTACCCATCACTCTGAGATCAGAAGACGTAGACGGTGCCTGGCTACCACTGCTGACTGTTCAGAAAGAGATCACAATAGAAGGTTCCTGACAAAGTGGAAGAAAAAATGAGGACACAATGAAAAATCACTAAAAAGAGTGGGCTTACTGGTCTGATACAGACAGGGGATTCCTGAGGTGATAGCCCTTAGTCAACCTTCAATCCTGGAACTGAAATCACTCCTGTTACTGAATTTTTTGCTAAATAATACACAGATCTATAAGATGATCAATAGCACAGAGAGGAGCGTGCTACTTGGAGCAATCAACCATACAAGATACAGTGGGCTGCATTTGCCCAGCAATAAAGATAAGAAGGCAGGGAAAGATTAGCGAAAAGGATGCATGGAAAGAAGCAATACACAGAGCAAAGGGGAAGAGTGCTGTTACACTGTGGGGAATGCAGTCAGTGTCACCAAGGAAAAATGTGCATGAGCTGTAGAATGGAAAACCAGTGTGTTCTGTAAACTTTCAGTCAGATCGCAACAAAACATCAAAAGAAGACAACAACAACACAGTTCCACAAAGCACTCCTCGTACATTAACAAAGTCAACGCATGAAAGAGTAACTGGGGAGAAAAAAAAACACTTGTCATTTGTATTCCTGAGTCCTTGGGTGTTGCAAACATTTACTGTGCTCCCGAAAAGGTTGGCAGTTAGAGGCCACCCACAGGTGCTTTGGAAGAAACACCTGAGGATCTGCTTATGAAGAAACAATTTATGGAGGTCAGTTCTACTTTGACCCATATGAGATCACCAGGAATCAGAATGGAGTTAATGGCAACAGGTTTGTTTGTTTTAATTTCTATTCCAACTGCAAATCTAGTTTCCTGTATAACACAAAAATCTTCAACTCCACTGTTGCTGGGTTAGTTCCAATTTTTAGGGACCCTCTTCTGGATTTCCAAGGCTATAAATCTTTATGAGAGGAGACTGCCCATCTTTCTCGCATGAAGCAGCTGGTGGATTGGAACCACTGACCTTTCATTTAACAGACCAATGCCAAGGGGCTCCACACACAAAGATACCTCCAATTCTATCAGAAAAAAACCAACAACCCAAGAGAAAATGGACAAGACATACAAATAGTCTGTTCACAGAAAAAGAAATACAAGTGGCTTTTGTATCTATGAAAACTTGTTTAATGTATTTCTAGTAAGAGAAATGCAAATTTAAACTAGCCTGAGAATATTTTTTCCCCCTACCGGATAGGCAAATTTCAGCAAGCTTGACAACATGCTACCTCAGGAGATATGGAAGAAATAAACATTCTTGCATAGCGCTGGCAGGAGCATCCATCTTCACAAATTCTATAAAAACAATTAGCCAGTATCTTTCAAAGTACAAATGCACATACCCTCTGACCCATCAATTTCACTGCTAGGGCTTGATCCCACACAAACACACATTTGCAAAAATGCAAAATGGCTGATGTACAAAATATTTCTATAAAATACTGAGGGCAAAAAACTGGAAACAGCAACCTTGTAAAAAAGCCAAAAGATTATCTTTCTACAAAGATGGTGCCGAAAGCCAAGAAGGAAGCCCCTGCCCCTCCCAAAACTGAAGCCAAAGCAAAGGCATTAAAGGCCAAGAAGGCAGTCCTGAAGGG
>NW_006399816.1:14140429-14141741 GCF_000299155.1 Elephantulus edwardii
GTCGTTTTTGGATAATCTTCAGTAAAATCTTGCTTGCATGTGAAATCAGTGAGATTGTTCTGTAGTTTCCACATTCTCTTGGGTCACCTTTCTTTTTTAGATTTTTAAAAATTATTGTCTCTCTGTCTCTTTCTTTCTCATTTGTCAGCTTCCCATTGCCTTCCTTCATAATTTCAAAATAATGTCTAACGTGACATTCACTTTCTTTCTTAAAACTCCAATACCATGGGCCAGAGAGCTCTGGTGGCCTAATGGGTAGGGATTCACTCTGCCAATCCAAAGGTGGGTGATTTGAATCCACCAGCTGCTCTTGGGAGAAAGATGGACAATCTCCTCCTGTGTGATTTACTGCTTCTGAAAACCTGTTGTGGGGAGTAGGATGGGGAAAGGGGGTCAGCAATGAGTCAGTTGTGACCGAACAGCAATGAGTGGAGTTGTTGAAAGTGGGCAGAGAGCAGGGCTTTCAGTTCCCGGCATCAGAGGACGGTTTATTATTCATGGAACAATGACTCACATCATGTATTTTTCCATTCACTGTGGCTGAAAGTCACCAAATTAGAAGTGATGGTGTTAATAAAAAGAAGGCCAGGGGGGCAAGGATGCATGAAGTTATGTGTCAGGTCAGGTCTTTGCTTTGTTTTTTTCAGGGGATGGAAACCAGGTGGTTCTGGAGGAGGTGGGTTGGACACCACAGATGACACTCAGAAGGGTGACATGAAAAGAACAGTGTTGTAATAGTAATGTAGAAATGCTCCTGTAGTGAGATATAACAAAACCATTTTTCAAACTCCCAGCTTCCAAGTATCAATATCCAGTTACACACACACTAGAAACACACATTGTCTTTTTGTTGTTGCTGTTTTTACTGGTGTTTCTATAGTCACTGACTTTGTCAAATTTTCTGGTGTTTTAACTACTCTCAGAAAAACTCATCGCTGTGTGGAGTCTGAACTGACTGTGGCTGATCCTGTAGTAGGCTTTCAGAGGCTACAAATTGCCTGGGAGGAGATTGCCCATCTTGTAATAATTAGTATTTGTGCATTTGAATCAGTAACGTTTTTGAGAATGAAGTAGTAAAGAGGAGAAGAATGAAAAATAATGTTCTGCTCAGTTACAAATAATTTTGTAGCTAATAATAACTGTTGTTGTTGTTGTTGTTGTTATGTGCCGTCAAGTCGTTTGTGACTCATAGTGACCCTATGTACAACAGCTCTAAACCCTGCTCTATCCTGTGCCAATCTCATTGCCTCTGACACACCCATCCCGATTACCCCAGTCACTGAATCAATCCACCTCATAGAGGGCCTTCCCC
>NW_006399816.1:14141841-14150603 GCF_000299155.1 Elephantulus edwardii
TTGCTCCTGATTATGATGCTTTGGATGTTGCTAACAAAATTGGGATCATCTAAACTGAGTCCAGCGGGCTAATTCTAAATATAAATTTTTCTCACACAAAAAAAGCCAAAAGATTATGTAAATTATGTGACAATAGCATGCTGGAACATTGTGTAGCTATAAACAAGAGTGTGGAGTCAGGTCTCTGTTCTGAGATCAGGGTCCCACCTGGATGGGATCTCCTAGTTAACATACCAGGAGATTGACATACATGGTTTGCTCTTGGCGACTAAAAAGGTGCATTGTTTGAACTCACCCTGAGGCACCACCAGAGAAAGGCCTGGTAATCTGATTCTGTAAGTATTACAGCCAAGAAGATGCTGTGCAGCTCAGTTCTACTCTTGAAACACATCGGTTGCCATGAATCAGAATAGACTCTGTGACAACAGGTTTGTGTTTTATTTTTTCATTTGCAACCCAACATGCCCCAAATGTAAGCCAAGAGCGTCTCTCTCCAGTCTCATCCTTCAACCCTGAGAGGTCTCCTTGCAACCATCCTACCCAATCCTTCTGCCCAATCCCGTCCACTCCTCAGGCCTGAGCTGTACTCCCTCTTGACTGTCCCTAGAATCCATCCACTCTTCCTCACCTCACCTGCTGCTCGCGTCAATGCAGCTTGCTTCCTCACACATCAGCCTGTCCCTGGTCTGCCTCAATGCTTTGTCCAGCATCAGAGTATTCATCCATGTTCTTACCCAAAATACCAAACTCAAGGCACTGCCTTCAAGTCAATTCTGACTCATGGTGACCCTCTGTTAGGTTTCAAGTCTGTAACTGTTAACAAGAGTGGAAGGCCTCATCTTTCTCCCACAGCGTGGCTGGTAGATTTGAACTGCTGACCTTTTGTTTAGTAGCCCAGTATGTTGCTCTCGAAGATACCAAGGCTCCTTATACATGGGTGCCTTCATGCGTTCTTCCCTCTCCACCTTTGATTTAGCTTGATTGATTCTTATATCATCTAGGACACAAATTAACCATCATTCCCTCTAGGAAATCTTTCTTGATCTCTAGACCAGTGGGTCTCAACTTGAGGTGATTCTGTCCCCCAATCTCCCCCAGGGGACATTTGACAATGTGTGGAGATATTGAAAAGTTGTCCCAGTGGGGCCGAGTACATGTGAGGGTATGGGGTAGAGAACTGGGGTGCTGCTAAATATCCTACAATGCACAGGACAGCTCCCACGGTAGAATTTATCTGGTCTGAAATGTCTATACCACCTTGTCCTCACTTACCCACATGGTTAGTTTCCAAGGATCAGGTCATTATGCAAAAACTGGCTTTATGTGAAACTTAACCAAATATTTCACCTGCTCCAGGAGTCTTATCAGGGGTGCCCCATGGGATTGCTCCCTCCCGCCATTGCAGAGGCAGCTCACTTCTCTCAGCAGACTCATTCCTTTGAGGGGGGAGGTGGCGCAGTGCCATTTCAAACCACAGGGAGAGTTGATGGGCGCCAGGAGAGAGAACTAGCCTTACCCTGACCCCCACACCTTCTCGCTCTCCATGGAAATGCCACCCATGCAGGACGGCCACCCGCCAGTCCCAGTGCCCGTGGAGTGGCAGTGCTGGCTCTCCAAGTCTGCAGTGGAATCCCTTTACTTGTGACTTGTTCTGCCTGGGCCCCTCCGCCACCTTCTCACAGAAGCGAAAGCTCTGCCGTGAGCCTGCGGGCTAGGCCAGGACTGGGGGAGGCTGAGGAGTATGCATGAGGTTAACAGCCTCGCCAAGTTCTTTTTCTAAGCTTCAAGGGATGAGTAAAATTCAAATCACTGGGTCACGTTTATCTTTGTATCCTCAACCTCCAGCACGGAGCCTTGAGCCTGGTAGTAAAACTGTGTGGTTTAAAAAGAAAACAAAACAAAACACAAACTGTGGTTTGAGATGAAGTGTCCAGGACATGGGTCAGCCTATACCCAGTCAAGAGGCTTCCAACTCCACTGGACCTTCACTCTCACCTCTCTGCCCTTGCTCCTCTGTCTCTAGGTCCACAGCACTCAGCTCTACACAGCCCCTGTGCACTCCTCAAACCTGTGTATGCCAGTCTATTTCCTTCTTTTTAAAATTCTCAAGTGATGCAATTTAGGATTCATCCTACTTTATGAAACTTCATTAATAGAAAAGAAAACCCTTGCTTTCCAAATAATGTAATAATTACACTAGGTAATACCTTTTAAAAGAAACACAAAAGGTGACTATACACATGAACCTCACTTGATGGCCTACACAGGAATCAGATTGATTGCACGTGGGCAAAATTGTTAGAGAAACTCATTATCAGCTATGAAAAGTAGGCCAGGTGCTCATTGGGGATCAGAACATCAACTACTTGTACGCAAGTTCAAAGTGAAGCTAAACTAATTCAAATCAAATCCACAAGAACCAAAGTTTGACCTTGAGTCTATCCTTCCTGAATTTAAAGATCATCTCAGAAACAGGCTTGAGACATTGAATACTAATGAGTGCAGACCAGATGAGCTGTGGGAGGATATCAAGAATATCGTCCATGAAGAATGCAAAAGGTCACTACAAAGACAGAAGGAATAAAAGACCAAAATGGAAGTCAGAAGAGACTCTGAATATTTCATTAGAGTGCCAAAAAGACAAAGCAAATGAAAGATATCAAGATGTGAAGGAGCTGACAAAAAGATTTCAAACAGCAGCAAAGGAAGATAAAGCAAACTATTATAATGATAGGTACAAAGAGCTGGAATCAGAAAATCAAAAGGGACAGACTTGCTCAGCATTTCTTTCTTTTAAAAAAGATTTTCATTCATTCATTGTTGCTCAGCATTTCTTAAGCTGAAGGAACTGAAGAACAAATTCAAGCTCCAAGTTGTAATACTTAAGGATGCTGTGAGCAGAATATTGAATGACCGAGGAAGCATCAAAAAAAGATGACAGGAGTACACAGTCACTATACCAGAAGCAATTGGTTGGCACAGAAGAATTTAATAAAACAACATAGGATCAAGACCTATTGGGCTGAAGGACGAATTCCAAACTGCTCTGAAGGAACTGGCAAAAAAACAAGGCCCCAGGAATTGATGGCATCCCAACTGGACATGCTCACTAGTTTGTGCCAAGAAATCTGGAGGACAACCACTTGGCCAACTAATTGGAAGAGATTCATATTTGTTCCCATTCAAAAAAAAAAAAGGTGACCTGACAGAGTGTGGAAATTATTGAACAATGTCATTGATATCACATGCAACCAAGATTCTGCGGAACATTTTCTAAAAACGACTGGAATAGCACATTAACAGAGAACTGCCAGATGTGCAGGCTGGGTTTAGAAGAGGCTGTGGCAGTAGGGACATTATAGCCAATGTTAGATAGATTTTAGCTGAATCTATCTGTGTTTCACTGACTATGCAAAGGCATTTGACTGTGTGGATCACAACAAATTACAGCTGACTCTGAGAAGAATGGGAATCCCAGAACACTTGATTATGCTTATGTGAAACCTATACTTGGACCAGAAGGCAGTCGTCAGAACAGAGCAAGGAAACACCGTATGGTTCAAAATTGGGAAAGGTATACACCAGGGATGCATTCTATCTCTATACCTTTCCAATCTATATGTAGAACAGATCCCTTGGGAAGCTGGGTTCTATGAGGAGAAATGTGGCATCAAGATTGGAGGAAGACTCATCAACAACCTACATACAGACGATACAACTTTGCTTGCAGAAACTGAGAAGGACCTGAGGCATTTGCTGCAGAAGGTCAAGGACTGCAGCCTTCAATATGGATTGAAGCTCAAAATCAAGAAAACAAAAATTCTCACCACTGGGCCAATTGGCAGCATTGTGATATAGATGGTGAAGAGATTGAGGTTGTTAACAATTTTTGCTTACTTGGCTCCACAATCAACACTCTTGGTACTGGCAGCCAGAAAATCAAAAGACAAAATGCACTGGGAAAATCTGCTGTCAGGGACCTCTACAAAGTACTGAATAGCAACAGTGTCATTCTAGAGACTAAAGTGTGCCTGATCCAGTCCATGGTCTTTGCAACTACTTGCTATGTATCAGAGAGCTAGACAATGGCTAAAGATTATAGAAGAAAAATTGATGCCTTTGAGCTGTGGTGCTGGAGAAGAATATTGAATATACTGTAGACTTCTAAAAGAACAAACAGGTGTGTCCTAGAGAGAGTGAAACCAAGCTGCTCCTTGGAAGCAAAGATTTTGAATCTCCATCTGACATACTTTGTCTGTTGCAAGGAGGGACCAGTCCTTGGAGAGGACATCATGCTTGGAAGGGTGGAGGGACAGCACAAGAGAGAAAGACCTTAGATGAGATGGATTGATTCAGTGACTGGGGTAATGGGGGTAGAGTGTGTCAGAGACGATGAAATTGGCTCAGAATAGAGCAGAGTTCTGAGCTTTTGTACATAGGGTCAACTATGAGTCAGAGTTGACTCAAAGGCATGTAACAACAACAGATACCAAAACCCTTACCCCAGTCAAAACAACAAACAAACAAACAAAACAAAACAAAACATAAAACTCTCTGCCATGAAGTAGATTCCAGTTCACAGTGATGCCCTCTTGGGTTTCTTTAGAAGAGGAAAGTCATCATATTTTTCCTGCAGAACAGCTAGTGGATTCAAACTACTGACCTTTTAGTTATATAGGTGATGCTCTACGCCACCAGAGCTCCTTAGTTACAGTTTTAAGGGTTAGGATTTCAATACATATGTTATTGTTGTGGTTTTTATTCTTTTCTAAAAAGTTGTGATTTTAATGAAAAGTTTACAGAAAAAGTTGGATTTTTCATTTGTTGTTGCACATTTTCCTCCCTAACTCCCCTCCAGTTCACTAAAAAAACAAACAAACACAAACATTCATTGCTGCATAATTTATTCCCTCTCCCCACCTCTCTCCTCCAGACCACTTTGCTATGTACCTCTTATTCTGGACTGTTATCATACAAATAATGCGTAATCATATATTCCTTTTAAATCCATATTTCGGTGTCACACAATTTAATCCACACTACATTCCCTCGCCTGCTTTCTGAATTCTCTCTCCTTTCTCTTTGTCCTGCTTAGCCAGCTCTCTCCTCCTCCCAGATGACTAGAGCTCTCAAGGCTATTCTTTAAAAGGCTAGTTCAAGTGCTGGCTCCCCTACCACCACCTCCCTATCCCATCATGACCCCTCCCAAACCAAAACCCAAACTTAAAGCCATTGAGTTGATTCTGATTCACGGTTTCCTCACTTTTTGTCTCCAATCACACAGGAGGGGACAGATTATCCTCCTCCTGAGAAGCAGCTGATGGATTTGAACAACATGCCTTTGGGCCAACAGCACAGCTCCTTACCACTCAGACACCAGGGCTCCCTAAAATTTTTATTGGCAGGGACTATGTCTACTTTACTGCTCCTTCTTGTGCATCTCACCCACCGCCTAGACAGAGCTTTTTCAATGACGAGGCAAAGAAAAAGTCACCCAAACTGGTACATGCCTCCTAGAACAGAGATTCCTGAAAGAATGAATAATCCAAACAAATAATTTCTGGGGATCATTTACCGTCTTCTCAAACCTCACAGCACACTGTCTGTGTTTTACTTCCAAGAGGCATCAATAATGCCCTCCTTACCCCCCAAAAAGAGAAGTTTCCCATCCTCCATGAGCAAGGTCAGAAAAGGGATTCCATCGACAAAGTTAATCAACAGCTACACTGAAGAAATAAACAAAATAAAATTAGTAGTAAGTCAGAAGCAACGTCAAGTGCCCTTGGTCTACCAGCACCACCTCTGCTCTATCTTTCTGCTCGGTGGGTGGGCTGATTCACTTCCTGTGTTCCTCACAGGGCAGCCTGAGAGGAGAAAGACAGGGTCAGATCCATAGGTCAAGTGCACATGATTAGTCATGACTGCTGATTTGTGCTGGAAGAATGCTGACCCTTCTGTGTGGGTGCAGACCACAGGCCCGGTCCCCACTGCCCCACCTTAAGCAACCAAAGGTCTGGGAGGCAAAGAGAACTTGGCCTTGACTCTCAGTAACAGAGTCTGTCCTTCTTTCACAGATCACATTCCAGCCCCTAACCCTTAGATACCTCACTCCTCATTCACACATACCTCACATTTACAAAACAGGAGTTGAAAAGAGAAGTGTTTTCCCTATCCTGAGAATAACTAGAGAGAGAAAGGTCTTTAAAGATCATCTAATCTAGCCAAAGATGATTTTCCCCTCAGGGACATCTGGCAGTGGACATGTTGCCAAGAGGGGCTAGATATTTTTTGAGGGGTGGGAGAACCCCATCATGTGTGGAAAGGTAGAAGGTCACTGATAGAGAGGAAGATCAACAAGACGCAGGATCAGTGGACACAATTCTGCAACAATGGACTTGAACAGAGCGGAAATTGTGAGGCTGGTACAGGACAAAGCATATACTTTTAATGGGGATCAATAAAAGTAGTTTACTTGACAACATCTAAAGCTAATAACAAGTTATCAATAACATTTCTTAGAATGAGAATTCTAGAACACTTAATGGTGTTCATGAAGAAACCTATATGTAAAACAAGAAGCAGTTGTTTGAACAGACCAAATAAACACCGCATTTTTTTTTTTTTTTTGGATAGCCAGGAAAACAAATAAGTCTGTCCTAGAGAAAGTGAAACTAAGTTGTTCCTTGGAGGCAAAGATTTTGAAGCTCTGTCTCACATTCTTTGTGCACATGGCCAGGAGGGACCAGTCTTTGGAGAAGGACATCATGCTCGGAAGGGTGGAGGGGACAGCACAGCAGTGGAAGACCCCAGAGGAGATGTATTGACACCATAACTGGGACAATAGGAGTAGAGTGTCAGAGTCAGTGAGACTGGCTCAAGATGAGTCGCAGGCAACTCGACAGCACGTAACAACAACGGTTAGTTTTTGGAGGAGGAGAGCTCGGGTGACCTAGTGGGAAGGGAGATGCACTGTTAACCCAAAGATGTTATCTCTCTGGCGATTTCTCCAGCTCTTGTGGAGAAAGATGGACAATCTTTTCTTATGCAATTTATAGCCTCTGAAAGCTGCTAGAGGGTCAGCTATCATTTGGGGTGGTTTGTTTGTTTGAGTTAAAGTTTACAAATCATATTGGTTTTTCATTCAATCATTCATACACATTGTGTTTTGTAACCTTATTTATAATTGATTAATGTATTTAATAAATTACAAGGTCTGATCAACAATTATTAATTTTCTTTCACCCAATTTCTTTATTTCTTTATTTCCACTACCCAATACCTTGCTTCCCAGCCCTACTAATCAAATGAATACTGCATATTTTTAAACCAGGAAAGGTGTGTATCAGTGTTACATTATTTTACCATAGTTATTCAATCTATATGCTGAGTAAATAATCCAAGAACTTGAGCTATATGAAGAAGAATGTGGCATCAGGATCAGAGGATGATTCATCAACGACCTGCAGTATGGAGTTGGCACAACCTTGCTTATAGAAAGTGAAGGAGACTTTAAACTTTTACTAAAAATGATCAGAACTTAGTATGGGCTGTTGTTGTTTTGTTATATGCTGTCAAATCAAGTATGAGTCACAGTGACCCTAATGAGCCCTGTCCTATCTACTGAACCAACCTCATCATCTCTGACATACTTGAGCCCATTGCTGCAGTAATTTTGTCAGTCTAGCCCCCTGAAGGTCTTCCTCTCTTTCAGTGACCCTCTACCTTTCCAAGCATGATGTCCCTTTCCAAGAAATAGCCTCACTTAACAACATAACCAAAGTACATGAGATGAAGCTTCAACATCCTTGCCTCTAAGGAGTACTCTGGGTGCACTGGCTTCAAGACATATCTGTTTGTTCTTTTGGCAGTCCATGGGATTGTCAGTGGTCTTCTTCAATGCCACAACTCAAAGACACTGATTTCTCTTCTGTCATCTTTATTCATTGTCCAGTTCTCAGAGGCATATCAAGTGATAGAAAAGACCACAGCCTGAACCAGGTTCACCTTAGTCTGTAAATGAACAAGGTTGTTCCTCAGTACTTTGGAGGGTGCCCTACCCATAGACTTTCCCAATGTAATATGTTTTTTAATTTTTTTCTTTTATTCATTCATTATTACACATCTTCTTCTCTCTACATCTTTATCCCTTCTCCCAGTCCACTTTGCAATACACCTCTTGTTCCAGATTGTTGTGATATATACAATACCTAATCATATATTCCTTTCCGACCTTTCTTCCCCTCATCTTTTTCAATGCAGTGTTCATTATCTATCCACTCTTTTCCCTATTCTTCTCCAGCCCCCCATGTCAAATTATTGAAAAACTTAATTTTTTCTCCATCCATCATGATGTTGCCTATCAGCCTGCTAGTGAAGATTGTTATCCTCTTGAATACATCTCAACATAAAGAAAACAAAAATCCTTACAGTTAGCTCAGTAAGCATCATCAACATGATAAGCAACATCATGATAAACAAAGATTGAAGTTGTCAAGGATTTCATTTCACTTGAAATGAAATTTCAATTGAAATGAATTTCACTTTCAAATTTCACTTGAAATGAATTTTATTTCACTGGAAGTGTCATTCAAGAAATCAAATGATATGCACTACCATGCTTATAGCAGCTTTGTTCACAATAGCAAGGAGTTGGAAACAACCTAAGTGCCCATCAAGAAACGAATGGATAGAGAAGCTGTGGTGTATTCATACAATGGAACATTATGCTGTATTGAAAAACAAGGAACTCATGAAATATTATT
>NW_006399816.1:14155331-14165257 GCF_000299155.1 Elephantulus edwardii
TGATGTGCTGTTCCAGTCTATATATGATTATTTATTATTATCATGAAAGGAGTCCAGAATGAAGGCTGCATATTGGAGTGGACTTGGGGGGAGGGATTGTATAACAATGAAAGAATTTTTCTTTTGTTTCTCAAAGAGAAGAGTGAATTGGGTGGGGAGGGGTGGGGAAGGAGAAAAATGTAACAATGAGTGAATGGAAATTCAAAGTCTCTGTAAACGTTTATGAAAATTATTAAGAAACCTCAATTAAAAAAAGAAAAAAATCTGTGAACATGAAAAAAAATAATTTGACTCAAAAAACCAAATAATTTTATAGCTAATAATGTAATTCAACATTAAAGGACTTTTTTTTTAAGCTGTTTTGCTGTTGGTAGTCACACAGTGTAAGAAATAGTGCCTTTAAGCAACTCGGACGTATTATTCTGTGATTAAAATTGATAATAAAGTTTAATAAGAATTCTGTATACTCAGCTCCAACACCAGGTCCTTGAGTTGTGGGGTGACATCATTGAGTTACTGCATTGGATGGCGCCAACCTTAGTGATGCCATCAGGAAGCCAGAGTGGTGGCCAAGAATGAAAACAGGGGTACATAGCTGCAGTGCCTTGGGACATAGACGGAGACACCATCACAGATTCATTCTCAGATAAAATATTGCATTGCACCATCCACCAGCCCCAGGTCTTTCCCTCCCAATTTTGTTTGATAAGCTGACAAACTCTTACATATACTTCAAAGCTCAACTTCTGAGGTTCTTCTCCAACTCCAAGGCTCAGGTACATTCCAACTACGTTTTGCGAATCACAATGTTAGTGAAAAAGAGCCTGAGGTCAATAGCAGAATCTGGAGATGGGGGAAGGCTGGCAATCAAAGCTCCCCAAGACACTAACACATGAGTCCACACTTGCGTGTTGATTATTCGCGGAGGCTGCCCCAGTCCCCAGGCTCTCTGCCCAGTTGTACTGAGGCAACACAGCATACGGGTTAAGTTCAGAGTCTGCAGCCAGACTGCTGGGGCTAGTTCTTGCTTCCTCTTCTACAAAGGTCATCTCGGGCAAGTTACTCTACCTTCCTGAGACCCAGCTTCCTCGTTTGTAAAAGGGAGATGATTATCATTCCAATCTCAAATGAGATCAGTTAAGGATCAGCTAACACACATAAAATGCTCAAAATAGTGCTTAGCACACAGCTAATATCCAGAGAGCTCAGACAGTTGGTTCCCACTCAATGGTATACAACAACAACCAGTCACGGAGTCTGTGGGTAGCTGCACTGCTAACACATGGGCCGCACCTCTCTGCCAGTTCAAATCCACCATGGGCTCGATAGGAGAGAGATGGACAATCTCCTCCTGGACTGGGACACCTGAAGAAGGGTCAGTTAGGAGTCAATTCTGACTCAAAGGCAGTAAGTCTGAGTTGTACTAATGTTAATAAATGTGCTAATAAAAATTTAAGTTTTATTAACTTTAATAAATATGTACAAAGACACAGTAACTCTGGTGGCTTAGTGGTAAGGGACTGTGCAGCCATCCCAAAGGCATGTGGTTCAAATCTACCATCTGACCCATGAGGGAAAGATAGGTGATCTCCTCCCATGTGATTTACTGCCTCTGAAATCCCACCGGAGGGTCAGCTGTGAATTGATTCTAACTCAGGGTACACAACAACAACTAATGACAAAAGAAAGCTGTGTCTCCATGTCTTTTAAGTGTGAAAAGAAGAGGTGTCTCCCTCTAGGGACCTCCCCTCCTCTCATCTCTCATCTACACTCCTACAGGATTTACCTCAGAATCTTCCTGCTACTTGTCTCCCCCCTCCAGTCTTCCCCAAAGGACCTCAGAGTTTTATCTTGAAACAAAGATAAAACTCTTTTGCCAAAACAATGGTGACAACGTTACAGGGGATGGAAATAAAAATGACTCAGTGTGTGTTTGTGTGGATGTTTCTCAGGTATTTCCTCCATAATAAAGCTCGAGCTTCTGGCTGTGCATAATTCCTTGAATGCATTCTGAGCCTCATACTCAAGCTTCTCCATCCACACACCCAGCCACAGGGCAGGGCACACATGCACGGTGGTGCCTCTGCCAAGAAATATGTTCTGAACAGATTTCTGGTGAGAACTCAGAGCTCGCCTGGGCCTCAAGGCACAGTCATGTCCTCATTCCTCCAGGCCTGACATAGCACTTGGCTGTACCTGACCATGGACTCATCTTTGCCTTATTTGTCATTCCTGTCCGAGCCTGGATACCTCTCATGTTCTCCAGTGCCTGGGGAATTGTCAAGAGCTGCTGGAGAGGACATTGTGAGATAACTCATGAATGGAGAACTGTCAGCTGTGGGAAGTACATCAGAAGGTTTCATTTGTGGGCAGGAATATGACAGAAAAGTACTCCTCCCCAGATCCCTCAGTTCTCCCCATCTGGGTGGTCATTTGTCAGCTGCCCTTTCAGCAACTATAGAGGCAGCAGACTTAAGGTTCTTACCAAGGAAGATCTTAAGTACCTGGGTAACCTGTTCAGGGAACAAAATTATTCCAAACTCGATGAAGATGAGCCAAACTCTGCCTCAAAAGCCTTTAAAGCTTGGGCTACATGCATTCATTTGGTCAGCACACATTCTCTAAACACCTATAGCACACCAAGATACACAAGAACAAGTCTGTCTCAGAGGAAGTTCAAGCAGGGTGCTCCTAGAGACAAGGATGGGAAAACTTCTCACAGACTTCAGACATGACGTCAGGAGGGGCCAAGCCTTGGAGAAAGACATCATGCTGGGAAAGGTGGAGGGTCCGGAAAAAGAGAAGAAGACCTTCAACAACACAGATCCACACAGTGACTGTAACAACAGACTGAAGTATATCAGAGACGGTGAGGATGGTGCAGGTTACAGCAAGGTTCCAATCTGCTCTTCATAGGGTGGGTCGTAGTGACTCAATGGCACCTAACACACAACAGCAGCACATCAGGCAGCATGTGATTCTGGGGACAAAGCAGAGAACAAACCGGGTAGAAGGTCCTGCCCCTCACAGAGCTGATGTTCTAACAGGAAAGCCAGATGGTAAACAAGATCTTAAAAGTGACATACATAAGATGCCAGATGATGACTAGAGACCCCTGGTGCCAAAAGGCTGATGATTTGGGTCTATGCAAATGTACCTAGGAAAAAAGGCCTGGTAATTTACTTCTGAAAACTCAGCCAATGAAAACCCTACCCAGAGACACATGTGGTTGCTATGAATCTGCACGAATTCAATAGAAGTGTGGGTTATTGGTTTATAGACACTGGTTCTAAATTAAACCTATTGCTGAAACAAAGCAAAACCAAGCAAGAATATAGTTACTTGCTGAAAGTGAAGAGGACTTGAAGCATTTCCTGCAGAAGAGCAAAGAATATAGCCTTCAATATGGATTGCATCTCAATGTTGAGAAAACAAAACATCATGATGGATGGAGAAAGATTGAGACTGTCAAGAACTTCATCTACTTGGATCCACAATCAACACACTTGGCACCAGCAGTCAAGAAATCAGGAGATGTATTGCAATGGAAAAGCCTGCAGTTAGGGACCTTTTCAAATTATTGAGGAGTAATGATAACAATTTGAGGACTAAACTGTACCTTATTTAAGCCATTGTCTTTCCAATCACTTGTTATGCATCTGAGAGCTGGATGCTGAATATGGATGACAAAAGAAAAAATGATGCCTCTGAGCTGTGGTGTTGGAGAAGAGTACTGAGTATCTCATGGATTCCCAAAAGAGCTAAGTCCTGGAGGAGGTATAGTATAGCCAGAGTGCTCTTTGGAGGCAAAGGTGATAAAGCTCCATGTCACATACTTTGGGCATACTGTTAAAACAGGCTATTCTTTGGAAAGGGACATCATGCTTAGAAAAGAGAGGAAGATCTTCATCCAGGTGGATTGACACAGGGACTGCAGCCATGGGCTTGAGTATGGCAGAGATTGTGAGGATGACACAGGACAGGACAGAGTTCAGATCTGTTGTTCATAAGGTCACTATGGGTACTACTCAACTTAATGGCACCTAACAACAACAACTGCTGTTGAGTTGGTGTTGATTCATAGAAATCTACTGGGTAGCTGAGAGTGGAAATCGTTATGGGAAGGGCTGCCTCATCTTTGTCTATAGCCTCAGGGGGCTTCAAGAGGATCAGATCCCCACAGGTAAAAGGTGCTCCCTGCTCCCTACCCACACCCTGTCTTGATCCTCGGAGCAGTATTCTCTCTGGCGTGAGAAGGCAGGAAGCACAAATGTAAACATCCCCTAAGAAATTGCCAACTCTGAGGTCCCCATTCAAGGAGTTTTTCCATCTCTATAACCACCATCTCTGTAACACTCTAGTGTCCTAGTGGTAAGGAGCTACACTGCCAATCCAAAGGCAGGCAGTTCAAATCCACCTGCTGCTCCAAGAGAAAAAGATGGGCAACTTCCTCCCTTGTGATTTACAGCCTCTGAAAACCCACTGGAGGGTCAGTTCCAATTTGATAGCACATAACAATAGCTACACCTCCACATAGCAATAATAACAATACTCACATAAAATAGTAATTTAATAATTATCATCAATACATATAAGCAATATGCATATGAGTGTTATCACTATGAGTCAGTGTAAAAGTTAAATTGTTACTGTGTGTATTTATTATCATTTGCTTGAAGTCCCTGGGTGGCTCAACAATTTAAGTGTTCAATAAGATGCCAGCAGGCTGCTGGTTCAAACCTACACAATGGTGCTTATGAGGCCCTCAAAACCCATAGGGTCAGTTCTACTCTGCCCACATAGAATTTTTAGGAGTTGGAATCACCCCAAAGACAACCAAAAACAACAAATAGTTTGCTTTGCAGTTTACAGAGAGCCCTTTGGCCCACTCACTGATAAAACAGACCCATTGCCCCCATTTTACAGATGAGAAATGTGATCCAGAAAAGCATGCCTTCAGCCCACAGCTGTCCTGTGAAATGACAAGGGGAGGGAGGTGATGGAGATCAAAGTTCCTAAATAAGATTTCCTGGAAGGATGAGTAAGACTTTAGGGTAGAAGGAACAGGGGTTTCTGAGTGGTTTCCGCCTCTAACAGATTCGTGCTTTGAAATGCTTTGAGGATGAAGAAGAAAAGTGTGTGTCTGGAAAAACACACGGGACTTTGGAAGTGGATACTGGCTTAAAACAACACACTGCTCCAAGCGCAGAAGGAAGCCAAAGGCTCCAGGCGTGGTGGGGGCGCCTCTCCGGCTGCGGCTGTCCAGTGCCCTCTCTGCTCAGCCAGGGCAGCAGCCAGTCAGCAGGACAAGAATTCCTGCAGTTTCAGGTTAATTCATTCCGTTCTCGCCCAACACTTTCTGCGTGCAGGCACTATGGCTACAGCAAAGGACAAAGCAGGTCCCTGCCCTCCTGCCGTTCCAGCCACTTGCCAAGGAGCTGGCTTCCCCCACCCCCCCGCCACAGGCGTGTCCCTCACCTGATTTCATTTGTGCCTGGGGGTGCCCTCTCCTGGCTCACCCCTTTGCTGGGGAGAACGGGGGGGGGGGGGCGAGAGGTGGAAGCAGTTACCAGGCCAGCTGAATCAAGAGCACAGCCAGTCTTCTGGCTGCCACTGTGGTTGGAGAGCCAGACTCACCACTTTTCTTCAGCAAAGTCCCTCACATCTTTGAGCCTGCCTTCTTTCTCCTCTGGGCTAACACCTGCTAACCCTATGTTTGTTGGGGAGTAAAACGCCATCAAGAATGTAGTAATGTCAGCCTCGACCCTCTTCACCTTTCTAGCTCTAGGGGTTGGGTAAGGGAAAGGGGTCTTGCCACCTCATTCCCATACTAACCTGGGTCCTCCACCCAATTTAGGCTGCATGACCCCATTCTGCTCAAAGCAACAGGTTCTTCCGAGCGCTTGCCTTCAGCTGTGCCAGGCCAGGGCCCACCCACTCCCTGCGCTCTCTGGCATGTGATTGGAAAGCGCTGGAGAGGCGCACAGACACCCACTCCTTGGAGTCTGAGGACAGAAGCAGAGAAGTGAGCACTCAGGGGGCTTCAACAGAATCAGATCCGCATGGGTAAAAGGCGCTCACTACCCGCACCCTATCTTGCTCCGCGGAGCAGTATCCTCTCTGGCTGGAGAAGGCGGGAAGCACAAATGTAAACATCCCCTAAGAAATTGCCAACTCTGAGGTCCCCATTCAAGGAGTTTGTTTTAAATAGATGGGGGCGGGGAGTCCTACTCGAACACGCTGAAGAGTGAGATACCAGATGGAGAAAGTGAGAAGGGGGAAAATGCCCCCATGTCCTGCAAGACCCTTGTCCAGCTACAGGGGCGCCCACCTTGGCACAGCTGGACGACTGGGCAGAGAGGTGCCGGGTGAAGGGCTGCGTTTCGCCCAGTGCAGGGCTGTCGCAGTCCAAACTTTCCAAGACTCGCCCTCGGGGCGACCACCTGGACTTTGGGGAGCAGGAGGAAGACGAGGCTGAAGAAGGAGAAGGCGCGAGGACCAGACCTGGATGCGCGCGTGGCAAGGGGACCAGCAGGCGGCACCCGACAGCGAGTCCCACCCTCGGTTACCTGGGTTCTGAGGGTCACAGGGGTCCAGAAGAGAGGGCACAGACCAGCCGGAGACAGGACACTTCTCCACGTCACAGCAGCTCTAAAACACACACACACAGCACCTGGCCGGGCGGGTCAGCACTTCTCCCCTGCGGGTTCCCGCCGGGTCCCCTCCCGCGTGGGCGGGGCGGGCAGGGAGGAGCCCAGAGCAGTGGGGCGCCCCTCCCTTCTCGGATCCTGCACCCGACAGCGTGACCTCCACAGGGTCCCCTCACCACTCCCAACCAAAGGTATAACCAAGGCCCTGTGCTCAGGGGGTGTCAGGGTGCTTGAACAGCCTTCCTCTTCCCCATACCCTTTGGCCGAGACAAACTCCACGCCCATTCATTCCCTCCACCCCTAAAAGCTGAGAGGGGCCGGATTCTAAGGCCTCCCAGAGGGCAGGGCCACCAAGCATGTGCCCTCAGAAAAATCCATGGGGCGGGGCACAGGGAAGGAGACAAAACAGCTGGGTACCCAGTTGTCCCACTCAGAGCTGTCCTTGCGTTGGAGAAGCCCCTGGCTGTTCTAAGTCCCAGCATCCTCAGTTCCACCCTCTCTCCATGGAGTGCCCTGCACGGTGGTCCTTGCCACACCTCAATCTTCTCTCCCTCCCCACCCCCACCCCCACCCCGGGCTCCCCTTTCTAGGTCTCAACTCCCTCCTTGGAAGGTGATGTACCAGGACCTCCAGAGAACAAAAAAGAAACGTGTGACTCTGGGACCCAGATCTGAGGTTATCCGCAGGTGACCGTCTTAGTCCCTGCTCTCCTCCCCTCATCCTCCCAGAAAATCCACTCCTTAAAGAACCTGCCCAGATTCAGGAAGGAAGTGTGTAAGACAGCTTCTTGACCCTATTTTGCAACCCCAGTTTTCTGCATGTCTCCTACCCCCAGCCTTCCCTAATTTACTCTGGTTACAAACAGTGAGGGGAGCACTGTCCTGGGAGTCCAGAGAGCTGCACTTTGACTTCAGTGACCTTGGGCAGGTCCCTTCCCTGTTCCTCATTTGCAAGTGAAGTGGGGTGTGTGTGTGTGTGTGTGTGTGTGCTTTCCTCTCAGTCTAGGTTTACCTTAACCATTCCCATCTAAATTCTTAAAGGGAAAGCGATGAGAGTGTGTAAACAGGTTCCTAGTTTAGGGTACTGGCTCTCTGGGAAGGCTTTCTCAGTTCTGCAGGAAGCTTGTTGTTTCTGTGATGTTTATCTCTGCAACCAGATTAGATCAACAATCTGCGTTATGCAGATGACACAACTCTGCTTGCTGAGACTAAGGAGGACTTGAAGTGCTTGCTGCAGAAGGTCAGGGACTGCAGCCTTCATTATGGGTTGAAGCTCAATATCAAGAAAACAAAAATTCTCACCACTAGGCCAATTGGCAGCATCATGACAGATGGTTAAGAGACTGAGATTGTTCACAGCTTTAGTTTACTTGGCTCCACAGTCAACACTCTTGGCACCAGCAGCCAGGAAATTAAAAGACAATTTGCATTGGGAAAGTCTGCTGTCAGAGACCTCTCCAAAGAATTGAAGAGCAATGATTTCAGTCTGGAGACTAAGGTGCACCTGATATAAGCAATAGTCTTTGCAATCACTTGCTATGCATCAGAGAGCTGGATAATGACTAGGGATGATAGGAGAATTGTTGTCTTTGAAGAAGGGTATTGAGTATACCATGGACTGCTAAGAAAACAAACAGGTTCATCCTAGAGAGGGTTAAACCAGGCTGCTCCTTGGAGACAAGGATTCTGAAGCTTCGTCTGACATACTTTGGACATGTTTCAAGGAGGGGACCAGTCCTTGGAGAGGGACATCATGCTTGGGAGGGTGGAGGGACAGCACAGAAGAGGAAGACCCTCAATGAGATGGATTGATTCAGTGACTGGGTTAATGGGGGTAGGTGTATTGGAGACAGTGAGATTGGCACAGGATAGAGTAGAGTTTAGGGCTGTTGTACATAGGGTCACTATGAGTTGCAGGTGAATTGACGACACACAACAACTACAACATAAGCTTGAGATAAAGAGGCGTGGTGGCACAAGGCTTAGACACTTGGCTGTTAACTGAAAGGTTGGCATTTTCAAACAACCCTCCAATGAAAGATTTGGTGAACTGCTCCTGTAAAGGCTTCACTCTTAGAAAACCCTATGGGAAAGTTTTCTTTTTCACATGAGGTCACTATAGGCCAAAAATCAACTCAAGCACCTCTAACAACACCAACCTAACAAGGCTAAAGAAGAGGACCAAAGTGCTCTTTGCTGTGTTCAGAACAGCCTTAGCCCAGTCCCTCACTACTGGCAAAATGATGAGGAATATCCTGGCTTTGATCCACATGAAGGTGTTGGGAGGATTAAATGAGATTTTAGATCTGAAGACCTTTGAAAGACCTGTGTGCCTTCTGACCTCATCTTTTTGATGACCACCACACTGATGGCTTTCCAAGGCAGAATGGGGGAATGGGGCGCTGGCCCATAGAAGCTGCAGCACACACAGCCCAGGCACACATCCACCACCCTCAGTCAGAGCAAACAGAGACACCCAATGACTCTGTGGACATGTCTATCACGCCTTGCTATGTACATCGCATACCTGGAGAGGGAAGACAAGAAGGCTGTCAACTTAAACAGGGGTGATCCAAGGTTGAGGGATCACCGAGTCATTGATGAGCACACCTCAGCTGGACACTCAGTTGTCAGATGCCTGAGACAGAGCCCTTAAGTAACTTCTAGTCTAGGTGAATGAATTCTTAAACCCTTTAAAGAAAGAGGAGGACCCAGGACACACTGTGAAAGGTGACCACTGCCCCACCTCATTGGGGAAAAGAGCAGGGGGAAGGGAAGAAGGTTGGAAGAGAGATATTGAGCCTAAGGTGATGTTTCCAAAGTGTTGGAACCCTAACCCTTGTACTTGTGGAAGGAGTCCTGGTCGTGCAATGGTTAAGCAGTGGTTGTTTACAGCAAAGGTCAGAGGATAGAACTCAACAGCTGTTCAAGAAAGATATGTCTAGAAATTCCATATGACCCAGCTATTCCACTACTTGGAATATACCCTGAGAATATGAACTGAGGCACAAACAGATTTGTACACCAATGTTCATAGCAGCATTATTCACCATTGCAAGAACATGGAAACAGCCCAAATGTCTAACCACAAATGAATAGATTGAGAAATTATGGTACATTCATACAATGGAATACTATGCAGCACGCAGGAACAATGATTTTGTAAATTATTACCTAGCTTGGGAGGGACTGGAGAGCATTATGCTGAGTGAACTAACTCTGTCACATACAGATAAATATTGTATAAAACCGTTATTGTAGAATGAGTATAAGGATC
>NW_006399816.1:14165693-14169561 GCF_000299155.1 Elephantulus edwardii
AAGGAAGGAAGGAAGGAAGGAAGGAAGGAAGGAAGGAAGGAAAGAAAAAAAATGTGTCAGTCTGGGTTAGTCAAAATGTGCAGCCTTGAGAATTGTGTGGGGCAATGACTCAAACTGAACTCATCGCAACAGAATTTTTTATTAATACTTGGGGATAGACTCCTGTTTGGAAATAAGATTTATGTGATGTTAATCTGATCACACCAGCGTAGGTCAGGTCTCAAATCTAATCCCTTTCAAACTATAAAAAGATGAGGCATGTGCACAGGCACACACACATAGAGAGCCGCAACTCACAGTTCCTCAGGGGCAGACTCCAGCGCTTGTTCAAAGGTCCCATCTGAGACCAGTACCCACACTGTATAGCAGAACATGGGTCCTTATAATGACTCAAAGGCCTCTTGTACCCTACAAGAAGGGCCAAGGACTAGAAAATTCCTGGGATTACTAACAAGGAAAACAACAACATGGTTAAGACATTGGTTTGCAATTTTAACTTCCGGAACTATTTAGGATGCCACTTTTATATTTCTATATAGCAGCACTAGGAAATTAAGATCATATTATTCAAAGAGAAGAATATAGAAAGTATTCGCTTCAATTCAAGGATGAGGAAACTAAGGCCTAGTGAGAGGCAATGACCTATTGAAGGTCTCACAATAAGCCAGTAACAGGGCTAGAGATTGAACCCAGACTTTTAGCACTCTGTACTGGGGCCTTCTGAGAAGCCCAAGGTGACTTGAAGTATGGGTGTGATTGGGATGTGTACACAATATTGAAAGTGTTCAAGCAGTGTGAAGGAGCTGAGTGGAGGTATAGAGGTGGGAGGGGTCAGAGGGGAAGTCTCAGAGAAGCATCTAGAAGGAGAGAAAGCCAGGTTGAGAACTGTATACCTTGGAGGACTCTGAGGCCATGCCAGTTGGGAGAGAAGTATATTTCTAGAGAGAAGGGAGATTTCTAGAAAGGCACGGGTCCCAAATGGCAGCCAGGAAGAACATGACTAGCACCCAGGAGTCAAGGAACCTGTATTTAAAGGGCCTTGAGCCTTTTCTTCTCTGATCCTCAGTTTCATTTTCTTTAGAGTAGGAAAATATTCTCTTTCCAGTGTTGTCGTGGTGACCAAATGTGAGAATGCCTTTGGAAGTGCTTTGTACACTGCCAAGTACTGAGTAAATGCCTCTGTCTCTCTCTCTCTCACACACACACACATAGAGAGAGAAAGAGAGAGAGAGAGAGAGAGAGAGAGAGAGAGAGATACACACATACACCAGCAACCGCAGTTTCTCAGGAGCAAATTTCAGTGACTGTAGAAACAGTTCAAAGACCAGCCCACACACTTTGTGGCAGAACTTGGGTCTTCAAAATGGTTCTAAAGCCTCTTTCCCCTCACGAGAAAGGCCTCCGTAAATGTTGATGGAACTGTCCCCCTTGGGTGGGGTGCTGCATGTTTCTTGTACCAATGGATGGACCATGATAAGGGAGTCTGGCAGATGAAGGGAGACTTGTTCAAAAGAGACTGACAAGAAAGGAAAGCCCCAGAAGTAAACACACAGCTTGCTATAGATTATACCACCAGCTTTCTAAACCAATGACTTTACGAGAACAGAGAGGCAGAGACACACGGAGGGAAGGTGGCCATGTGAAAATGGAGCCAGAGGTTGAAGCAGCATATCCAGAAGCCAAATAACACCAAGGATTGCCAACAACCCCCAGAAACCAGGAAGATACAGGGAAAATCTTATCCTAGAGTCTTCCAAGGGAGTACAGACCTGCTGATAGCCTGACTTCCAATTTCTGGATTCCAGGATTGTGAGAGAATAAATGTCTAGTCTCTTTAAGGGACAGCCATCCTAGGAAATGAATTCAAGGCCTCACAGCAGGGATTAGTGGCCCACTTTGCAGATGAGAAAATTGAGGCCAGGAGAAGGGCTGTGACTTGCCCAGCATCAAGAGACCAAGAATGGCAACTTGCCCACACCACTGGCACTACCCTGCTGACAAGGCTCTTTCTCCTTAGAGCTGGAGATATTAACTCCACTTTCTAGATGAAGAATTAGGTGCAGAGGGAAGAGTCTATGGTTTACAGGAACTCCTCAGCAGAACTTAATTCGCTGTCGCTCTGTGCAGACGAGTGTCAGTGTTTGTTTCTAGGGCTGCCTATCAAGTATCACACACTTAGTGCCTTAAAACAACAGGAATGCAATCTATCACAGTCTGGAGGTGACACAAGGACTCCGCAAGCTCTCTATAGGCACTGGGGTGGGGGTAAGGGAATCTTTCTCACAGCTTTTGGTGATTCCAAGTGCTCCTTGGCTTGTGACTTCATAACTCCAGGCTCTAGCTCCATCTTCACACAGTCTCCTTAAATCTGTCTGTGTGTCTTCTCTTCTTATAATCACCCCTGTCAGTGGATCAGTGGCCACTCTGGACTCTCTAGGATGATATTGGCTCCATTTCCTTAACAATCACATCTACAAAGACTTCTGTTCCAAATAAGGTCACATTCACAGGTTCATGAGCATTTCTTTCTTTGGGGACAGCTTTCAACCCAATACAGTGGCACCTGAGGTCTCACAGGACTAGGCTCCTCCTTTCATTTCCCTCTCAGTTTCTCAGCTGCCTGGACAGTCTCCCCTAGCACTTTCTCCATTTGCTTATGAGAGGAAAGGAGATCATAGGGAGGTGAGTGGGAGGCTGTTACCACCTTGGACTTCCTGTCCCATCACCTCATGGTCTGACCATGACTGTTCCCATAGCACCCTGCACGCCCCTCCTCTAACATGGCCACATGAGGGAACCTCTTTGGAAAAGATTTCCTTTTTGGAGAATGTGTTCAGAGTCAGCAACTTTTCTCCACGCTTCTCCTTCCTGTGCCCTCGGTCCTTTTCTTGGCACACAGGTCCTGATGCCTGACAGCCCTCTCCCGAGGAAGAAGCAGATCTTTGTCATCTGTGAGGAAAGACCAGATCCTCTGTATAAATACCCTCAGGTAGACGACTCAAGGGTTCTGTGCTGAGATCAGGATGGAGAGAGGGGGCCCTTGAAGAGACTGTGTGGAAGAAAGGCTGAGAGGTGAGAAAGGGTGGTCCTCCTCATCTGGAACTCCCCCAGGCCAAGAGGTCAAGTTCAGGGGTCAGACCACCCCCTTCCCAGTGAGAGAACAAGCGGAAAGGCTTACCTGTCACTCAGCACCCGAACAAAGGAAGCTCCTCACCTTCAGAAGGACCTTGAGCATCATTTGGCCCTATGGATAAGGATGCTGGCCAGTTACAAAGTTGTCCTAAGAGGACCAGTGGGTTTGTATTGCGCTCAGGATCATCTCTAACTCAGATGCCTGCTTTTTAGACAATGACGGTGTGGACACACCTCTTTTTATTGCTCTTTATTTTGTTGCACTCAGCACAGACTGTGTTTGTTACAAGTTGAAGCAATATGTAGTCCAGCAAGTCTATCCACTTCATTTTTCCATCAGCATGTGTTCGCTTTGTGCTCCTGTATCTCCTTCTGGAATTCTCGCAATATTTCAAAACTTTCCATAATAGACTACAGTATGGTGCAAACCTAACCTTTGTATGCACTGGGAAAGCATAAGTTTCGTGAGGCTTGCGTTATTATGATGTTGTTGTTGTTGTTATGTGCCGTCTAGTTGCTTGCGACTAATAGCGACCCCATGTACAACAGCCCTAAACTCCTCTCTGTCCTGTGCCAATCTCACTGCCTCTGACACATCCATCCTGATTACCCCAGTCACTGAATCAATCCACCTCATAGAGGGTCTTCCCCTCGTGCGCTGTCCCTCCACTCTGCCCAGCATAATGTCCCTCTCCAAAGACCTGTCTCTCCTTACAACATGTCCAAAGTATGTCAG
>NW_006399816.1:14170106-14180401 GCF_000299155.1 Elephantulus edwardii
TCTCCTCATAGAGCCCAGCCTCTCGGATAATCTGCTCTGCATACAAGTTGAAAAAGGTATGGAGACAGGACACACCCCTGGCGTACCTATTTGATTTCTGCCACACATCCTGCAGGATCTCTGAGATATGCCTCTATCATTGCAGCAGCTGAGGATCCACGGCTTCTACTTGCAGGAAGGGAGCTAGAGGGCTGGTCTTGCATCTACATTAGCGAAGAAGCTCACTGTGTCATTTCAGCGGAGGCTTATGGAAGCTCATGGACAGCTGTGCTGCTCGCCAAAGCTCACATCTCTCTTGCTTTTTGAATCCACTAACACCTCCGAGAGAGAAAGATAAGCAATCTTCTCCTGTGGGATTTACAGCCTTTGAAAACTCTTCAGAGGGTCAGCTACGAGTTGGTTTCAGCTTAATTCATGGCAATGAATTTGAGGTTTTTGCTTGTTTGTTTTGGGGTTTTGTTTTGTTCACAGTTTTTGAGGTGTGTTTTTTTTCTTTTTATTTTATTATTTGTGTGTGTGTACCATCAAATCGGATCGGACTGGTACAGGAGGAGATTGTACCTCCTTCTCCAGCAGAGCCTCTGGTGGATTTGAACTGCGCACCTCTGGGATTGCAGTGCAGCTTCTTGCCACTAGAGCGCGCTGTGTTTTTTTTCTTTATGGGGGAGTGCTGATAGAGGAGATTTAGCAACTGGTGTACTTCTATGCTAACCGAAAAAGTCCACCCAGAGATGCCTTGGGAGCAAGACGTGGTAAGCCACTTCCAAATACTTTGTCCTTGAAACTTCATAAGTCAACCCTTGCTAATGGTGACCTTATGTGCCAGACAAGAACTGTGCCTCCAGGGTTTGGATTTTCTTTTAAATTTTTATTTTTAGTATTTTTCCCTCATCTTGCCCCCACCCTTTGAGTTAAAGTTTACAAATCACGGTGGTTTTCATCCAATCATTCATACATCTTCTATTTTATAAGCTTAGTTCTAATCGAGCAATGCATCATCAAATCCTTGTTGTGTATTATCTTCCCTTTCATCCAACTTATCCATTTATTTCTTTTCACTCCCCTTCCTTCCCTTCTCATCCCTCCCACAGAGTTTCCAATGGCTGATTTTGGAAGTAGATGACCAGACCTTTCTATGGGGATACCTCCAGGTGGACTTGAACCTGTAACTTTTTGGTCCATAGCCAAGCTTACTGCACATTTGCACAACCCAGGGATTCCAGGGATTTCATATTGTTCACTCTTACCCTATAACTGGCCAGCTTCTAGGCAGGCCCCAAATTGTGTGAAAATGTAGCACACCTGCTTTTCTCCTTCACCTAAACTCCAGAGCCCAACAGTGGGTGTGGCCACTGCAGGTGCCGGAGGGACTGAGGCTGGGATGAGGGCTCCTTTAGGGCAGCCTGGGTGTCTGCTCTGTGCCTGAAGCTGCCACCCCTTCTTACTGAAATGCCTTTGAAGACAGTCCCAGGACAAACTCTGCCCTTGCAAGACTCAGTTCTGCAAGCCCCAGGCAAAATTTTCACTGAACGGTCTTTCAAGAGTCACAAAATATTATAACCTTTCACCCAGCAATCCCTTACCCGAGAGCATATCCTAAGGAAATCAGCCTCAGCGGGGACAAAGCTCTTTGAACAAAGTTCCACCTTTACAGCCACAGGAAGCTTAAAGCTGCCCAGTGTCCAACCCTACGATGTAACTCCAGTTAAGTAAACAACAGCACACCCATTTTAAAAGCTAATGTGAAGACTCTTGTTGCAACATGGAAAAATGCTGCTGATGTAGTGATGAGCGCAAAATTATATTGGGCACTCTCCCAGCTGTGGGGAGAAAATGGCATGCATGCATGTACAAGGGCCAGAGGGGAACTGGAAAAGCAAAGCAAAGGAAAAAGGCAGAAATGCCTGTACAAGGGTTTAGAGAACTGTAGGGGATTCTTTTCCTGATTTCTGGTGTTGGACTAATGTTAGCATTTGATAGGCTATTATTATAGGCCCTGTGTTGGGGGCAGGGAAGTTGTGAATAAGCCCATTCAGCACAGGTGTAAATGAGCAGCTTCTAATGTGGGCCGCTTCCCTGGAGTATTTGCATTTTAAAGGACATCGGACTGTAGACAAACAGTGACATTCAGGCCTGGGGTGGCAGTGGGGGTGGGGGTAAAGCTATTTCATAGGCTGGAAGGCATATTGACTGGGACCCTTCTCTGTGCACTCCCCCCCCCCCCCCCCGCCCCGGTCTGATACTGCCACCCTGTGAAGTCCAGGGTACCCTGCTTGTGAGGTCAGAGGGAAAGGGGACATGCACATTCCCGGGGCAGCTTTCAGGCAACTCAGACCCCCGATGCCCACCTTATGGCACAAAGGTCTACTCAATAATAAGAATACATATGGCATCAGTATTCCACCCCCCACCCCTACCCCGGGCCCATTTTACAGATGAAAACACTGAGGGCCAGAGAAAGGTGTACAGTCCATGGACGCCAAGGCTGAGAGGGGAAGGTAAGGTGTCTCAGTACATGTCTCTCCCACTTTATTTTGGGGTTTTCCCCTGGGTAGAGGAGGAGCTAGGGGACCCAGTGCCATTTCTGAACATCCTCAATGGTAGGCTGAAAGGAGCAGGTCACTTCTAGAAATAGGGCTGGGTCGAGGTACTGACCTCAGGGAGGGGGTACTTGGCTCTGGGCCCAAAGTTTATAGAAGTCTGGCTGTGCACGTTTTGAAGTTGTGTTCTCAGGAAAGGCTGGAGGAAGCCTCCCTGTTTTCTTGGGCCCCACCCAGCTCAGGAGCTGTCTGAGGGGCAGCCAGAAGTGCCCTTGCCACTGGCCTTGGGGCCCAGCCTGGCGCCACAGGGCAGCTTGACCTGTGGGTGCCTGACTGGGGAGGCCTGCTCCAGGCATGGACAGTGTCAAGGTGCACCAAAACCCAAGGCTCTGAACCGGTTCATTCCAGGATGACCTCCTGCTGAGAATCTGCCTTCCATCTAGATACATTGAATCAGAATCTGCACTTCAACAAGATCCCAAGGTGGCTCTTATGTGCAGTAGAATCCTCCCTAGGATTTTCTAGGCAGTAATATTTATAAGAGGGGTTCTGGTGAGCTAGTGGTAAGGAGATGCACTGTCAATCTAAAGGCAAGTCCTTTGAATCCATCAGCTGCTGCACAAGAGAAAGATGGGCGATCTCCTCCAGTGCAATTTACAGCCTCTAAAAATCCACTAGAGGATCAGCTATGTTCCCACTTGATGGCACATAACAACAACAACACAATATTTATGGGAGCAGATTGCCAGGTCTTTGCTTGGGCAGAACCACTGGTGAATTGGAACCACCAGTCTTTGGGTTATCAGCTGAAAGTTTAACCATTTTACCACCCAAAGCTACTGCCATCAATTAGTTTAGACTCATAATGATCCCAGGACAGGGCAGAATTGCTCCATACTGTTTCCACGGTGGTAGTCTTTATGGAAACCCACTGCCACCTCTATCTCCTTCAGAGTAACTAGTGGATTAGAGCTGGCTGGCTAGCAGCTGGGCACTTTAACCATTGCACCGTTCTGCCTCCTTATTATACCATCAGGACTTCTTAAAGTGATAATAATAGACACCAAGCTCTTACCAAGCTGCCAAGAGTTTTATATACATAATGTTATCCTTTAGCCCCATTTCATAGTCTGTGGCTTGCTCAAGGGTATACATGCAGCAGGACCTCAAATCCAAGGCTGCTTCAAAATTCGTACTCTCAATTACTGTGTTATAACCAATTTTGTTGAGTCAATTCTTAGTTGTGGTGACACTGACTGAGTCAGCCCTGAATCCTGGGGACCTTATTTGTGTCAGAATAGAGCTCCACCCCACAGGGTTTTCAAAGCTGATCCTTTGGCAGGAGGCCATCAGATGTTTCTCACAAGGCTTCTCTGGGTGGTCTCATACCTCCCAATTTTTTTGGTGGTTGTTGTTATTGTTGTTGTTAAATAGTGCCTTAGAGTCCTAGGCAACTCATAGTGACCCTATGAACGAAATCCTGGACACCTGTATAACTTTCGTCCTTTTTCCAGGTTCATAGGGTTTCCAGAGGCAAGCTATTATGGAAGTGGATTGCACTCTTGCTTCCAAGCTTGTTTTAATCGGGAAGGTCTACCAACACTGTCCACCGTGGGTAACCATTCTTGTATTTGACTCATCAGTGTCACAGTGTTTGGCTTCACAGAAACCACAAGTTACCTCTATACAGCAAGTGGACACACCAGGGTTACACGACCTAGAAGAATGTTTCACCAAAAACAATTAAAGGCAGGCCTGAGGGCCGTGGAGTAGAGTCACCCACCTTTGGCTTGGGAGCATGACTTTCTGTCTGCTAGGCCAACTGCTCTCACTCTCTGTGCTATTGTTGTTAAGTGCTGTGGAGTCATAGGTGACTGGTTAGCAGCATTGAATTAACTATTTTCACCCCACAAAAACTCCTGCTTCTCTTAATAATCAGAGTTGCTGTTGTTGTTGTTAGGTGCCATCGAGTCAAGTACTACTCATAGTGACCCTATGAACAAAAGATCTGAAACCTAGTCCTGTCCTATGCCATCCTCACACGTCCTGACCCACAAGAACCCATTGCAGCAGTCAATCCACTGTATCATTTCACCTGGTTGAGGGTCTTCCTCTCCTTTGCCAACTTTCCACCCTTCCCAACATCATATCCCTCTCCAAAGAATAGCACCTCCTAGCAATATGTCCAAAGTATGCAAGTGTCATCATTCTTGCCTCCAGCTGCACCCTCTCCAATACATATCTGTTCATTCTCTTGGTCATCCAAGGGATGTTCAGTGCTCTTCTCTAACACCACAGTTCAAAGACATCAATTCTTTTTGTCATCCTTATTCATGGCATAGCTGGTAATTGGAAATACCATGGCCTGAATCAGATGCACCTTAGTCCTCAAACTGACATCACTACTCCTCAATAATTTGGAAAGGCACCTAACTGCAGATATTCCCAGCGCAACGTGTATCTTTATTTCCTGACTACTCATACCAAGGGTGTTAATTGTGGATCCAAGCAAGATGAGGCTGTTGACAGCTTCAATCTCCTCTCCATCCATCATGACACTACCTATTGGTCCAGTGGTAAGAATCTTTGTTTTCTTGATATTGAGATGCAATCCATACTGAAGGCTGCATTCCTTGGTATTCTGCAACAAGTGCTTCAAGTCCTCCACATTGTCACCAAATAAAGTGTCATCTGCATAATGCAGGTTATTGATGACTCTCTCTCCAACCCTGATGTTGCATTCCTCTTCATAGAGTCCAGCTTCTTGGATAGCTTCTCAATTCCAAACCAAGCAGTACCCCCCTGCTCCATTCTCACAACAGCCTCCTGGTCTAGATATAGGTTCCACATGAACACAATCAAGCGCTCTGGGATTCCCATTCTTCTCAAAGTCAGCCACAACTTGTCATGATCCATGTAGTCAAATGCCTCTGCATAGTCAATAAAGCACACATAGACATTCTTCTTGTATTCCTCACTTTCAGCCAGTATCTATCTGACATCAGCAATGATATCCCTGGTGCCATGGCTGCTTGAACTTCTGGCAGTTCCTATCTATGTACTTTTCCAGCCATTTTTGAATGGTCTTCAGCAGTATTTTGCTTGCATGTGATATTGATCTATAATTTTCACATTAATTTGGATCACTTTTCTTTGGAATAAGAACAAATATGGACTTCTAATCCATTGGCCAGACAGCCATCCTCCAGATTTCCTGGCATAGACTGGTGAGTGCATCCAAGGCTATATAAGTCAATTGGTATCTCATATTTTGGTCCTACCTGTGAGACTTTAGCTTGGCAAAGTTGGATCTTGGTGGGTTAAGTGTTTGTGATTTACTTGAAAGCCAGGGGTAAACTGGGCATTTCTAATTGTGTTAACAATCAAGTGTAAACTGATTAACCATCTGATCTCATTTATAATCAGCTTGGGCCTGCTATTGATTGCGTTTGGAGAGAACATTGTTCTAAGTGGTGCTGCCCTTGTCTGTCAGTTTGCTGGAATGTGATTACTTGGGATTGCTATGATACAGAAATCTTTTCCACTGGCATGTCAAATTCCAAAAGGGTTTCCCATTGTGGACATGTTTTGGTGGAGCATCCTAATTAAGACAGACTAGGAAGCAAGATGGGCCATCTACTTCCTAAATAAAAAGCTATTGAAAACTCTATGAGCATTAAACAAAGAGAACAGTTAATAATAGTAGAGCCCAGATTGAAAGTCAAATGAAATGAGGAACATCAAAAACAAACATTGTTCAACAATTGGTACATGGGATGTCCATAGTTAGAATGTTGGAAAATTGGATATTGTTAAAAATAAAACGGAATGCATGTGAATATCAACATACTAAACATTAGTGAGATGCAATGGACCAGCTATGGTCACTTTGAATCAGATAATCATATACAGGGAATGAAAAAGAGAAGAAGAATGGTGTTGCACTCATAGTCAAAAAGTCAATTTCAAGGTCTATCCTGCAACACAGTGTTGTGAATACAAGGAAGACCTGTTAACATGACTATTACTCAAGCATATGCTCCTACATCTGGTGCCAAGAGGAAGAAAGTGAAAATTTTTACCAAATACTTCTTTCTGAAATTGAGTAATCAGAGTACCTTTATATTTTTTATATTAAATATGCTTACATCTAATTTTTTCTGAAGCACATCTCCTCTGAGGCTCACCCTAATACAGTGAAACCCAGGAGAGCCAAAATTCAATGGGAGTGCCTTGTTTTTTAGGCCTCACAAGTTCTCCACCTTTAACAAGCTGCAGCCTTATCACTAGGTTATCACTCTTTATTAAGGGAAAACATTTGAGCTTTTCTCTGATAAATTTCTGCCTTGTACAGGTCATGGCTTTCACTGTACACAGCCTGCCACTACTGTTCAAAAGATGGCTCCCATGTCCACTGCCAGCCAATCTCAAAGCTCTCACCAGATCACACCCCTGTAGCAAAAATGACGATTACTCAAATAATATTACCAGCAGGTACTGTGTCCCCTTTTCTTTCGGGAAATAGTCTTGCTACTCAATTTCATATACTAGAATTGATTAGACTGGAAGGGGCCAGAGAGATGTGTTAGCTATCCTAAGAAAACTACTCTAACTGGTTGGATGACCTACCTGGTCCTCCACAATTAAGGAGTGCATCAGCTTGCCATCTGCTCCACTGAGAGGCTTTCTTTCTGTCAAATTTTTGTGTAACTGTTTTAGAGGAAGGTGCACTAATTCTGACCACTAACAACATCTGCCATGTATATTAGAAGTTCATTTGGCTCCAGCCTGCCTTGCACCTACCCTAAATAGTTCATTTGGTTTCCTTTAAAATATCTGTAGAGAGCTTTGGTACAGAGCTCTAGTGGCAGAGTCCTGCTAACCTAAAGGCCGTGCTTCTCTGGGCAGTTCAAATCCTCCAGCAGGGCTTTGGGGGAAAGGTGGGCAATTTCCTCCTGAGGGAAAACCTTAGAAACCCACTGGAGGGCCAGCATGAGTCAGTTCCGACTGGACGGTAATGACTTTGGCCTTTTGAGGGAGCTCTGGCAATGTCACCTGGAAGGAGCTGTGCTACTCATTCAAAAATAGTATCTTTCTGGCAGTTCAAATTCACTTCCAGCTCTGTGGTAGATTCACAGCCTCAGATAATCTGCTGGAGTATCAAGTTATGAGTGGATTTCAACTCAACGGCAATGAATCTGAAGTTTTTAAAAGATCTCTAGGTCCCTGGATATTTACTTGACTACTCATCTAAAGTTGGTGGTTTGAACCCATCTAGCAGCACTGTGGGAGAAAGGCCTAACAAGCTAGTTCTAGAAAGAACATGTATATACGTATTTGAATGCATAACATATATATATATTCAAATGTATAGTAACGCACATAGGAGCACAGTTATGAAAACGTCTTAAGACATATCCAAACACCACATGGGACTGTGTTACTGGACTTGAAGGCTAAAAACCTTTGAAAGATCATGGGGACATAAAGGTCAATTGACAGAGCACAGCACATAAAGATAATGTTATATATCTCAGTTTGATTAGTTTGTGTACAGGGTCTTTAAAGCTTGTGGAAAACCATCCAAGATACAATATTGATTTCTTCAATATTGGAAGAGAATGAAAGAAGTAAAAAACTTTAGCAAACAGTTATTTCACAAGATGAGTGACTGTAACAACCACACACAGACTCTTCTGTCTTGAGATCAGAAGAACTAGCTGGTGCCCCACAACAAAACTGATGATTATGCAAACGATGTGAAGAGAAGGTACTCTTTGTGTGTCCTTTTCTTTTGGGAAATAGTCTAGCTGGTCAACTTCACATACTGGAATTAGATTGCAAGGGGCCAGAGAGGTATGTTAGCTATCGGTAGCCATTGTTCTGACCAGGGACACAATAGAAGATCTCAGAGTGGGGTTGGGAGGGAAGTAGAGCAAAACTCAAATTCTTAAATTAAAACATCAAACTTACAGGACTGATAAAGGTTGGAGTAACCCCGAGATCAGGGCCCTAAGACACGCTTTTAAGGCAGAATTGAAGCGACTGTCCTGGTTCACTTTTGAGCTGAACAATAGTCTGGCCTGTAAAATAAACAATAATACTTGTGAGAAAGCTTAGAACAATCCACTAGAGGAGACAAAATGGGCAATATTTGTCTGAAAAGCAAAGATAAGAAATCGGCGGGTGGGGGTCGGGATATGGGCAGGGAAATTGGAGGAATGGACATGGGAACAGGAGGGAGGAAATGGGGCGAGTGAGTGCTAGCACATTGCAGAGATGGTCACCAATGCACAGAATAGATTGTGTAGAAATTGTCGAATGGGAAATAAATTTGCTGTTTAAATTTATACCTAAAACATACCTGAAAAGGTGGAAAAAAATCATCGCAAACCCCAGGGAGCCATGAGTGATAATGGACTTGCTAATTGTAGGTAAGTTTGTTTTTCTCATAGATCGGAGTGTATTCTTCCAACACTTTGCTCTGATAGAGCCGTCTGGGTGATGCCAGCTCCAATCAAGGGGAAACTGGCTAAAAGCAGCTTCCATTCACCTTCAACATCAAGTAACTTTCTGAACCACAGGATGGCAGCTCAAAAATACTTCTGAAATCACTGTTAAATATTTTAGTGTTGGGAGGGAGCTGCTGAAGAGAGAGAGAAGAGAATCTTAGACCATGTAAATATTTCATTTCTGCCCAAGTTCATATCCTCAATTAGAAAACATAACTTTCTTTATCTGGTATTCCTGAGCGTCACCAGTGATGCACAGTTCTTTCTCAGACTCACATCCAAACTCCCAGATCAGAGGTTCTAGACAAAGCTTCTCATTGCTGACAGCTGCTCCCGCCATTCTCCTAGCCAGGACCCACCTCCCCTCCCACAGCTGGCCAACTCTTAGATGGAACTTTGCATCATCTCGGTTTACTAATGGGGGAAACTAAGGCTTAAAGGGCTAAGGAATCCTGGAGGCCCAAATCTGAGTATTTCTGTTCCACCTTAGAGTCAGTCCTTAGGGAGGCCCCCAGGACCACGAGGACCCTAATGGCTCCTCCTTCCTCTGAACTCAGCTCATCCTCACTAATGAATGATTAAAAGGAGTCATTGCAATCACAGGAGAAAAAAAGCTATGGGAGATAGAAAGCCTGATTCATGGCAAAGCTGCCAGGCGAGGGGGCAGTGGGCTGATAGCCAGGCAGGCAGACAACCCAAGGGCAAAGCCAACCCCCACAAACCAAGCTTTTCACTTAGCTCTTTTATCGAGGCATCAACTTCCCACTCACCAGCCCAGGGCCATTATCTCCAGTTCTCAGGACAGCCCAGTGGTAATGATGTTTATCATCCCATGTCTAAGTTGAAGTCACTGGTGTTAAGAGTGGTTGAGCGGTTTGTTCAAGATCATAGACACGTGGCTCAACCATTTGCCACACTTGAAACCAAAATTTCAAGCACTCACTTTTGGACTCCAGATGGCACCCCAGTTCCTCACCCCTTTCCATCCTACCTTCTGAGGGCTGGGCTGATCTCCTGAGTGCTTAGTGAGCGCCACCTGTAGGTTGGATTTCAACCACCGGCATCCAGTTTTGAGCTGCCTTGTGCATCGCAGTATTCCTAGTGGCATTATGGGTAAAAGCATTTAGCAGCAGTTCATACCCATCAAGGAACTGAAGAACAAGTTCAAACCTCGAGTTGCTATAATCAAGGATGCTTCTGGAAGAATGTTAAATGATCCAGGAAGTATTAAAAGAAGATGGAA
>NW_006399816.1:14181960-14186360 GCF_000299155.1 Elephantulus edwardii
ACTCTACAGGAGGAAGATGCTGTGGTAAAGATTCTTGGAAACCTCATGGACAATTCTACTTTGTCCTGCGAGGTTCCTAGTGAGGAAATTAGGAGATGTATAATACTGGGAAAGTCTGCAGTTAGGAACCACTCTTAGTTAGGAGTAATGATGTCAGTCTGAGGACTAAGGTGCATCTAATTAAGGCCACGGTCTTTTCAATCACCTGCTACACATCTGAGAGGTGGACAATGAATAGGGATGACAGATGAATTAATTGATGCCTTTGAGTTGTGGTCTTGGAGAAGAGCTCTAAACATTCCATGGACTTCTAAAAGAAGAAATAAATATTTTTTTGGAGAGGGTGCAGCCAGAGTGTTCTTTGGAAGCAAAGATGATGAGGCTTCATATACTTTGGGCATGTTGCTAAGAGGGGTTATTCCTTGGAGAGGAACATGATGCTTAGAAGGGTGGAGTATCAGTGAAGGAGAGGAAGACGCTCAACCAGGTGGTTTGACACGGTGACTGCCTCAATCAGCTCTAGTGTGTCAGGAAGTGTGAAGATGGCACAGGAAAGGAGGGCTCAGATCTACTCTTCATAGGGTTGCTATGAGTCATACTTAATTCAACGGAACCTAACAACAACAGGGTCCCTGTGCGTTGGGGTCTGCTCACTGGCAATGGGTCGATGTTGGGTTTGCACTTGCACGTTGTACCTGCCCTGTCCTACCCTCTGCACTTTGCACCTATCCACGTGATGTCAAGGACCTCTGAACTGAGGAATATCATGGGATCTCACCACCACCTCTGGGTGAGGATAGATACAGCAGGATGGAAGTTGAAGCATCATTAATTGTCTCTGTAGACCCTTGCTGAACATCTGCTCTGTGACAGGTACTGCACTAAGTGCTAGGGGACCCTTAGTAGGCTGGGTGATGGCCTCCTAAGTACAGGCATGTGCTATTGTAAAAAGAAAGACAGGTGTCCAGGCAAGGGTCCTGGAGATGGGGAGGTGACCCTGGACTGTGGGCCAGTGCAATCAGAGTGGTTTTTTGGTGAGACAGACATGAAGGTCAGAGTCAGATAAGGAGCTGTGACAACAGAAGCAGAGGTCAGAGCGATGGGACCAGGCGCAAGCAGCCTCTGTCACTTTGTTGTTAGTTGTCATTGAGTTGGCCCCTGACCTGATGCACAACACAAAGTAAACAGTACCAGATTCAATGCCATGTCCATGATGAGTTGTGGATTAGATCACTGTGGTCCAGAGAGTCTTCACTGGCTGATTTGCAGAAGTAGCTCACCAGGCCTTTCTTCCTCATCTTACTCTGGAAACTCTTTGGAAACCTGGTCAGCTTCATAGCAACATGTAGACCTTCACTGAGTGACGGTGTGTCTGTTCCACTGACCGGAAATCCAGCTGTCTCCTGTATGAAAGGTGAGGAATTGACTGCTGAATCCCTATTGCCCTCAGTAGCTTCTGGAAACTGGAAAAGACAAGGAACAAATTTTTCCTTCGGACCTCTGGGAGGAACACAGTCTTGATGTTAGCCTAAATAAACCAATTCTGGACTTCTGACAACCAGAACTGTAAGTGAATACATTTATGTGGTTTCAAGTCACTAAGATTTGAAAATTTGTCACAGCTGCAATGGGAAACGCATACAGAATTAAAGAGAAATGTGGTGGTTGCTAAGGTTGAGAGGCCTTAGTGGTGGGAGCTTCCCTTGGGCTTTACCCACTGAGTTTCTGGCTCATTAGGTTTGGGGTGGGACTAAGAATTTGCACTTCTAACAAGTTTCCAGAGAATGCTGAGGGCGCTCTCACCTGTGAACGTGTGTGCACACCTGTCCTGGGCACCTCTGTAACACGCAGGTTCTGAAGTGACTGTGTCTGTGTATCTGCGGATGTGTTTGCGGTCTGATTTCTGAGCAAGTCAGGCCCTGAAAACAGGGTCCTCACAACCTGCCAGGGCACTGGAAGGTTGTTTTTAGGTGTCATTGAGTCACTTCTCACTCACAGCAACCTGCTATATGAACACCCTCCCCCGCTCCCTCATCCTGCGCCCTGCTCACAATCTCTGCCGCACTGGAGCCCATTGGTGCGGTCACTGTGTCAACCCGTCTTCTTTTTTGTTGACTTGACAGATAAATGCATGGATGAATGAACAATCAAATGCATGAATACTAGGTGGGGGCTGCAGGAAAGGAGGGGAACAGTCAGAGCAGAGGACTGAGAACAAGAACTCAGCCAGGAGAGGAATATGTCCCCAGAAGGAGAGGAAGTGGACTACAGTGTAGAGAACTGAGGATCAAAGGGGTTCTGAGGTGCATAGGCTGCTGAGTGGACAAATGTGAGCTTTTAGTTGTGCTGGGATCTCAGCAAGCAGGATACTCCCACTGCAAGGAGTATATGGTTGGAGAGGACTTAGGGGTCAAATGGGCGTTCTTTTTTTTTTTTTTTTTTACCTCTCTCCACAATTAATTAAGTTCACCTCTGGTGTCCTAACGGTAAGGAGCTGCGTCGTCAATGTGAAGGCGTGCAGTTCAAATCCACCAGCTGATCTGTGGAGAAAGATGGTCAATCTGTTCCTGTGTGATTTACTGCCTCTGAGAATCCACTGGAAAATCAGCTGTGGGTTGCTCTTGACAGTACTTAACAACAACAACATTTATAAAAGTAAATATGTATGTGTTAGGGGAAGAAAATTGAAAACTTTTTAAAAGTTTAAAGAGGAAAATAAAACCATTACACTTCAATATGATCCCAAATGTTTTTTTTTTTTTTTATGTAAGACACAGTTGTAGTGCTGGAGAAGAGTATTGAATATACCATATCTACCATGCACTGCTAGGAGAACAAATAGGTTCATCCTAGAGAGGGTGAAATCAGGCTGCTCCTTGGAGGAAAGGATTCTGGAGCTCCATTTGACGTGCTTAGGGCATGTTACAAGGAGGGATTAGTCCTTAGAGAGGAACATCATGCTTGGAAGGGTGGAGGGACAGCACAAGAGAGGAAGACCCTGGATGAGATGGACTGACTCAGTGACTAGGGTGATGGGGCTATGCGTGTCAGAGACAGTGACGTTGGCTCAGGATAGAGCAGAGTTCAGACCTGTTGTACACAGGGTCACTCTAAGTTACAAGTGGCTTGATGGCACATAGTAACAAGAAGACACAAGCACAGAATTGATTTTAAAAATCTGGGGAAACATTTTGTATAGGGCATGTCTTGGATATAAAGCAGATTCAGTTGCCAATGGCTGCACTAAAGTGAATATTGAAATAAGTGACTCAAAGGAGTCTTGTTTTGTTTTCTTTCCAGTGCATGGAAAACTTATGTCTATACTATGTTATTTTAGGGGCTGTTGAGTCAGGTCCAACTCATAGTGATCCTTGGGCAGCAGAACGAAAACAAAGCCCTGTTCTGATCCTGCTCCGTCCTCCCATGTGAACCCATCTCATTGAGAGGCTCCCCCCATTCACCGATCCTCTACTTTTCCAAACATAAATGTCCTTTTTAATGATCTGGCCCCTCCTGATTCCTCATTTCTTTCGGCTAAGAACCAACTCATAGATGACCCTCCAGGGGATTTTCAGAGGCTGTAAATCACATAGGAGATTGTCTATCTTTCTCCCTTGGAGTTGCTGATGGATACAGCCCCTCAGAAAAGTGTGGCCACTGGGTTAGCTGTGCAAGTCCTTCTAAACTACGCAACCAGAGCTCCTTCCTCTGCCAATCACATGCCAAAATGAAGGAGAGATGCCGTTTCCCCATCTTTGTACCTAAGGACTGTGAATGCATGTCCAAGACAGACTTATTTTACACTATACTGTAGTCTACTAAGGCTTTCAGAGGCTGTAAATGACATGGGGGAAGGTTGCTCATCTTTCTCCCAAAGATCGGTGATGGACTCGAACTGCTTGCCTTTGGGTTAGCAACATCCCTCTCTACCCACTAGATCACTAATCTTCCTAGTGTGCAATAGCCTTATGGAAAAGTGTGGGTTGCTGTGAGAATTCCCAAAATGCGATACAGAGGCGTGACGTGAGCACAGGAAAAATGATGCCTACAGAGAGCTTGATGCAGGAGTGCTGCCAACATCCAGTTTATCAAAAACTCAGTGACTTCCAAGTGCAATAAAATGAGGCATGCTAGGTTATTTTAAAGTCATATTTCTTTTACTTAATATACTATTCCTTCCACAATATTTTTCATGTTCTTTGGAGTGAAAATGTGAAATTTGAAGGCATGATAATATGCTTTTGCACAAATGCACCCTAATTTATTTAACTACAACCATATTTTTTAGTATTTAGGTTGTGTCATTGTGGGTTTATTTTTAAGTAGTTTAGACGAGTACTGTTGAGCTTGTCTTATTGTTTAGCTGTCATCTGTATGTCTTCATAGGTAAAGTATCCTTT
>NW_006399816.1:14187302-14231820 GCF_000299155.1 Elephantulus edwardii
TGTCTTGTTGTGGTGCTCAAGTATTTTATAAATTCTAGATATAAGTCCCTTATCTGACATGTCATTACCAAACACTTTTTCCCAGTCTGTGGCTTCCCTTTTTACCCTGTTGGAGAAGTTTTTGGATTTGTTTTCTTATTGTTAAGTATTTTAATATATTTTTGAGTCAAGTGTTCGTCTCAGATTTTATTTGATACTGTTTTCTCCCAGTCTACAATTTCTGGTTTTACCCTCAGTGTCTAGCAGGGCAAACATTTTTAATTTTGATGGTCTAATTTGTAAATTTTGTCTTTTTATGGATTGTTTTTTATTATCTAAGAACTCTTCATAGCCCAAAGTAATAAATATTTCCTCCTGTCTCTTCTTTCTGGAGTTCTGGTGGTCTAGTGGATAAGGGGTTGAGCTGCCAATGCAGAAGCAGACATTTAGGATCGACTAGCTGCTCTGGGAGAGGAAGACAGGTCATCTCCTCCCATACCACTTATAGTCCCTGAAAAGCTGCTGGAAGGTCAGTGCCAACTCGACAACACACAACAGTAACAACAACAACTCTCCTAGACTTTTTATAGTTTGCGTCTGGATTAGGATCCATTTTACTTATTTTTTGTGTAAGGTGTGGGGTATGGAGGGTCCTTTTCCCCTCAAAATTGATATTCAATTATCCCACTCATTCAAACATTTGGATGAAGTATCTGAGTGTGAACAGGGCAGAGATGCTCCCTCAAGTTCCTCCCATCTCAGGCAGATGGACATACCGACACATGGTTCTTCCAGACTCAAGCTCCACAAAAGGAAGACAGTGGGTGGCAAGAAATGCTTTGTGCTTGGGATCAAGAACCCTCTACCCTGTTCCTGCCCTGCCGCTGAAACTCTTTGTAACTAGTGATATCATCTCTCTGGGCCTCAGTTTCCTCATCGAATGAAATTAACAATCACCCCCTTACCATCACTGGGTGAGTGTGAACACTGTGGTGTTGGATTCTGACTGCATGCACACTTACACACAGCCTGCAGGTGGCAATGTGGGGGGGGGGCGAGGAGGGACAAGGGTCCCTGGTGTCAAGGAGGAGGGCCAGGGCTGGGTGGGAGGGGGCAGAACTCCTTGATGGAGTTTCAGGGAGCTGGATCTCCAACTGGATCAAGCAGCTGCAGGGACTGCTTGGGATTTCCCCATCTTTTGTCTGAGGTGAAAAGGGCTTCCCTTGCACTCTGAGGGACTCAAGTGAGACATTGGAAAGAATGTTCTCTCTGACAGGGGAAGGAATAATGAGAAGATGATGGGGAGGGTGGAGTGCACTAGTTCTCTCCTGGTTGCACGGGAGCAGATTTCCCCGCCCTGCGGTGTCCACCTCCGGTTTGACCCTAGCTTCTGGCTCTGTTCTCTGTGATACCAGCAGTGATGCTTGGAATGGCCTCCACTGGCCTGCAGGTGGCGCCCTTGTGCCAGCTCAGGAGGTGGGACACACTGGCCTTGTGGCAGCAGTAATAGGAGGCCCTATTGCTCTGCCTTTGCGGATCCTCAAGCTTGGGCCTCTAGAACCCGAGCCCCACAGGGCGTGACAGAACCAGGAGAAGAATTACTTTACGTATGCGTGAAGACAGACAAAACCCTGGCCTTGAGGCCCATTCACTTTTTCAGACACACTCGAGGGGCCACACACTGTGAACTTACACTGAGTTGTCTACTATTCACAGTAACCCTAAGCATAATAGTTCTGAGCCCTGCTCTATCCTGAACCAATTTCACTGTCTCCGACACACCTACACTCATTACCTCAGTTACTGTGTCAATCCATCTCATCCAGGGTCTTCCTCTGCTGTGCCGTCCCTCCATCCTTCCAAGCATGATGTCCTTCTCCAAGGACCTGGACCCTCCTGGCCATGTGCACAAAGTATGTGAGCTAGAGCCTCAAAATTCTTGCCTCCAAGGAGCAGCGTGGTTTCATCCTCTCTAGAACAGACTTGTTAGTACTCTTGGCAGTTTGTGGTATGTTCAATCATCTTCTCCAGCACCACAACTCTAAGGCATCAATTCTTCTGTCATCTTTGGCCATTGTCCAGCTCTCTGATGCATAACAAGTAATTGCTAAGACCATGGCCTAAATCAAGCAGACCTTAGTCTCCAGACTGACATTGTTGCTCTTTAGCAATCTGGAGAGGTCTCTGATGGCAGATTTTCCTAATGCAATTCATCTTTTGATTTTCTAACTGCTGCTGCCAAGAGTGTGGATTGTGGACCCGAGCAAGCTGAAATTGCTAACAATCTCAATCACTTCACCATCTCTTGTGGTACTGCTAATTGGATCAGTGGTGAGATTCTTTGTTTTTTCTTGATGTTGAGCTTCAATCCATTTTGAAGACTCCAGTCTTTGACCTTCTGCAGCAAATGCCTCATGTCCTCCTCAGTTCTGGCAAGCAAGGTTGTGTCATCAGCATAATGCAGGTTGTTGATGAGTGTGGAATCTGCAGGTTACTGTTTAGGAATACCACTCGGCCTTAGAGAAAGTGAGTTCACATTCTGGGTCTGCGTCCTCATTAGTTGAGTACACTTGGATGAGTTCTGGGGGAGCTGTGGTGGCCTACTGGTAAGGAGCTGCACTACAATCACAAAGGCATAGGGGTTTTATATATAATATATAAATAATATATGTGTTATATATATAATTTGTAATCCCTGGGATCGTGGAGAATGAATAGAACTAAAATTTTTGATAGAATATTGATGAAAATAGTTCAGAAAACATTTTGTAAAAGGCAAAGAAAGGAATAGAAAGTTATGAAAGAGGCAGTCTGCTTACATTTTGTTCAAATTGCAAACAATGAAGTGAAAGGATTTCACCTACACTATGCCCCCTAAAAAATATAATTAATAGAATATTAGAAAGAGATTAAACACACAGCTAATAACAGAGGCATTCAACAAATAAAAGTAAACACTGATAGTCAGTACTGAAGCGATGTTCTTAATAGAATAAATTGTGTACTGTATCCCTTTACCTCCATGTGAAAGTTGGACAATGAGGAAAGAAGATTAAAGAAAAATAATGCCTTTGAATTGTGGTGTTGGCGAAGAATACCAAATTTACCACAGAATCAAAACAGCAAGCAAATCTGTCTTGGAAGAAATGTAGCCAGAATGCTCTCCAGAAGTGGGAATTCTGAGACTTCATCTCATGTACTCTGGGCATGTTATCAGGAGGCTCCAATCCCGGGAAAGGGACATTATGCTTCATAGAGCAGAGGGTGAGTGAAAAAGAGACCCAAACAAGATGAATTGACATGGGCTGAAACAGTGGGCCCACACATAGCAATAGTTGCGAGAATGGCTCAGGATAATGCAGTTTCGTTCTGTTACTTAACTGATGGTACCTAACCACACCAGTGATGTTCAGCAAGCAATGACTAGTTTTGTTGGGTGGTTTTGGGGTTGGTTTTTTGTTTTGTTTTGGTTTTTTTCTTCCTTTTTAGGTGATCTATTGGTGAGAAGCTTTGCTGCAATCCCAAAGGCACATTGTTTGAATCCATCAGCTGCTCTGCGGGAGAAGGATGGGCAGTCCTCTCCTATGTTATTTACTGCCTCTGAAAACCCACTGGAGGATCAGCTATGTGATGGCTCCAACTTGACACCACATAGCAACAACACCATGATCAAAGCTTACTTGATAGCCCGTAATGACAATGATTTAAAACCAGGAAGGAATTAAAATTTAAAAAGGGTGTATGTCAGTGTTGTGTCCTTTCCCCATACATATTCAATCTGTATTCAGAGCAAATAATTCTCAAAGCCAGACTATGAAGAAGAATATGGCATCAGCATTGGAGGAAGACTGATTAGCAGTTCGCTTTATGCAGATAACACAAGTTTGCTTGCTGAACAAGGGGGCCTAAGGTGCTTGTTGCAGAAGATCAAAGACTACACAGCCTTCTATATGAATTGCATCTTAACATAAAGACAACAAAGGTCCTTACCACTGCGCCAGTGAGATGGATTGACAAAGGGACTTCAGCAATTGACTCTAGCATATCAGAGATGATGAGGTTTGCACAGGATAGGGCAGAGTTTAGGTTGGCTGTTCATAGGGAAACTATGGGTTGTATTCAGTGGCATCTAAAAACAACAACAAGGATGTTCAGCAAGAATGGCTAGGTTTTATTTCTTTTGGGAAATGTGTGCTACTAATGTCATAAAATAGAAATGACTTTAAATTTTGATATTATCTTCAACAAGTGGTGCTGGGAAAACTAGATTGCTACCTGAAACAGAGTCCACATCTCACATCGTACACAAAAATCAACTCTAGGTGGATCAGAGACCTGGGAGTAAAGCCCAAAACCATAAAGTTCATCAGAAACAAACTGGGGTCAAGCTTAGTTGAGCTAGTCTATTGTATAAAGAGACTGACAAATACAACCAAAAAGGCACAGTTTGGAGAGGATAAAATTGATGAATGAGATCTTCTAAAGATTAAAACTCTGTGCACATCACAAACATTTTCCAACAAAATGAAAAGAATACCTACTAAATGGGGGGAAAATTTGACAATACCATTTCAGATAAGGGTCTCATATAAAAGTGTATAGAAACCTACATGACCTCCTCAAGAAACAACTAATAACATAATTACAAAATGGGCAAAAGACATGGAAAGAATTCTCACAGAGAAGATATTTGGATGGCCAACAGACACATGAAGAAATGCTCACAATTACTGGCAATAAGAGAGATACAAATCAAAACCACAATGAGATACCATCTTATTCCAGTAGCAGTGGCAAAGTTTAACAGAACAGCAAGTAATAAATATTGGAGAGGATGCAGTGAGATAGAAACTCTTATACATTGTTGGTAGGATTGTAAAACAATACAACCACTCTGGAAGGCAGTTTGGCATTTGCTGAAAAAGCTGAACATAGATATTTTTTTATATGATCCAGCTAATCCACTGCTTGGAATATACCCTGAGAGAATGAGAACTGAGGCACAAGCAGACTTGTACATCAATGTTCATAGCAGTGTTATTCACCATAGCAAGAACATGGACTCAGCCCAGATGTCCAACCACAATCAACTGGATGAGAAATTATGGTACATTCATATGTTGGAATACGATGCAGCATGCAGGAGCAATGATTTTTTAAGTTACTACTTAACATGGGAGGGACTGGACAGCATTATGCTAAGTGAGCTCAGTCCCATAAGCACAATATAGGATAAAACCATCATGGTAGAATGTGTATGTAGATCCAAGGGGGTGAAGTAGAAGCAGAGGGGTGAGGATGAGTTGGGGGTGGGGATGGGGTCACAATATTTGATGGGAGGAGGGGAGAGGTAAAGGAAATGTGAAAAATTAGGTATACAAACTCTGTAAATAAATAAACCAGTTGTTGTTGTGTGCTGTTGAGTTGCTTGCAACTCATAGTGACCCTATGTACAACAGCCCTAAACCCTGCTCTATCCTGTGCCAATTGCACTGCCTCTGACACACCCGTCCCGATTACCCCAGTCACTGAATCAATCCACCTCATAGAGGGTCTTCGCCTCCTGCGCCGTCCCTCCACCCTGCCAAGCATGATGTCCCTCTCTAAGGACCTGTCTTTCCTTACAACATGTCCAAAGTATGTCAGAGGAAGCCCCAGAATCCTTGCCTCCAAGGAGTAGCCTGGTTTAACCCTCTCTCAGATGAATCTGCTTGTTTTCTTGGCAGTCCATTGTACATTCAATACTCTTCTCCAGCACCACAGCTCAAAGGGATCAATTCTCCTTCTATCCTCCTTAGTCATTGTCCAACTCTCTGATGCATAACAAGTGATTGAAAAGATCATAGCGTGTATCAGATGCACCTTAGTCTCCAGAGTGACACCATTGCTCTTTAATACCTTGGAGAGGTCCCTAACAGCAGACTTTCCCATTGCAATACATTTTTTTATTTCCTGGCTGCTGGTGCCAAGACTGTTGACCGTGGAGCCTAGCAGACTAAAGCTGTGTACAATCTCAATCTCTTCACCATCCATCCTGATGCTGCCAATTGGTCCAGTGGTGAGAATCTTTGTCTTCTTGCCATTGAGCTTCAATCCATACTGAAGGCTGCAGTCCTTGACCCTCTGCAGCAAGCACTTCACATCCTCAGTTTCAGCAAGCAGGGTTGTGTCATCTGCATAACGCAGATTGTTAATAGATCTTCCACCAATCCTGATGCCACACTTCTCCTCACAGAGCCCAGCCTCTCGGATAATCTGTTCTGTATACAGGTTGAAAAGGTATGGAGATAGGACACATCCCTGGCGTACGCCCTTCCCAAAAGTGTTCCCTTGCTCTGTTCTGACGACTGCCTCCTGGTCCAAGTATAGGTTTCTCATTAGAATGATCAAGTGTTCTGGGATTCCCATTCTTCTCAGAGTCACAGTTTGTTATGATCCACACAGTCAAATGCCTTTGCATAGTCAATAAAACACAGATAGACATTCCTCTATCTAACATCAGCTACAATATCCCTAGTACCACGGCCCCTTCTAAACCCAGCCTGGACTTCTGGCAGTTCTCTGCTGACGTGCTGTTCCAGTCGTTTTTGGATAATCTTCAGTAGAATCTTGCTTGCATGAGAAATCAATGAGATTGTTCTATAGTTTCCACACTTTGTTGGGTCACCCTTCTTTGGGATGGGAACAAATATAGATCTCTTTCAGTCAGCTGGCCAAGTAGTTGTTCTCCAGATTTCTTGGCACAAAAAATTTTTAAAAAGAAGAATTTTTTAAAATGTCCTCGGTCTTCTGCTGCTGTCTCAGTGTTAACCACAACGTTCTCTCACAACAGACTCTGAAGCTGGTGCATGACTGGGTGACAGAGGCATGAATTCTGGTCTAACTTTTTTTCTAACCCACTGGGTAACCCTCACAAGTAACTTATACTTTCTGAGAAACATTGCAACACTAACAACAACAGATGTGAATCTTGCCCTGTCTTGCCACACCCTCACCCATTGTCACTGCATCTTTGCATCTTGTTAATGGCCTTCCTCTCTTTCACTGATTCTCAGCCTTTATCAACAGGATATCTTTTTCCAAAGACTTGCTCCTCCTGACAACATGCCCAAAGTATGTGGGATGAAGTTTCATCATCCTCAGCTCTAAGGGGCACCTTAGTGTTGCACTTCTTCCAGGCAGATTTGTTTACTCTTTTGGCAGTCCACACCAATGAAATAAATAATTCTGACAAATAGAGAATTCCAAATGATATTTGGTAAATAAAAAGTGGGAGTAACTGCATAAAAAAATTTCATAATTATCATTCAGTTCAAGTAGATTGTAGCAAGATCAAAACCCATGTTGAACGACTAACATTTTATACGAGTAGTGTTGAACTACAGAGAAAGAATACCATAAAGGAAGTTGAAATTAAGCAATGTTTTATTCCTCAGACATCTTTTGTAAAAAGTAAAGGTTAATGAGAAACTAAACAAAAAGATTCCAATCTTAGGGATTTTTAAACTGTCAAGGGCATGCCTGTGAGGATGCTAGTAACAAAGCTGCAAAGGAAGAGGTGTCTCAGCCAAACCTGGGCCAAAAATGGAGAGGTATTCTCTGTGCTGTGCACCGGGCATGATTTGAATCGCTCATGGAAATGCAGCCTCAGACATGCCGTGCAGTGATGTTCTTCGGACAACTCAATGATCATACTTGACATATTCTGGATATGTCCCAAGATAGAACATCTTGATGAAACACACATCAAATTTGACCTTACAGCCACTTGCAGTGCACACACTCAATGAGAATGCTATTGAAATGCTCTAAAAGCAATCATATGAAATTTGGACGAGATAGAAAATGACAAGGAGAATGGAATCCCAGAAGATTCTCAAATATAGAGCAAATCAGGATCTTTAACAGAACATGGAATTATATTTGATTTGTGCTATCCATAATCATTTAGTATGAATTATTGCTTGCTGCTAATAATAATGTTGGCAAAAGGTTATTTAGAAATAAGTAAATGGATTGGAATAGAATGTCATTTAAAAGGTTTAAATATATTTTTAAATTTTAAGAGGAAGTTTTTTAATGAATTGGGAGAACTTACCTAGAAAATCTAGAAATTCTAGAAACTCTAGAAAATCCAACAACTTGAACTCATTGCCTAGAATCCAAACTGACTCATAACTTGTTGTTGTTAAGTGCCATCGAGTCAAGCACAACTCATAATGATCCCATGAACAAAAGACCTGAACTGTTCTAGAACGATTGTTGTTACTCTAAGTTCACGGAGTTTCCAGAAGCATGTTGTTTAGGAAGTGGATGCCATTCCTGCTTCCAAGCCTGTCTTAATCTGGGAGCTCCACTGTGGGAAGCAAAATTTCATACCAAATATTATATGATTAACCATATGCTTATTCGGGAATTGACGAAATCACAAAATTATAAGTTGCAATTTCTCTTGTGACAGATCACAGGAAATGAGCTACAGACAAGAGACAGCTAGGGTTTCCTCTGCTGAGGGAGTGTGAAATCCTTCCTGAACTAAGCACCAGGTTGACAATAGAGAAAAATTTGGCTTCATTTACAAAAGAATTCTCTTTTTAATTTGCTTCCCCTAATTCTCAATAAATACACCTAGAGGGGAGGCTTGTGGTGCTTCAGTTGATTGGAACTGCTGGCCTCTGTTTTTTACACTCTCTGTTTTTCTTAGTGTTCTGTCTTGTTTTTAGTTATTAATATACTTTATCTTCGGTCTGCAACATTCCATCACACACTGCCCACCGTGGGTAGTGGCATTTGACATACCAGTGGCACAGTGGTCAGCATCACAGCAACCCCAAGTTACCTCAGTACAATGAATACAAACCAGTATTGTATCACTTAGAAGAAAGTTCATTCCAAACACAATTAACACCAGACAAATTTTAAATACACAGGCCCATCCACCAGGCCCTGACTGACTCTAAATAAGAGGCTTCCAGCCCACAGCTCACTGTTAACCAAATCCAACAAATCCAATCAGCTTTGTGAATTCAATTTTGTGAATTAATTAAAAACCAAACAGTCCTCACTGAACCTTCAACCAAAACAAGAAGAACCCACCTTCCAAAATCCAAGTGCATCACATGACTCATACCTACCCTCCCTTTAATGGATTTCCAAAGCTATAAATCACATAGTTCAATTTTCTTGGATCCATGGTCAACAACCATGGTAGCAGCAGTCAAGAAGTCAGGAGATATGTTGCACTGGTGAAATCTGCTGTCAAGAATCTCTATAAAGTACTAAAGAGCAAGGAAACCAGCTTTAAGACTAAGGTGTGCCTGAAGCAAGCCATTGTCTTTTCAGTTGCTTCCTATCCATCTGAAAGTTGGACAATGGATAAATAAGGAAGACCAAAGAAGACATGATGCCTTTCAATTGTGGTATTGGTAAAGAATATTGAACAAATCATGGACTTTCGAAGGAACAAAAACATCTTGGAGGAAGTATAACCAGAGTGCTCTTTAGAGGTAAGGAAGGAGAAACTTTATCTCACATACTTTAGCCATGTTTATCAAAGGAACTAGCCTTGGGCTAGGAAAGGTGGAGGGTTAGAGAAGAAGACTATCAACCTGGATTGACATAGTGACTGTAACAATGGGCTGAAGCTTGTCAGAGATCATGAGGATGGGACAGGATAGGGCAAGATTTTGAGGTGTTGTTCATAGGGTTGCTATGAGCCATAGTCATGAGTCATTAAGTCTCATGGCATGCCATGGCCCATCTTTCTCCTTTGGAGTCACTGGTGGAATTAAACTATCAGAGAGGTGCCACGTTCAAGTTGGCAGTTCAATTTCCTGTGGAGTTGTTCACCGGGGCTCTCCTCCAACTCATTGAAGGTCTGCTAAATACAGTTAAAACATAACTGTAAGTGCTATGTTTCTAATGTCAAGACCAATAAAGATCAGATTTAGACACTAATTATAAGGAGCCTTATTACAAAATGGAATAGTGGGTTATCTGCTGCTGAGTGGTTCAAATCTACCAGCTGCTTCAAGGGAGAAATATGAGGTAATCTGCTTCAATTTAGTCTACACCCTCAGAACCCTGATGGGGCCTTGCCATGACTGGAACTGACTCAATGGCAGTGGGTTTGGTTTTTTACTTTGCTTGGTTTTTTATTATGAAAAACAATAACAAAAGCTGCTGCTTATAGGCTCACTATGTGCTGTAGCTCACTTGATGGCACCTATCAAGAAGACGGTCTGCAGTCAGGGACCTCTCCAAACTACCGAGGAGCGATGTTAGTTTAAGGGCTAAGATGCACTTGATTCAGACCATGGTTGCAATCTTGTGGAAACAAAGGTAGATTTTTTTCTTTTTTTAATATTCAAGATTAGGGGATAAGGTAGATATATTTTATGATGTGTGTAAATTGAAAATACACATGACTGATATTATCAGTGATTTTATCTTGGTATTTATCCAAACACTGATAGTCTATTAGTAGAACTACAGACACTGATAGCCTATATTAGTAGAACCACAGAAAAATGATTGTTATACAGACTAATGACTGATTAGGTCTTTTTTAATATTTTAATTATATGAAAACCATAGCTTTAGAAAGACTCTTCAAATTTATCATTTTACGAGTTCTGTCAGAATAGATAAAATTCTTGGAGCTCAAATGGTTCATGGTAAAGTTTTCAATGCTTGGGAACTTGGGAAACAGGTTTCAGCCCTTACTTAAGAGGTGTTTCTGAGTGAACTTGAAAAGATAACTCTTTGGTTAATGGCTAAATGACTAATAATTTCTACCACCCTGAGCCCAGCCCACTATATACATGGTGTATAGTAGACTCAGTGATAAGTGAATAACACTTGGGCCTGCAGTGTGTATCTGACTCCTGGATTGGGTAAGAGAGGTAAGCTTCCATGGTCATGACTGGGAGGTGGGTGGGATCAGAAGATGTATTGAGCAATGATGATGAGTCAGGAGTTATGATTCACAACCATTACATTGTGCTAGGTAGATTCAAACCTCTAACACCTCTAGCTACAGCTAGATGCCAAGTCCATTAACTAATCACACCAACTGTAGACTTGGATCTTTATCGAAAGAATCTCCTGAAAAAGCCAAATGTTTATAAGAAAATGCAGAACCAGATTTGACTCAGGAAATGGTAGAAATTAAGGTCACAAAAGAACTTTTGCCAGGGCAGCAGCTCCCTCTCTCTTTGACAATTGTAAAAATTTCTACCCATGAACTAAAATTCTGGTTTAAAACTTTATTGGAAAAGAATTGGTCTGAATGAAAATGTTTTCAGTAAACGAAAAATGGAAAGGAGAGAGCATTGGAAATAGCTAAACTAAGCTTTGTAGAAAATTGATCAAGGAATTAAATTGACTTAATGGAGTCCATTCCGGAAAACCCTGTCCCAAGGAAAATGCATCGAAGTTGGTCTACTCAAGATTGATGCTTGTGTACAAAATGTCTCCTTTGGGATCTCAGTGGACTCTCCACTAAGAGACAGTGAGAGTTGGCTGAGGTTGGAGGGGCACCTGAGAGGAGTGGACAGAGGACAGGGTTTGGGGCAGACCAGCAAGATGGCGTCTGTGGCCTGAGGTGCAAGGAAACAAATGATGATCAATTGTTACGTATTGGTGCGGGTCCCTCCCCCCCCCCAAAACAAAACAAAACACAAAAACCTATGCTGAAGTCCTAGCTCCTGCAGGGTGAATGAGACATTATATGGAAAATAGGGCTTTTCTTTGCCAACTGATTAAGGAAGTCGGACCATAGCAGGGTGGGTCCTAACCCTGGGCCTTTCTGATTGGCATTTTATCATTATGTCCCTCAATTATTGATATTAAGTCAGAACCAACTCATAGCTGACCCTCCAGAAGGTTTTCTGCGGTTGTAAATAGGACAGGAGAAGATTGTCCACCTTTCTGGGGCGGAGCTGCTCATAGATTTGAACTTTGAGGAAAAGGCCATTTGGGGGCTAACAACACAAAGGCTCCTTGCTTTATAATGTAGTTGTTGTTAGATGTTATCAGGTCAAATAGTGACCCTTCAAACAACAGATTCAGAACCCTGTCCTATCATGTGCCATTATTATCTCTGGCACACTTGAGCCCATTGCTACAGTCAATGCATCTCATTGAGGGTCTTCCTCTCTTTGCTTGACCCTCTACTTTTCCAAGCATGATGTCTCTTTCCAAGGAATACCTTCTTCTAGTAACATGTCTGAAGTATATGAGACAAACTTTTGCCATTCTTGCTTTTAAGAAGTGCTTTGACTATACTTTTCCCAAGACATACTTGGTGTTTTTTTTTCTTGGCAGTCCATGGGATATTTGAGTATCACCTATGATTCGACTGTACTTAACAACAACATAGTGAGAGATCATTTTACCTAGTGGACAGAAAGTGATGCTACCAAGCCAAAGGTGGGTGATTTTAATCCATGGCCCTCAGGCCTGTTTTTAATTGGTTTTGGTGAAACATTCTTCTAGGTCTGTCCACTTGCTGTACAGAGGTCACTCGTGGTTGCTGTGAAGCTGAACACTGTGACCCTGATGTGTCAAATGTGATAATGGTTGCCCATGGTGGACAGTGTTTGGTGGAGCTCCCCAATTAAAACAAGCTTGGAAGCAGGAGTGGCATCCACTTCAATAATAGCTTGCTTCTGGAAACCCTATGAACCTGGAGAAAGGATGAAAGTTATACAAATGTTCGGGTCTTTCGTCCACAGGGTCGCTATAAGTTGCCTAGAACTCAGTGCCACTTAACAACATAACAACATTGTCCAGTTTCCAGATACATAGCAAGTGATTGATAAGACCGTGGCTTCAAACTGACATTGTTATTACTCAGTAATTTGGAGAGACCCCTGACAATGGACTTTCCCAATATAATTCATCTCTTGATCTTCTGGCTGCTGGTACCAAGGGTGTTGACTGTGGATATAAGAGAGATAAAATAGTTGACAGTGTCACTCTTTTCTCTACCTATCATGATGTTGCTTATTGGTCAAGTGGTGATGATTTTTATATTCTTATTGAGATGTAACACAGATTAAAGCCTGTAGTCTTTGATCTTCTGCAGCAAGCCCTGCAAGTCCTCTTCATTTGCGGCAAGTAAGATCAGGCTGGTGGTTTGTATAATGCACCTTGTTGATGAGTCTTCCTCTGGTCTTGACGACACATTCCTCTTCATGAAGTCCAGCTCCTTGAATGATTTGCTCAGCATACAGATTGTATTGCTATAGAGAGAAGATACAAGTGAAGAAGAAACACCCCCAACCCCGACACACACACAGGGGGACGATATGTGACAATGGAGGCAGGTGCATGCATAAACAGCAAAGAAATACCATGGATCACGGGCAGCCACCCGAAACCAGTCCTGGAACAGTTCTCACAAAGATGCTGGAGGGACTTCTAGCCTCCAGAATTGTGAGAAAATTCATTTGCATTCTTGAAAGTTATTCATTTTGTGGCATTTTGCTATGGCAGCTCAGGGAGACCAAGATACCTGCCTGAAAACAAGCAAAGGCTCTTTATCCGAGCTTGTTACAGCAAGGAGGTCAGCCGCCAATCACTTGGGTTTGTCACAGGCTCCAAGGCAGTCAGAGGAGTAGACAACAAGACGGGTTTCAGGGACACCCTAGTTGGAGGCTGTTAACACAGCGAAGCTGGACCTGGGAATCCTATACGACTGGTTAAACCAGTTGCTGCTGAGTTGACTCCTTCTCAAGGTGAAGGAATTTGTGTCGGAGTACAGTTGTGCTCCTTTTCATGGCTGAATTTTTGGAAGTAGATCGCCAGACTTTTCCTCCGAAGCACAGCTGGGTGGACCACCAAGTTTCTGATTAGCAGCCAAGTACATTCATCATTTGCACTACTCAGGAACTTATGCGTTCATTGAGGGAACAGATTTAGCTTTCTCTGCCTGGTCCCAAAGTGGGAGCAGGGGCAAAGATGAAGGAATGTGGCAGTTTTTGATCAATTCCAGGCCATCTGGGGCTGATTGTCTACAAAGGTTGTGGTCTGGCTTCCTGGCCTGGTTGCTGCAGGTTGTGCATTAGAGTTCTATTTTTACATATCCATGTACATTAATTTTTCCATCCCTTGGCATTTCAAGGGACTCTTTCTCCTTGAAGAAATATTTAAAAATAGATTTTTTTAAAAAAATTTTATTTTATTATTTTTGTGTGAGTGTACCATCAAATCAGATCTGACTGGTACAGGAGAAAATTGTCCCTCCTTCCCCGGTAGAGCATCTGGTGGATTCGAACCATGCGCCTCTGGGATTGTAGTTGCAGCTCCTTACCACTAGGCCACCAGAACTCCCCTTAAAAATATGGAACGCTTCACGAATTTGCGTGTCATCCTTGCGCAGGGGCCATGCTAATCTTCTCTGTATCGTTCCAATTTTAGTATATGTGCTGCCGAAGCGAGCACTAAAAATAGATTTTATGATTACATTGGCATAAAGAAAACTAGAGCCCAGGTTAGACTAATTAGATTTACATTTGTAATTTTTATATCCCAGTGGTAAGGATTTTTGTGTTCTTGATGTTGAGGTACAAACCATATTGAAGGTTGTAGTCTTTGATCTTCTTCAATAAGTGCATCAGGTCTTCCTGACACAGTCAAGACATCAAAAGACATGTTGCAACGGGAAAATCTGCTGTCAAAGATTTCTTTAAAGTTCTAAAGAGCAAGGATGTCAATTCCAAGACTCAGGGGCACCTGATCTAAGCCATAATATTTTCAATTGCTTCTAATGCAATTGAGTTCAATTGCTTCTGATGCATTTGCAAGTTGGAAAACTGAAGAATTGATGCCTTTGAATCGTAATATTGGAGAGGAGTGTTGAATATCTTATGGAGTGCTAAAAAAACCAAAACTTTCCTGAAGGAAGTGCAACCAGGTTGTTCCTTGGAGGCAAGGATAGTGAAAGTTCAAGTAACAAGCTTTGGGGCCTGTTGTCAGGAGTCTTCAGTTCTTGGAGAAGGACATGCTGGGAAAGGTAGAAAGTGGGAGAAAGGGAGGAAACTCTCAGTGAGAGGGATTGATACAGTGACTGCAACAATGACCTTGAGTAGGTGAAGATCATGCAGGGCAGGGCAAGGTTCAGATCTGTCACTCACAGCGTCACTATGAGTTGTAGTCAGTTAGATGCCACCTAATGCCAACAGCATTTTTATGTTAAGGTGCTCTGGTGGCTCAGTGCTTAAGGACTTGACTGCTAAGAAAAAGACCAGTGGTTCAAGCTCACCAGCTGCTCTGTGGAAGAAAGACGAGGCGATCTGTGCCCAGGATGATTTAGAGCCTTGGAAATCCTTGGGGCAGCTCTTCTCAGTCCTAGAGGCTTGCTAGGGGTCAGCATTGACTCGGGGGTGATGTGTATAATTTGGGGTGTTCTTATATTCTTCCCATCCCTTATTATTTTAAAAGAAATGAGAGTATTACTGTGAGCATATTAATAAGTGGAAAGATTACAAGCACTATGTCCCATAAGCACTGTGCTTAAGAGGAGGAGGGTCCTGCTGTGAGTCCAATGGCAGCAGACACAGCACAGAAAGGAGCAGAGCTGTGGGCTGTGGTGGCGTCTTCTAGATTCAGGCCCCTCCCTCAAAGGAGCCCAGAGACTCTTCAAACAAGCACCCAGTTTCAGGGCCGCCTCCTGAGCCCAGTGAGAGCTTTCTCTGAACAGACTGTGTGGTTCTGGCCCAGCTGAGTTCTCTGCCACAGAGGAGGGTCGTTCCGCATGTGCTTGCCTCTCTGACTCAGCTCCCTGGGGCCCACATTGGCCCTTTTCTTTAGACCCACCCTCCCACCTGTGTGGAGTGTCTCCTGCACACCAGAACCTGGAGCCCAGACTGTGGGGGGCAGCATTCCTACACCATGGCCTTGCCCTCACAGAGCTCATACTAGGTCAGCTTAGGGCAAGGGCTCTGGGCCTCCATGCTCTTGACATTTAGAATGGAATAATTCTGCATTGTGGAGCGTGTTTTCTGTCCTGCAGATGTTTAGGATGTTTAGCAGCATCATTGGCCTCTTCTCACTGGATGCCAGTAGCATGGAAAAAAAAAAATCTAAGTATTAAACCTTTAGATAAATATACATGGCATAGCTACCCCATATGTGTCAGAGTAGAACTGTGGCCATAAGACTTTCAGGCTGATCTTTCAGAAGTACATTGTCAGGCCTTTCTTACAAGGCGCTTCTGACTGGACCCCAACCTCAAGCTGCAGGGGTGAACCACCCATATGCCCCTTCCTATAGCATGTTGTTGTTGTTGTTGTTAAGTGCCCTCGAGTCGCCTGTGACTCATAGCGACCCTATGAAGGAGAGTCCTATAGCATACCTCCCCTCAAATCGCGGCTGTCAAAAATGTCTCCAGGCATTTGGCAATGTCCTCAAGGGACCAAACCCAAACCCACTTCTCTCAAATAGATTCTGACTCATAGCAACCCTTCATCATGTTTCCAAGGGTGTAAATCTTTATGAGGAGGGACTTCCCATCTTTCTCCTGAGGAAACTCCGGTGGATTTGAACCACTGATCTTTTGGTTAGCAACATGATACATTATGTCCTGTACCATCAGGCTCCATGTTCTCAAAAGAGGGACAAATTATCCCTGGTTTAAAGCCTCTGGTTTAGAGAGTGAATGTTGTTAACTGAATCAGTGAGGACTCTCAGGGCAGAGCTTGTGGCTGGATGTTCTTGGGATATCCATGGTTGGGAACAGACAAGTATAGGGGTGTCAGTCCAGCTGTGAGTGTAGGGCTAGCAGCGTGCTTTGTGGGAGCCGAATAGCCATCTGGAGAACTGGCAACATAATCTAAAGAAAAACAGAACGGCTCATGTTCCAGCAGAAATAACTGGAGCGAATGTGTAGGTAGAGCCCTGGAGTGGGGCAGGTATAAACACAGAACAAACCTGAGACAATACAGAAATTGCCCAGGGGTTAGATCTAGTGTAAAGGTGCATTTTATTTGGGTAAAACAGTAATTAATTTTTTAAAAATGAATTTGAATGATTCTGTTTAGCCATGTTATCGTTGTTGTTTTTAGATTCTGTCAAGTACGATTCATAGTAACCCTATGAACAACAGATCTGAACTCTGCCCTGTCCTGTGCCATCCTCATTTGCTCTGACACACTAGAGCCCATTGCTGGTTACCATGTCAATCCATCCCATTGACGGGTCTTCCTCCTCTTTGCTCACCCTCCATATTTCCAAGTATGATGTCCCTTTCTTCTTTTTTATTGATTTCAATGAAAATTTACAGAGACTTTGGATTTCCATTCATTCATTCTTGTACTTTTCTCTCCTCCCAACCCTGCTCCCCACCCAGTACACTCCCCTCTTGGAAAAGTAAAAGAAAAAGTCTTTCATTGGTTTACAATCCCTCCCCCCAGGTCCACTCCACTATGCAGCCTTCGCTCTGGACTCTTGTTATGACAAAAATATCTAATCACATATCCCTTTTAAACAGTTTTCTCCCTCATCTGTTTCAATGCAGTATACATTATTGAACATGTCTTTCTCAGTCTCTTCCCACCCCCGATGTCAGTCCCGTTTTACAACAGTGGCACCATGCAGTATTTGTCCTTTTGTGACTGAGATACTTCACACAGCATAATGTTCTCCAGGGTCAGCCATTTTGAATACTATTGCATGAGTTCCTTGTTTTTCAATGCTATATAGTGTTCTATTGTGTGAATATACCACAGCTTCTCTATCCATTCATTTGTTGATGGCCACTTAGGTTGTTTCCAATTCCTTGCTATTGTGAACAAAGCCTTAATAAACATGGGTGTGCATATATCTGCTTGGCTGGCAATCATGGTCTCTTTGGGGTATATTCCCAGTAGTGGAATTGCTGGGTCAAATGGTATCTTTATTTGCAACATTTTGAGAAAGCGCCATACTGCCTTCCACAGTGGTTGCACCATTTTACACTCCCACCAACAGTGAATAAGGGTTCCAGTTTCTCCACAGCCTTGCCAGCATTTGTTGCTTGCTGTTCTATTAAATTTTGCTATTCTGACTGGGGTGAGACGATATCTCATAGTTGTTTTGATTTGCATTTCTCTTAGAGCTAGGGATTTTGAACATTTCTTCATGTGCTTGTTGGCCATCTGAGTGTCTTCTTTGGTGAAGTGTCTGTTCATATCCTGTGCACATTTTTCAATTGGATTATTTACCTTTATCTTGTTGTGGTGCTCAAGTATTTTATAAATTCTAGATATAAGTCCCTTATCTGACATGTCATTATCAAATACTTTTTCCCAGTCTGTGGCTTCCCTTTTTACCCTGTTGGAGAAGGTTTTGGATGTGCATAGGGATTTGACTCTTAGAAGGTCCAATTCATCTATTTTACCTTCTCCTGGTTGTAGGATGATGTCCCTATCTAAGAAATAGCCTTACCTTGTCCAAAGTATAAAATAGAAGGCTTTGCTCTCTTTGCTTCCAAGGAACACTCTGGCTATTTTCCTAAGACATATTTGTTTGTTCTTTTGGCCGTCCATGGAATGAATGTTCAGTGCTCTTCTCCAACACAACAGCTCAAAGGCATCAATTTTTCCGTCATCCTTATTCATTGTCCAGCTTTCTGATGCATAGCAAGTGGTTGCAAAGACCATGGCCTGCAAAGGGCCCACTATTCTCTACTACTCACCAATCCAATTACTGTCCTTGTTGTGTACCATCGAGTCAGAACTGACCCATAGCTGACCCTCCGGCAGGTTTTCAGAGACATTTAATCACATGAGAGGAGATTGCCCATCCTTCTCTCACAGAGCAGCTGGCGGACTCAAACCACGTGCCTTTGGGAGTGCAGCGCAGCTTCTTGCCACTAGGCTACCAGAGTTCCCTGCTTAATCACTTATATTATTTTGCTTATTGGATTTCTACAAGCCCTCGGGTTGTGACCCTAGACTATTTAATATAAAGAATATGGAGAGTTTTCACTTGGGGTCCAAGGTTAAAATGCAGGGTACTTGGATACCCTGCACTTACAGCAGGGAGCACGAGTTCCTGACAATAGTTGTTAAATTCTCTCAGCATTTTCTGGTGGGAGAGTCCCTAGTTTTCGGAGGTGTCCAGGGGGCCCCCTCCTGCCTCCTAGGAGACGCCTTGTTTGGTGGGGCAGAGGTCTTGAGGGTCATGGAAGAATTTTGTGCAATCAGCAAAGGAGAGATCAAGGCCAAGTTCTGGTCACCTTTCCCTCCCAGTCTCTTTAATCCAGTTAGTAATTAAACATATGAATGTGCTGTGAGGTCTGCTTCCAGTGTGGACAGGCACCATGGCGGTCACCAGCTGGAGGGCTGGTGTGCCTATTGGAGCTCCTGTGCAAAGGGAGTGGGTTTACGAACCAGAGAGAAAAGTCTTCAGCATGTAGCTTCTCCTGTCCAAGAGGAGGCCACGTTGAAGGGCAAGAGGCAGAGAGGACGAGAACTGCAGTCTGGAGGTGGGGGCCAGTCAGGGAGGCCACTGGACAGCTTACTGGGGGGTCACACTCCCTCACCCCATTTTCTGGCTGTATCCTTACTGCCTCCCAGCATCCTCATAAGTTCTGATCACACCACTCAAACCATGGTGTAGACACTAAGAAGAGCTTAAAACATCATGTATGAATTGATGCTTTTGAGCTGTGGTGCTGGAAAAGAGTATTGAATATCCCATGGACTACCAGGAGGACAAACAGGTTCACACTAGAGAAGATGAAACCAGACTGCTCCTTGGAGGCAAGGATTCTGAAGCTTCGCCTGACATACTTTGGACATGTTGCAAGGCAGGATCAGTCCTTGGAGAGGGACATCATGCTTGGGAGAGTGGAGGGACAGTGCAGGAGAGGAAGACCCTCGATGAGATGGATTGATTCAGTGACTGGGGTTATGGGGATAGACATGTCAGAGACAATAAGATTGGAGGGATAGAGTAAGGTTCAGATCTGTTGGGCATAGGGTCGCCATGAGTCTCAAGCAACTCAATGGTGCATAACAACAGAAACAATGTGATTTAGCTGGAGTCATCTAGGGATCAAGGCCAAGAAGCAGGATAATTTTGAAACATGGGTCAGTGAGGTGGGACCTGGGGTGAAGGGGCTGAGTCTGTCCTCAGGTCCTTTTCATTATCTTAGAGTTGAACTTGATCATTGAGACTGACAGGCAGCTGGAGAGTTGCTTCTGGGTTCTAGTGTGACCACACACTATTTTCCCTTACAGGGGAAACAATAGAGCGATTTTCCAGATTTCTCTTGCTTTCTGCTACCTGTACTGATTTCCTCTGTGTGTGAGTGTGTTCTCCTTCTCTCTCCCTCTCCCTCCCCGTCTCCCCTTCTCTCTCTCTGACCCTCTCTCACACAACACACACACACACACACACACACACACAGAGAGAGAGAGAGAGAGAGAGAGAGAGAGAGAGAGAGAGAAACCTGTGCTACAAATTTTGGGACAGGTTTGTTTTGGAGGGAAGGGTCATTGAGGAGTTCCAAGGAGATCCTAGTTTGAAATGTGGCTCAACTGCTACTCTGAAAAAAAAAGGGGGGCGCAGCCCTTCCTTCAAGGAGCTCCTTGAAGAGGCTGCATAATGAGACCAGAATCCAAGGAAGGGAAACAGCAGCCGGCAAAACCGAACCCGTGCCTTCGAGTCAGTTCTGACTGCCAGCCTCTCTCTGAACCAGAACTGCTCTCGGGACTTCCAGGGCTGTAAATCTTGGCAGAAGCAGACCACCTCCTCGTTGTCCTGCGAAGCAGCTAGCGGGTTTGAGTTATTAGGCGAGTGTTTTCAATCTTACACCACCAGGGCTCCCCAGATAGAACCAATAAAGGTGAAGCAGTGGTTTGCTGACCACGGAGACCCAGGAAGCTAAACGAACACGCACACGCGCTGCTGTCGAGTTGATCGCAGTTCATGGCGACCCCACACGTTCGAGAGAAGAACTGCTCCCTGGAGTTTTCTTCACTGTGCATTTTGCACCAGTAGATTCATAGACCTTTCTTCTGTACTGCTGCTGCTGCTGTTGCTGCTGCATGGGTTCGAACCACCAAACATTAGTCTGGGAATGGAGAGCTAATTATGTGCACCACCCATGAACCTCACAGAGAATCCATCCTCTTTCTACCATCTCTGAGCCTTGCTGCTGTGTTCTGTGCTGTCAAGTTGAAACCCACCCAGAGCTGACCTTCCAGTGGGTTTTCTGAGACTATAAATTGCTTTGGAGGACATTGTCTCTGAGCAGTGGGCGGATTCGAACCAGCTTTGGGTTGGCAGCGCCCCAGGCCTTATCCACTAGGCCACCAGAGCTCCTGTCAAACCTTACCCTACATTCCTTGAAGTCTTTCCTGCTGTCTGCCAGGAAAGAACGCTCCACACCAGCTAGCTCTCCAGCTTGGCTGCGTGTACGATGGAGCAATTCAAGTCTTAAGACAGCCTGATAAAATTCTGAATCACTGTGGGGAGAGATTCAGAGAGCAGTGTTTTTAAAATCGTTTAGGGGATTCCAATGTGCAGGTAGGCTTGAGAGCCTGCAGCACTCGCAGTGCTTCATGGGCTTCAGTGCACTCCCCGCTCAGCAGGGGACACTGATACAACCTGATTCCGATGGAGCCAGTCTGGGGTGGGGCCATGGTGCCCAGGCCCTCGGCTTGTGTGCAAGCAGTTTCACTTTGTTTTATCCTTCCTTCCTTCCTTCCTTCCTTCCTTTCTTCCTTCCTTCCTTCCTTCCTTCCTTCCTTCCTTCCTTCCTTCCTTCCTTCCTTCCTCCCTCCCTCCCTTCGTTCCTTCCTTCCTTCTTCTACATGAGCAAGCTCATGCCCAAAATATATGAGATGAAGTGTTGCCATCCTTGCCTCCAAGATTCTGGTTGCACTTCTTCCAAGATAGATTTGTTTGTTCTTTCGGCAATCTATGGGATATTCAGTACTCTTCTCCAACACTACAATTCAAACGCATCACTTCTTCAGTCTTCCTTATTTATTATCCAACTTTCAGATGCACAGAAAGCAATTAAAATGCCATGGCTTGGGTTAAGGGCACTTAGTTTTTTAACTGGTATCCTTTTGCCCTTTGAGAAGTCCTTAGTAGGGGATTACATTAGTGTGACTTGCCTTTTTATTTCTTTGGGCCTGCTACCATGGGTGTTGATTGTGAATCCAAGCAAAATGAAGCCCTTGACAACTTCTATCTTTTCTTCATGGATCATCATGTTGCCTATAGGTCCAGTGGTGGGGAGTTTTGTTTTCTTGATATTGAGATGTAACCCATATTGAAGGCTACAGTTTTGATCTTCAGGAAGTGCTTCAAGTCTCCTTCACTTTTTGCAAGTAAGATTGAATGATGTATCTTACAGGTTATGGATTAGTGTTCTCCGATTTGGATGCCACATTCTTCTTCTAGCCCAGCTTTCTGACTTACTTGCTCAGCCCAGGTAGATAGACTAAATTCCCCATGTAACTGAGGTGGGCAAGCTCTGAGCAGAGACCTCTAGTGGTCCACACGGTAGGTGGTATCCATGGTGAAATTGGGAGGAGTAGGTTACAGCTACTGTCTGGGAGCAATGACTCAAAACATGGCCACTGGGGTGATGTACCTGAGTTTGAGACCCTGCTTTATCACATTATTGATCTCGGGCCGGATGCTTAACCTGCCCAGGTTTGCTTTTCATAGGTGAAGTTCACATATTTCTTTCTCTTGGGACAGCTAAAATCTTAGAAGGAACGCATATAAAATTTTCAGTACAAGAGGCTCTTATGAGGCTGCTCGGCCACTGCGGTTAAACTGCTGTCACTGTCACCACTACTTGTCTTTGCTTTTGGAGCAAGTGATTGCTGTTGTTGGTTTGCAACTGACTGATACTCAGCGAGTCCATGGGTGTGGAGGGGAGTTGAAAACCCTCAGGCTTTCCTTTTGCAGAGAGATCACTAGGTTTGCTTTCTGAGGTGCCTGTGGGTGGCTTCTGACTGCCAATCTTTGGACTAGCGGTCAAGTGTTTAACTGATTCTACCCAGAGCCAACCAGAGGGAAGCGTGGCCAAAAAGCACAGCCTCCGTTCCCGTCACTGACTTGCTGAGACTCAGGGCAGGGCTGGGAACTTCTCATCTTTGCTGTCTCAGCAGGTAGCACATACTTGGTGGGAAGAATGTGCTCGCTAACTAGTGCAGAGAACTGCATGGCCTTGGCGAGTTCCTTCAGCACTGTTGGCTTTCTCCTCCACCTCCCAGAGTCAGGTTTCCAGATGCATGACGAGGAATGAATGCAATCCAGTTGGAGGACAAAGAAGGCTGGTGGCGCAATGGTTAATTGCTTGCCTGCTATTTGAAAGGTCAGAGGTTCGAACTCACCTGCTGTTCTGAAGCAGAAAAAGACATGGTGATCTGCTTCTGTGAAGATCACAGTCCAGGACACACTGTGAGGCAGCTCCACTCTGTCTGAGGCATCACTACGGTTTGGGATCAACTCGATGGCACACAACAGCATCAGCAACAAGTTCAAGAGCAGCTCCAGTGGCGTCTGCTCCCTTTCTCTGTTTCTAAACACAGGAGCCAAAGTATGACTTTGATCTCATCCCACCTGAATTTCAGAATCATCTCAGGAACAGGTTTGAGGCCTTGAACACTAATGAGCAAAGACCAGATGAGTTGTGGGAGGATGTCAAATGTATTATCCAGGAAGAGTGCAAACAGTCATTACAAAGACAGAAGAGGAAGAAAAGACCAAAATGGATGCCGGAAGAGACTCTGAAGATTGCACCGGAGCATAGAGAAGCCAAAGCTCAAGGAAGAATCCAAGATACTAAAGAGCTGAACAGAAGATTCCAAAACGCAGCACAGAATGACAAAGCAAAATATCACAATGAAATGTTTGAGGAGCTAGAGTTGGAAAATCAAAAGGGCCGAACTCGTTCAGCCTTTCTTAAGCTCAAGGAACTGAAGAACAAATTCAAACCTAGAGTTGCTATAATCAAGGATGCTTTAGGCAGAATATTAAAGGATCCAGGAAGTATTAAAAGAAGATGGTAGGAATATACTGAGTCATTGTATCGAAAGGAATTGGCAGATACAGAAGAATTTAATGAAATAACATTTGAGCAAGAGCCTATGGTGATGAAGGAAGAAGTTCAAGCTGCTTTGAAGGAAATAGCAAAAAAATAAGGACCCAGGAACAGATGGTATACCAATTGAAGTATTTCAGATAACAGGTGTTGCCCTGGATATGCTCACCAAGCTGTGCCAAGAAATCTGGAGAACAACCACTTGGCCAACTGACTGGAAGAGATCTATATTTATTCCCATTCCAAAGAAAGGTGACCCAACTGAGTGTGGAAACTACAGAACAATATCATTGATTTCACATGCAAGTAAGATTCTACTGAAGATTATCCAAAAATGACTGGAACAGCACATCAGCAGAGAACTGCCAGAAGTCCAGGCTGGGTTTAGAAGGGGTCGTGGTACTAGGGATATTATAGCTGATGTTAGATGGATCTTAGCTGAAAGCAGGAATACCAGAAGAATGTCTGTGTTTCATTGATTATGCAAAGGTGTTTGACTGTGTGGATCATAACAAACTGTGGCTGACTCTGAGAAGAATGGGAATCCCAGAATATTTAATTGTGCTAATGCGAAACCTATACTTGGACCAAGAGGCAGTCATTAGAACAGAGCAAGGTAACACCGCATAGTTCAAAATTGGGAAGGGTGTATGCCAGGGATGTGTCCTATCTCCATACCTTTTCAACCTGTATGCAGAGCAGATTATCCAAGAGGCCGGGCTCTATGAGGAGAAGTGTGGCGTCAGGATTGGTGGAAGATCTATTAACAATCTGCGTTATGCAGATGACACAACCCTGCTTGCTGAAACTGAGGAGGACCTCATGCACTTGCTGCGAAGGGTCAAGGACTGCAGCCTTCAGTATGGACTGAGGCTCAATGTCAAGAAGACAAAGATTCTCACCACTGGACCAATCGGTAGCATCAGGATGGATGGTGAAGAGATTGAGATTGTTCACCGCTTCACTTTGCTTGGCTCCACGGTCAACACTCTTGGTACCAGCAGCCAGGAAATCAAAAGACTTATCGTGATGGGAAAGTCTGCTGTTAGGGACCTCTCTAAAGTACTCAAGAGCAACGGTGTCTCTCTGGAGACTAAGGTGCGCCTGGTACAGGCCATGGTCTTTGCAATCACTTGTTTTGCATCAGAGAGTTGGACAATGACCAGGGCAGATAGAAGAATTGATGCCTTTGAGCTGTGGTGCTGGAGAAGAGTATTGAATGTACCCTGTACTGCCAAGAAAACAAACAGATTCATCCTGGAGAGGGTTAAACCAGGCTACTCTTTGGAGGCAAGGATTCTGGGGCTTCGTCTGACATACTTTGGACATGTTCTAAGGAGAGACAGGTCCTTGGAGAGGGACATCATGCTTGGTAAGGTGGAGGGACAGCACAGGAGGGGAAGACCCTCTATGAGGTGGATTGATTCAGTGACTGGGGTAATCGGGATGGGTGTGCCAGAGGCCATTCAATTGGCACAGGATAGAGCAGGGTTTAGGGCTGTTGTACATAGGGTCGCTATGAGTCACAAATGACTCGACAGCACATAACAACAAACACAGGCTAATAATAAATGCTGAGGGAGTACACTGTCTGTTTACTCTTGACACTATGAGCTCTGAATTCAGTTTGCAAAAAGTTACCCAGGTCATTTCAAATGGAAATGGGGCCTCTGTGTGTTGCCTGAGGGAGCTGAGAAGACAGACCTTCTCCTCCAGATTGCCATGCTGTTGATGGGATTTGGGGATTTGTTTGGGGTTTCCCACTCGACCCAATTGAATCGCAGCTATTTCATTTCACAGGTGTTAGAGAGTAGAGGTTGACAGTAAAATGTGTTAAATGAAAATCATGCACTTTCGCCATGTGTTTGCTTTGGAACAAGGACACCCTTTCCTCCCCTCCAGAAAAATTGACTTCCTTCTTCAGTCCTCAAAAAGGGGTGAACTCTCTTTAGGAGATTTTCTGAACTGAAATGGGGCAGACATTCTCCATTTGGCTTTCAGTCGGAGCAGAGAAGTGCAGAGCACGATCACAGGAAGGCACCAGAGATTTCTGTTATTAAATTTAGGTGCAATAAGCGTTGGGTTGACTAATGACATTCTATGGAGGCCATTTGTGGTCGGGTGCCAGTGCAGGGACGAGTGTCCTGATATGTCTGCAGGATCTTAGGGGCTACCGGCTCCCTGACGTACAACTAGGCATCTGAGAACAGTGTCTTTCTCAAAGTTGTGCTTAGTTGCTGTTGACTATGACTCATAGAGATGCTAAGAACAAGAAATTTAAACCTTGTCATATCCTGTGCATTGCTCATAACCTCTGCTGTGCTCAAGCCAGTTGTTGGAGTCATTGTATCAATCCATCTTCCTGAGGGCCTTCCTCACTTCAGTTGACGCTCTCCTCTTCCAAGTGTAATGTTTAGCACCAGCCAATGGTATGTCCAAATTATTGAGGAGTAATGTTGTCAGATTCAGGAGTAAGGTGCATCTGATTCAGGCCATTGTCTTTCTGATCACTTGTTATGCAACTGAGAGCTGGGCAATGAATAAGGATGACAGAAAAGAATTGATGCCTTTGAACTGTGGTGTTGGAGAAGAGGATTGGACATTCCCTGGATGGCCAAAAGAACAAGCAGGTATATCTTGGAGAGGGTGAAGCTGGAGTGCTCTTTGGAAGCAAGAATGAGGATACTTTGCCTCATATACTTTGGGCATGTTGCTAGGAGGGGCTATTTCTTGGAGAGGGACATAATGCTGGCAAGGGAGGAGGGTCAGCGAAGGAGAGGAAGCCCCTTGACCAGCTGAATAGACTAGGTGACTGTTGCAATGGGTTCTTGTGTGTCAGGAAGTGTGAGGATGGCACAGAATAGAACAGGGTTCAGATCATTTGTTCATAGGGTCGATATGAGTTATTCTTGACTCGATGGCACCAACAGCAACACAATCGTATGTTCTATCTCTGATCCCAAACAGGCCTTACTTCTGTTCCGCTTTTGCTGTTCTCTCTTGCTCCAGCTCTTCAACAGCTTGCCTTGCAGTTTTGTCATTTCTCAAAATCCCTACACTCTCAGAAAAGGATTAGCAAAATTATACAGTGTTGCTACTATTCAACATTCAGGAAATGCCGCATATACATGTGAATTATCAATCATTCTTACCAGATGGTAAATGTATCTCTTTTCACCAGAAACTGAGCAGCAGAGATTCAAATTCATCACCAGTACAGCTCTCAAAGTCACATCCATTTCCAATCTGACGTCCTTAATGAGTTGGTATAATGAAAATCAATATTTTATCCCTCTATTGTGGACTATTTGTAACAGTTATGATAATGCAGACTTGGGATCTTTTTTTTAAAGAGATCTATCATTAAATAAAATCTCACAACTTTGCAATTTTGATACACTGTATATACTTGTTATGGTTTGAATTGTGTCCCCCAGAAATACATGCTGTAAATCCTAACCCCTCTATATGTGTTGGTGTGATGTTATTTTTAAATTGTGACTTGAGGGAAAGTTAACAAAGCAAATTGGTTTTCTGTTCAGCAATCTGAAACATTTTGTTTTATAGTATTAATTACAATACTCACAATGTAGCTGCCTTCCTCCCACCCCCTCCTCAATTCTCATCTCCACTGAAGCCTCTGGCCTGCCCCATCTTCCCCTTTGGGCCTTTTACTCTTAGACACATGTTGCTCTTTTGACTCTGCCTTAGTTATAATCCCTTTTGGGAGTAGATTGTTTGTTATAGAAATGAGGTAAGGTCTTTAAGGGGAAAAAAGAGGGCTGCTATGCATCAACGAGGTGGACAATGACTAGGGAGGATAGAAGGAGAATTGATGCCTTTGAGCTGTGGTGCTGGAGAGGAGTATTGAATATACCATGGACTGCTAAGAAAACGAACAGGTTTATCCTAGAGAGTGTTAAACCAGACTGCTCCTTGGAGGCAAGGATTCTGAGGTGGATTGATTCAGTGACTGGGGTAATCAGGACAGGTGTATCAGAGACAGTGTGATTGACACAGGATAGAGAAGAGTTTAGGGTACATAAGGTTGCTATGTGTTGCAGGCACCTTGATGGCACATAACAACAACAACAACAACAACAACAACAAGTGTAAGGTGTGTCTTGAGACAATCTTCCGAGATCTGTTATGTGACATTGAGTTGGAACCGACCCATAGCTGAGCGTCACTCCAGCACTCTTTGAGAGTCAGCTGATTGCACTGTAGGTGACTGCCCATCTTTCCTCTTGAAGGAACTGGTGGATTCAGTGTACCTTCACGTTGGCAGGGCAAGCAAGTAAATTAGAAGAGGTGGAAAAGAGAGACATCAAGCCACATGGAGATCTTCCAAGAGGGGAAGCAGAAGACGCAGAAACCTTCACCCTAGTGAAGTGAATTTGCATGGCTGGCTTTCTGAATGGTGAGAAAGTACATTTCTTTTTGCTAAAGCCGTCCACTGGTGGCATTTCTGTTATAACAGTAGTTAACTACGAAGGAAGCTCCGATGGCACAGTCTGTAATGAGCTAACTCAGGCGGTGCTTTTCTCATCATTTGAATCCATCAGCAGTTCTGAGGGAGAAAGATGGGCGGTCTCCTCCCAAAATGACTTACAGCCCCTGACACCCAATGGAAGGTCACAGAAACAACACAACAGCAGTGAGTATAAGTGTTAAGATATCGAAAATAATGCTTGCCTCCCCATCACCTCAGAATTCTGCATTCAGAAGAGGTTAATGAAATGTAAATAGGATTAAGAAAAAAGAACTGATGCTTATTGTGCATGCACCACCACTCCCTGATTTTGTATTATTATTTTTTTACAAAAAATTATGGTAAACAGCTAACAAAAAATGTTGTTTCAACGGGTCCTCAGTGCACAAGTCAGTGAAATTAATTATATTTGTCATGCTGTTACCACCACACCTCCCAAAATGACCAACCTAAATAGAAACCCCGTATTCCTTGTTCCCTATTCCTCCTCCACTAGTAGCTACTGATAAACTTTTCTCTCTATGCATTTCTGAAAATTCTGTTTCACGTGTGTAATTATACAACGTTTGTCCTTTTGTGTCTGACTCATTTCACTCAGCATAATGCTTCCAAGCTTCATCCATATCATAGCATTTCTGTCTTTACGGTTGAAGAGAATATTCTGTTTTTGTTTATACCATATTGTATCTATGCATCTATTGAGCTCTCGTGATTTGGTGGTAAAGAGTTGTGCTGCCAATCCAAAGGCACAAGGTTTGAATCTACCTACTGCTCTGTAGGAAAAAAAGATGAACTCCCCTCTGATGTGATTTCCTGCCTCTGAAAACCTGCTGGAAGGTCCACAGTGAGTTGGTTCCAACTTGACGGTACACAACAAAAACGACAACATGCATCTATTGACAACGTCTAGGTTGTTTTCATTTTGTGGCTTCTGTGAATAATGCTCAATGAACATTGGTACACAAGTAATTTCTTTGAGCCTTTTGGGTATGTTCTATGAATGGATTTGGTGGAACATATGGTTATGTGCTTAGCAACCACAAAGTTGCCAGGTCAAATCCACCCACTACGCTGTGGGTGAAAGACAGAGAAATCTGCTTCTGTAAAGGTTATCGTCCAGAGAACCCTAGAGGGCAGTTCCACTGTGCTACACTGGATCACAATGAGGTGGAATCAACTAGAAGGAGCTACCATCACCACAAACAAATGTTTGGAAGAATCACCTATTTTTTATAGCAAGTGTAGCATTTTAAACTCCTATCAGCAATGAGCAATTTTTTCCCAATTTCTCCACAGCCTTTCCAATACGTCTTCTAGTGACTAAAGGGAAGAGAAAGCTGATCAGTCTTCTCCACGTGATTTATAGCCTCTGAAAACTGAAGGGTCAGCTATGCATCGGCTCCAACTGGATGGCTGTGAGCTGTTATTTTTTGTGTTATGTATCAGAGAGTTGGACAATGACTAAGGGGGATAAAAGGAGAATTGATGTCTTTGAGCTGTGGTGCTGGAAAAGAGTATTGAATGTACCATGGACTGCTAGGAAAATAAACAGAGTCATCCTGGAAAGGGTTAAACCAGCGGCTCCTTGGAGGCAAGGATTCTGAGGCTCCGGGAGGGTGCAGGGACAGCGCAAGAGGGGAAGGCCCTCTATGAGGTGGACTGATTCAGTGACTGAGGTAATCAGGATGGGAGTGTCAGAGACAGTGCAATTGGCACAGGACAGAGCAGAGTTTAGGGCTGTTGTACATAGGGTCACTATCGCTTGCGACTCAACGGCACATAACAACAACAGTGACATTGAGTATCACTTCAGGTGCTTATTGGTCATTTGTGTGTCTCCTGTGAGGAGTATCTGCTTAAGTTCTTTGCCCACACTTTAATTAGGTTGTTTGCCTTTTTGTTGTTGTTGTTGAAGTTCCATACACATTGTAGATATTGAACTCTTAACAAACGTATGATTAACAAATAATACTTATTCTTCTATTCTGTAGGTTATCTCTTCATTTCCTCAGTAAAGTCTTCTGATGCACAATTTCTTTATTTTCTTTTTTTTTTATTTTTTATTTTTTTTGTGAGTGTACCGTCAAATCAGATCTGACTGGTACAGGAGGAGATTGTCCCTCCTTTTCCCGGCAGAGCATCTGGTGGATTCGAACCGTGTGCCTCTGGGATTGTAGTTGCAGCTCCTTGCCACTAGGCCACCAGAGCTCCCCTCAATTTCTTGATTTTCATGAAGCACTCTTTATCTATTGTTGTCTTTATCACTTATGTTCCTGATGACCTATCTAAGAAACCAAAGGATTCATTTTTCTTGGATCAACATTCAACCCCTATGGAAGCAGCAGCCAAGACATCCAATGATGTATTACAATGGAACAGTCTGCTCTAAGGACCTCTTTAAAGTGCAGAAGAGTGAGGGTGTCACTTTAAGGATTAAGGTGTGCCTGACCCAAGCCTGGCATTTTCCATTGCTTCAAATGCATATGAAAGTTGGGTAATTAAAATGGAAGACCAGAGATGAATTGATGACTTTGAACTGTTGTGTTGGTAAAGGATACTGAACATACAATGGACTACCACCAGAATAAACCAGTCTGTTTTGGAATAAGTACACCTAGAAGGCTCCTTAGAAGCAAGGATGGTGAGACTTTGTCTCACATACAGTGGACTTGTTATCAGGAAGGTCAGTCCTTGGATATGAACATTATGCTTTGCAGAAGGTCAGAGTGAAGGAAGGCCCTCAAGGAATGGCTCAACATAGTGGCCGCACCATGGGGGTAAGCACAGGGGAGATTGTGAGGATGATAGTGTTTTGTTCTGTGGTTCACAAGGTCTCTAGGATGTGGAGTAGACTTGACCACAAAAATCTAAGAACCCATTGTGAAAATATAGGTCCTAGAATATAACCTTATGTTTACTTCTAAGAGTTTTATGGTTTAGTTTTTACATTTAGGCTATTGATAAGTTTTTTCAAGCTACTTTTTATTTATCACTTGAAGTATGGGTGTCTATATTTTTTAATAGTACTATTTCAGTGGCTATTTTTTAAGTTTTTTAAACACTTTTAAAAAATATTGTTTGCTCACAAAGTTTGTATACATTGTGTTTTATACTATTCTTCATTTATATTGTTTCATTAGTTTGGCTTTAAAAAAATTAATTTAAATGAAAGTTTACAGAGACTTAGGGTTTCCATTCATTCTTGCACTTTTCTCCTGTCCATCCCCTCCCCCCTAATTCACTCTTCTCCTTGAATAGTAAAAGAAAAACTCTTTCATTATTATGCAATCCCTCCCTCCAAGTCCACTCCACTGTGCAGCCTTCATTCTGGACTCCTGTAATGACAATAATACCCCACCATATATCCCTTTTAAATAGTTCTCTCATCTGTTTTAATGCAGTGCCCATCATTCATCCTGTCCTTCTCTGTCTTCCCTCAACACTGATGATAGTCCTATTTTACAACAATGGCCCTATGTAATATTTGTCCTTTTGTGACTGAGATATTTCACTCAGCATAAGGTCCTCCAGGGTCACCCATTTTGTATAATATTGCATGAGTTCCTTGTTTTTCAGTGCTGCATAGTATTCCATTGTGTGAACTATACCACAGCTTCTCTATCCATTCGTTTGTTGATGGGCACTTAGGCTGTTTCCAGCTCTTTGCTATTGTGAACAAAGCCACAATAAACATGGGTGTGCATATATCTGCTTGGGTGACAATTATGGTTTCTTTAGGGTAAATTCCCAGTAGTGGAATTGCTGGGTCAAATGGTACTTCTATTTGCAACTTTTTGAGAAAGCGCCATATAGCCTTCCACAGTGGTTGCACCATTTTACACTCCCACCAACAGTGAATAAGGGTTCCAGTTTCTCCACAACCTTGCCAAGTATTTGTTGCTTGCTGTTCTGTTAAATTTTGCTATTTTTACTGGGGTTAGATGATATCTCATAGTTGTTTTGATTTGCATTTCTCTTAGAGCTAGGGATTTTGGACATTTCTTCATGTGCTTGTTAGCCATCTGAATGTCTTTGGTGAAATCTGTTCATATCCTGTGCCCATTTTTGAATTGGGTTCTTTATCTTGTTATGGTTAGTTTGGCTTTTTTTTTTTAAATCTTTTATCAGTTGTTGTGTAAAGTTAAATTGGATGGTAGAGCTGACCTTTCAGAGAGTTTTTAGAATCCGTTTAATTGCATGGGAGAAGATTGCCCGTTTTTCTTACGCAGAGCAGCTAGTGTATTTGAACTGTGTGCCTTCAGGATTACAGCATGGCTCCATACCACTAGGCTACCAGACAATCAATTAGTTCTTGTTTGTTTACTGGACTGTATCATAAAGCAATTGAAGCCCATGAGGTGAAATAAGCCTGATGCTACAGTGGCACAGAGATCTCTGTTTCCTGAGGCCACATCTAGACTTCTGCTCACCTCATGTTACGTGAAGGAGCTCTGATGGCATGTGTCTGCTGACACAGAGGTGGGTCCTTCTGGTGGTTCAAAGCCACTGGCTGCTCCCTGGGAGAGGGAGGGGGAGAGAGAACGCTACACGTCAGCGGTCCAATTTCTTCCGCTGTTCAACGGCAGAATGATAAAACACCCTCCCATAAAGATCTAGGAGGGTTGCCAGGAGTCAGAATGGACTTGAAGGCAGTGCAATAGGTTTTTTATTTGTTTCCTTTTTGTTCTGAATGTTCCCCAAAGATCTCTAAGCTTTGGCTTTCACTGATTATCATCAAATTAAATGTTAACTCTAGCTCATTCATTTTCTGTACATTTAGGATGAAGAGTGGTCCCAGTTGGAAGAAAATGTAGAATTCATACTGTATTTTTCTCTATAATGGAAACATTGTTATTAATTATAGCTCCAAATAACAGATACCAAATCCAGCCAAATGAAGCACAAATAGGCAATTTTGCTTAAGGGGACAGTGGTATCTCACAGAACCCAAAAGAATGCAGCTGCCCTCAGGGCCTGGAGCACAGTCAAAATGCTGCTTCTTGTTTCTTACTTTTACTGTGTATTTGCTTCTTATTTTTAGAAATTCACCTCAATTTTGGATTCCTGGGGAAGAGACTGATTGGCCTGGCTTGAATAGGAGACTTGCACTGGTCTAATCACTTGTGGCTACAAGAGTCAGGATCATAGTCTAGACTCAACGCCCCTGCAATGTGTGTGTGTGTGTGGGGGGTGTGTCACATGATCCCTATCTGTAGAAGTTAAGAGTATTGATCTGGAGTATTTTCTGAGCCTTGTGGGCACACAGGGGGGAGTAGTCTGGTAGGGAGAGCTCATCAGATGACTGGATTAGTCCCTTTGTACTCGTGAGGAGGGCGTGTTGCCTTTGAAGGGCAACAGGGGCACAATCAGGCCATGTCTGTAAGTACTGATGTGTTGTACTGATCAGGACTGCTTGCAAGCTTCTCACTTCTCACAAAACATGGTGGGGAATGAACAGCTGCCCAGAATGCTGATCAGCGTCTTCCCAAATCTAGGGATTCATTAGCTGGAAGAATTTGATCAATTGGAGTTCCATTATACACGTTGCAGCGTTTATAATCCATCAAATGAGCAGTCAAATGTAACATGAAGCCAGCGTGCATTTGGGAGCCTACATCATTACTTTTTGGAAACTTCTTTGGAGGGGAAAAAAGATTTAAGTCATGCTTATTGTTCTTTGAGAAGAGACTAATATTGCAACCCGCTCATATCATTTAGCTTTCTCTTTTTTGTGAAATTGACTTGTGTATGCTATGTTCCTCTCTGCAGATATGAAGCTGTTAGGGTTAAGACTGACTTTATCCTAGTGGATGCGGGAAAACCTTTAGTCAACACTGTGGCTTCACTAGCTGTCACACGTTGAAGAGGAAATGATGACAGGAAAGCTCCTTGCAGGGCTCACACAATCTTAGTAGAGAAGTGTGGTGCAGCCAAGTGGTTTTCTTAGCACATTGGCTTTGACTAGCTGGGTGGAAGCCTGAAAAACAGATGGGTCAACAACTTGTGATCAGACTGGTCAGTTTTGTCTGGTAAGTTTAAATTGAGCAGGTTTATCCTAAGAGGAGAATCAGTGTCAGCGAAGTTACAGAGAACAGTGTGCCCTTTGGAGTCAGGGGTTCCTATGCCAGTCGGACCAGGACCTACATGAGGACAGCGGCAGCCCTAGAGAACCAGAGACTGATGTGAGACAGCTGACTTGAGAATGCAGCCCACCAGAGCCAGAGCCAGAGCCAGAGCCAGGGCTGGAGTTCCAGAGGAAGACGCCCTGTCAGGGCCCAGGAGGTGTGTAACTGGCTTGTGAGCATGCCTGACAAGCTGTCCGCCTGAAGAATTGCATGCTGTTGCCAACCTGAATTGTAAACCTGTGAACTTCCCTAACAAGCCCTATAATCATGCACAGGATTGGCATCCACTTCCTAAACAACGTGCCTCTGGAAACACTACCACCTTTGATAAATAACGATAGTTATAGAAATGCATCAGGCCTTTTGTTCATAGGGTCACTATGAGTCGTGCTCAACTTGACGACAACAACATGGCTCTGTGACTTGTCTGTGGCATTTGCAGTAGGTTACTGGACCCAGCGAGAGCTCCAGGAAGGGTAGATGCTGTTGGAATGGGTAGAAGTGGTGAAATTAGGAGCAAAGGGCCTGTGGAAATAGGCTTTGTGCTGCGGGTGCTGCTGATGGAGATGGTGGCTCCTTATGAGTTTGTTAGATGCTGCGGAGTCGACTCACAGCGACCCTCAAATAACAGATCTGAAGCTTGCCCACTCCTGCACTGTCCCCATCATCTCCGCAGCGCTGGAGTTCATCGTAACAATATCCATTGACTCCATCTCGATGGTCCCCCTCTTTTCCGCTGACCCTCTACTTTTTCCAGCATGCTGTCTTTTTCCAAGGACTGGCCTCCCCTCATCTGCCCAAAACATGTGAGACCAAGTTAGTGGAGGTCAAACTGGGCTGTCCCCACACTAACCACACTCTTTTTTACAAGGAGAAAAACAACAACCAACAACAACTATCCAGGTATATTCCTTTTAAGATAAAAACTTTATTTTACAATTTTATAAAGCTGCTTTACATTAAGCACAAACAATCCATTTACTTTGTATAGAAACAAAATACCTTTCCATCTGCAAAAAATCAACTTCTGCTGTATATAAAACTAACGTGTGCACATTGTGCTTAAACTGCAAAGTCTGTACAGCTTTACAAAGGACTACCCTTCAGAAGGGCATCCAGTAAACACTTTATTGCATATTTAACACATGGTAGAGAACCCACATGTACAATGGAGAAAACAGGAGAAACAAGTACAAGGAGGGTAAAAATAGCAGCTTTCAGTCAAAGTTTTCACATGACCAAGAAAAAGGACGGCCGCATCCGAGAGTTGTGCTTGGGCGGGTCACACTGCATGTGCTCGCGTGCGCCAGGCGGTTCCCGGAAGAAGCCTGCAGTTAAGTCCCAAAGGGTCGAACTTAACCTTCATCCGGGAACTTCAGGCTGGCTTTACAACTGAAGTGGCAAGAAATTTAATTTAATATCAAGACTAAGTCAAGATAAGTGGGTGCAAGGGAGAACCAACCACCACCAATCCCCTGCAAAAATAAAATAAAAAAAAAATCTTGAAACAAAGAGAAAAAATGTAAAGAAACAACAACAACATCAAACCAATATGAACTCTGAAAATGCTCCCGAGAATAAGCAAATGTAATTTAGAACCTAAGACAATTCCATAGGTGTGTAGGAGCAAAAATGCAATGGAGAATCTAGGCAGTGCTCCTCCAAGTTTGCCCCAGATCACCTGCGTCAGGAACACCTGGGCGGGCACTCCTGAGAAAGGCAGGGTCTTAGCTTTGTGGGCAGGTGGACCAGGACCTGGGATCTGCATTTCAGGAAGCCCCTCAGGTAGTTCTGAGGCATCCTAAAATGTGAGACCCTCTGGTTGGAACTGATAATGCTGCTACAGATTCAATTCACCACTGTGACAAATGCCAGGATCATGAGAGGGAGGGATAAAAAAAGAAGTAAATCAAGTTGCAGTTGCAATGTGGAAGGCAGTGTGGAAACCAATGACGACAGTGAAACAGCAATGCCATTTCTAGTTTTACATGTGTTTCCTTCTTCAGTGGATGAGGACAGCTGCATGTTAAGGCACTGATTTTTATCACAGAAGCAGTACCATGCTTTTTACTGAGCCCCCAATCTGAAGTACCAGTCTGCAAACACAAGGCAGAGGTCCGGACCAATGGAAACAACTATAATGACGTAAAAGGGTTCCCAGATTGGAGAAAGTTTATCTTTGAATGCTGGCCTTGACATTGATAGAAAAATAAGGGAGCCCTGATACTCTTGTTGAGATTTCTCATGTAGAGGAACTACAAAAGGCAAAAACTAGGGGAAAACAAAAATCTAATAACCCCGACTGTCTTTGTTGTGGGCACAGGAGTTGGGAGTGTCAGGTTACTTGCTATGGCCAGTTTAACATTGTCTTCAGTGTATGTTTACAGCTGCTTCTTCACTCCCATGCATCCTTGTTTTCCCCCTTTCTGATTCTAAACAGTGCGTGGTAGGCTCAGTAATATAGGCCAGCAAGCCACCTGTTTCCTGATGTGTGTTTGATATAGGTCACAGCTAAGCTGTAATGTCAGACTTGGTGCCTTGGAGACGTGGGGCGGGCTCACGTTACATTACTGATTTAATGTGCTATCATACACTAAAACCTCTCAGTGTTACTCTAATGTCTGAAGCCCTATAGCAGACATTGCCTATGGTATGAGGGCTATGAAACTTATTACGTGAGGTATAGTAGGATAGAAGATCCAATGAAAGGCCTGATTACACACGTACAACATATGCAGAAGCATCTCTTTTATCCTTTAGGGAGAATGATGTAAGATGACAGCCACAGAGGAAGAAAATCACACATAGGCCCGATGTGGTGACCAAGAATGATCAAAGAAGGGCAAGTACCCTGCTTTGTCTTAGGTTGAACTGTGTCACCTCAGCTAGGCCGTGACACTCAGTATGATGTGATGATACCATTCTGACCTCTGTGACAGGAGTGAGGCAGTTATATGACGATACAGTCATTCTCCACGATGTGATCTGAGGTGTGATGAGCCAATTGGTTAGCATGGGATGGGGAGGGGGTGGGGCAACACCTTTAATGAGGTCACAGCCCTGATGTGATAGAAGGGGAGGTCCTTGGGATGTGGCCTGAATCATTTCTTTGTCTTACAAGAGACAAAAGGAGAGAGAAGGTATAAAGAAGGGCGCCCTCAGTACCATCAAGAAAAAAGAACCAGGTGTCCTTTGGACTAAAGTCCTAATGGCTGGGCAGTTCCCTGCCACCCAGGAAGGCCAAGACACATGAAGATCTCCAAGGAAGGCTGCGCCTCCAGATGCTGAGGAAACCAGGCCCTTCCTCAGGATCAGCGGGGAGAGGAAGTCCTCCCTTAGAGCTGGCAGTTCCCTGACCTTGGAATTCCAGGCTCCGAAAATGTGAGAAAAGACAGTTCTGTTTGTTAAAGCCATCCACCTATGACAGGTGGTTAAAGCAGTGCTAGGTAACCAAACCACTCCCGGAGATGATACCTGACCTAGTATTTCTCCTTTAAGGGGTTGAGGCGGCTCCTGAAAGGGGAGTGAGGGTAGATTTACTGACATTACTAGCTCCTTCTCACATTTAGGCATGAAAGAAAATGTCCTAAATGAAGTTATACCAATATGGACTCACAAGTGCGGTCAGATATGAAACATAAAATGCCAGACGGTGACGAAAGCAAGCCATCGCAGTGGGGTGAGGGAAGGATAGACTGATTATCAAACCTTTACTGATTGTAGATCAAGTTTCATAAAACAGACAACAGCTTTGTAATTTCTTGTGCAGTCGACAAGTATCGTTTTAGTTGTGCTTACATTATATAACTGAAGCCTGAACACTGGTTGTGTTTTTAATTTACACATTTCAAAAAAACCATAAATTCAAAATACTCTCCATATATAACAAATTGAACAAGTGCAACAAATGCTCATCTGTCCCCGAAGAAATGAATCTATAGAAAAGAATCACCTTAAAAACAAACCAACAAACAAACAAAAAAGAGAGTTGCACAGTCCACTATCCAGGCTACAAGTACATATTTACTGTATCACAGCACATTACTTTTTAAAAAGTCTGCTTTCAACATAAATATAAATAGTCACATATTAAAAGAGCTCCATACCAAGTTGTATGGCTACTCGTCATTATCTTCCCCCGACTGAGAGTGACTGGATAGCTGTGGAACCAGAGAGCGAGAGGTAAGGTCACTGCCTCTGCTCAGTCCACTGACTGAAGGCGTCCCTGCTCTAAATGCCACCTACATCGTGAAACACCTGACTAATGCAATGCAATTCTCTCCAGCTTTAAGGATCACTTAGCACTTCGATATAATCCACAAACCCCTAGCGTACAACCTTTTAAAACGCGCCAAGGCTCTGCTGAGGAGCCGTGTGGTCCGGGGGCCAGCAGGGCTGAGATGATTTGGTTGGGAACTCTAGTTGTGCTTTGCCCTGCTGCCTTTCAGGTAGCTCTTCCACCTCTTGACAAACTCTCTGAAGACCGGGGACTCATCAATGGTACTGAGGAGCTGCAGCTGGTTGATGTGGGTGGTGTGGTAGTCCCAGCGAGCCAGGTTGGGGGCGATGCCCAGCATGAAGTGACGGAGGTCGTAGATGGTCCCTGAGCCAGTGTCATACAAGGGGAGCATGGCTTTGAGGGACTCCATGCCACGCTCATACAAGGCCCTTGCTTCTTTCCCAAGTTTTTCCCCTGCAGTTTCCTTTAAGTCATAGAGCCCAATTAAGGAATACATAAAGCCATTTAAAACAAAGGAGCTAGGTGTGGTTGGGTATTCTTCATACCAGTCATGTTTATTCATAAACACAGCTTTAACTCCATGCTGCTCTGAGAGAAACTTGTAAGGGGCTGTTGCCCTTAAAGCTGAATTGAGGAATATATGGTCTTTTGTTAGCAGATAGGCCCTGACTAACGTAGAAATGGCTTGCCCTTGGGCCATCGCAGAGTACCACCCCGGCTCTAAAGACTTGAACCCTTCCCCTAACTTCCGGGTCACCATGATTGGCCAGCCACCTTTCTCATCCTGGTTCCTTACCAGCCAATCACTGGCAGCGAAGAACGCGGCCATGTGCGCCGTGGTAGAGATGGTAATGTTGTCGAGGAATCCTTTCCCTTTCGCAATCAACTTAACCACCTTCTTGGGCATTATTTTGGTTGGCTTGACAGCTTTTGTGTTCGAAAGACCCACTCCTTTCCTTAGGTCAGTGACCAAGTCCCTGGTAACTGTGCTCCATGAAGTTCTGGGTCCAATGCCGTAGTAGATGTCTCGCTCTTTGAAAGCAATTAGCTGGGTATTTGAGACATAGTGTACAGTGAAGAGTTGATTCTTTTCTGTGGTCTCGAGAACCACAGACACACTCCCATTGGTCAAAAACTTGAGATCAAATGAAATAATAAAATCTTTTGTGTTCCCCAGTTGCAAAGACACGCCATCACTGGTTTCTGCAGGGGGAAAATATACCAATAGAAAACTGGTTAGCACAGAAGCTCTTTCATATCTACTATTTTTTTAAATTTATTTTTAAATCTTATCTACAATTTAATGGTAATGCATCCTTGACAATCCAAACTTAACACTGACATTCTGCAGATGATTAACTTTTTCTGGGGGGGAGGGGGAAAGTTTGTCTCTTAAGCAAAATGAAATATATACAAATGGCAGGCGTGGTGAGGTCAGGATGGCTTGTGAGCAGTGGGCCAAGATTTCCCCTTTTGCTCTGACAGGAGAAGGCTGAGGGCAAATGGCTAAGCTATTGTGAATTAAACTCCCTTTTCTAGACTTAATACTGGCTGACTAATAGCCAATTATACTATTGATACTTTAACATATTCATTTTGCAAAAAAAGAAAGAGAACTAAAAGCCTGTTCTACACATACTATAGGAAAGAGTTTAGAAGAAAGAATAATTAACATTTAATATGCATTTACTGTGTGTCAGGCACAGCTTGCCTTCACTTTCTGTCAGTTAGTTATTGGTCTGTGGGTTTGCATGTTGCTATGATGCTGGAAGTAATACCACCAGTATTTCAAATACTAGGAGTGTCACCTCACCCAGGCTGGATGGGTTTGAGAATGGCATAGTGAACTATTTCCTAAAACGAACAACCAAAGTCCTACTGGTGCAACAGAATATTGCCTAATGCAGTGAGCCTCTTGCTTGGTAGGGCTCCAAATACGCCTGGAAGAGCTGCTTAAATGATGTGGGTAGAGTAAAGCCTTCAGGATTTTCACATGCTCACGTGGCATGACTCAAAATGAGATGCAGCAGCTGCAAACATCCATTAGCGACCAGAATGTGGATATACAACTATGAATCAAAGAAAACTGGAAATAATAAAAATGAATTAGAACACCTGACTAGTATCTCAGGGATTAGCAACCTGAAATGGGCAGACACTGGCCATTCTATACCTAACAACCACATGGTCTACTATGAAAGGAATGACATGATTGTGTGTTCATCATCAAAAAAAACAACAGATTAAAAGTTGCTGGTATGGTACATTACATTTTGTACTGTTAGCTAAAAAGAACAAAAGCACACATAAAGATCTATCCTGAAGTACAACTTTGTCAGCGAAGTACATACACCGAAAAAAAAGACCAGTTAATACAATGATTACTCAAATCTATGTAACAAACATGAAGAAATGGAACATTCTGACATATTGCTGTAATCTCAGAGTGATCAAATGCACACTGCGAATTACCAGTGATGGGAATGCTGTAGAGACAGGGGAAGTATGTACCAGTAGTTAGAAAATATACTCTTAGTTACAGCAACACTGCTGGAGATCACATGATAATTCAGCAACACCAATGACATTCATCAGAAATACTTCCTTTCCCCAACTCCAACAATGACTAGGCCCGTGGATCTCATTGGATGAATTACACACAAAACAGACTTGATTACGTCTATAGAAAGAGATGATGGAGAAGCTCAGTATTATGAGTCAAGGCAAAACCAGCAAGTGATTGGGGAAATGACTACCACATGCTTATGTGTAGATTAAAGCAAGTAGAAGACAGCCGAAGTATGATCTAAATGGATGCCAGCCGAACTCTTACACAGAGTAGCTTTAGTAAACGAAGGCAGTAAAGTAAAAGCAGTGAACGACAGTTTTCAAAGATGGTTTGGGAACACAAAAGTTTATAACAAAATGTGCACATACTTGGAGTACAAAGAAAACCAAATGGTAAAGGACAAAAACCTGCTACTTTTCAAGTTAAAAGAACTGAAGAGAAATTCAAGCCTCAATTTACAATCTTAAAGAATTGCTAACTAAAAGGTCGCACATCTCTGGCAGTCTGAATCTACTAGCTGCTCCTTCAAAGAAAGATGAGAAGCCGCCGCCTGTAAAACTCTATATAGCCTCTGAAGCCTGAGAGAAGATCACTATGAATCAGAGCCAACTTGATAGCAGTGAGTTTGAGGTTTTTTTCCCTATTTTTAACAACAAAAAATAGGAACGATATATAAAGTTATCAAAATAGAATGAAAAGGATATTCAGAATCACTGTACAAAAAGAACTGGTCAGCATTTAACCATGTTAGGAATTCAAGCTGGATTAAAGTATTGGAAAAAAACAAGACTCCAGGAATTGACAGAATAGCAACTGAGATGTTCTGAATGTAATACTGGAGGTGCTCACTTGTTTATGCTAAGATACTAGAGTTACTGGGCAACTGACATGAAGAGATCCATATTTACAAGCATTTCAAAAACAAATGACCCAAGAAAACATGGACATTACTGAGCAGTATCATTAATAACACATGCTGTCAATATTTTGACAATAAGGAAAAAATTATTGTAGTCACGCATGAACAGGGAACTGCCAGGAGTTCAAGGTGGACTCAGTGTGGGATGTGGCATGAAGACCATCACTGCTGACAGGATCTTGGCTGAAGGCAGAAAATTCCAGAAAGATGTTTATCTGTGTTTTACTGACTGTGCAAAGGTATTTGACTGTGTGAATTCACAATAAATTATAGGTTAATAACGTGAAGAATGAGGATTTCAGAACACTTAATTGTGCTCATGTGTAACCTATACAGAGATCAAGACAGTTGTTTGAAGAGAAGAAGGGGATACTGCCTAGAGTTGGAAAGAGTGTATGGCAGGGTTGTATCCTTTCAGTCCATTTATCTAATCTGTATACTGAGAAAATAATCCAAGAAGTAAGAACAAAGAATGGAGCAGCACGATTAGAGGTCAGGTGACAGAACCATGCTTGCTGAAAACACAGGGTGAAGCACTTACTGATGAAACAAAGACCTTTAGAATGGATTATAGCTGAATAGCAAAGAAACAGAAATCCTCACAATTGACTCACAACATGACAGGTGGAGAAGAAAATGAAGTCATCAAGGATTCCATTTTATCTGAGCAATAATCAACATTAATGGAAGCAACAGTCAAGAAATCAGACAATGTATTGCACTAAGCAAATAAATATGCTGCAAAAGCCTCTTTAGTTTGGTAGGTATGACATGATGTAATCACATTCTGTGATATGATGCATCAAACATTTGTAAGGGGATCAGTGTAGGAAGTAGCATTCTAACTCAGGTCACAGCCCTGGTCTTATGAAAGGGGAGTTTCACTGGGTGCAGCCTGTATCACCTTACATGAGATGAAAGAAGATATAATCAAGCAGACAAGGGGACTTTGGTGCCACTAGGAAAGGAAAGCCAGGAGTGGAGTATGTCCTTTTGATCGAGGGTGTTTACACTGAGAACATCCGAGACCCAGTAGAAGATTAGTATCAAACTATACCAGGTCCACCGACGTTAGAAGTAGACATCTCAAATATAATCCACTCTGCAACCCTCATTGCGCACTCCTACGATAAACATAATGCCCCAAAATACTTTTAAACTATTCTCTCCCCCATAATAGACTTCAATGCCGTAAACATATTTCATTCAGTTTGGGGTTGGGGGTGGGATTGGGGAAGGTGCAGGGGGGATTGTGTACCAACGAGGGAGGTTTTCTTTTGCTTTTCAAGGAGAGGAGCAAACAGGGGGGGTGAGGGGTGGGCGGGGAGAAGGGTGCAACAATGAATGAATGGAATTCCAAAATCTCTGTAGATGTTCATTGAAATGAAAAATAAATAAATTACAATATTAAAAAAAAAAAAGTAGACATCTCCCCAGAGCCAGCAAAGAAAGCAAGCTTTCTCCTAGAGCTGACATATGAATTCAGACTTCTATCATCCTGAACTACTGGAGAAGAAATGTTACGTTAAAGCCATCTATGTGTAATATTTGTTATAGCAGTAGATAGTGTACTAACGTCTAAATGAACTCATCACTGAACCTCTAAGGAGTTTTCAGAGGCAGTAACTGCACGAGAGGAGACTGCCCATCTTTTTTCCCACAGAGCAGCTGGTGAATTTGAAGCCAGTGCCTTCAGGGGGAAGTGCAGCTCCTCACCATTAGGCCACCAGAGCTCCAGCTAAGACCATGTGCCTTAGAAGTGAAGATGGTGAGATTGTGACTTGCTTACTCTGGATATGACATAAAGAATGACTGATCACTAGAAAAGGACATCATGCTTGATAGAGTGCTAATAAAAAGGCAGGAAGCTGGCAAGGAGATGGAAAAAGACATCATAGCTAGAACAAGGAACAAAGACACACCATGAACATGAAGGTAGCACAGAACTAGGCACTGTTTCCTTCTGTTACACATACCACCACCGAGGGACTCCAGTAAGCATTTTACCCATTTAACCTTCCTAACAAGTACAAAAGAAGATTATTAAAAGAAGATGGAAAGAATATACTGAGTCACTGTATCGAAAGGAATTGGAAGACAAAGAAGAATTTCATGAAACAACATATGAGCAAGAGC
>NW_006399816.1:14233220-14249932 GCF_000299155.1 Elephantulus edwardii
AGTGTCAGAGACAGTGCGATTGGCACAGGACAGAGCGGAGTTTAGGGCTGTTGTACATAGGGTCACTATGAGTCGCAGGCTACTCAACGGCACATAACAACAAACAACAACAACAAGTACAAAAGACAGATGCTCAGATGAAGTTCGGAGAGAAGTAGTTAAGTTACCTGCATAAGGTACAAAGAGTAGTTAAGTAACCTGCATAAGGTACAAACCTGCTACAAGGTTTAGCTGTTTTGGCCAAAGCCAAAAGTCAGGTTTTCTGGACTCGTTTAAGGACTGTGGACAAAAAGAAACTGGAAATGGTATCTCATGAGAATAATCATAGCCAAGTAAACAGGTTTGTTCTGAGGAGTCACTGAGAAATACTTAATGCACCACTGGGACAAAGATAAGAAATGTGAACTGATGGTGGTGAGCACAGTGTGGTCAGTTTAGAGAGTGTGGCACACGGAGTTGATACTGGATTCTACCAGGGTAGGTATATTGGGCCCAAGATGCTTAATTACTTCTTTGTTGGTTATGGAAGTTAAATCAAGAATGAGAACATCTTTGATGGACTTATTAACCAAGTGAGGTTCTAAATGACTTTTTAAAAATCGAGAATTATACTTTTAGTACAGTAGAAATCCATTTTACCTGGCAAAATATTAATATGCCATCTCTGAACTGGCATTCTCCTGCAAAGTTAGTAAAAGAAGCTGATGATGACCACACTATCCCTCAAATGCCGCAGCATTCTGAATTGACTCATGAGTCACTCAAATGATATTAAAAATAAAGAGAGTAAATTCTATTCAACAGAGCAGACTTTCTTGGGTTCTAGTTTTTATTCTTAAGGTTCTTGTTAGCTGACAGGGAGTTTACTAACGACCCAGTGACTCTATGAACAACAGATCTGAGCCCTGCACTGTCCTGCTCCGTCCTCACCATCTCTGATCTGCTCAAGCCCCTTACTGCAGCTATTGTGTCAATACCTTTTATTGACGATCTTCCTCTATTTCACTAACAAGCACTACCTTTCCAAGCATGATGTCTTTTCCCAATGACTGGTCCCTCCTGACAATATGACAGAAGTATGTGATTGGAAGCAGGAGTGGCATCCACTTCCTAAACAACTTGCCTCCGGAAACTCTGTGAACTTTGATAAATGTCGACAGCTGTAGGGGGGCTTCAGGCCTTTTGTATATAGGGTTGCTATGAGTCGTGCTCAACTCAAAGGCATTCAACAACATGTGAAATGAAGTTTCATCATCCTTGCCTCTAACGAGCATGCTGGTAAGGTCTCATTAATCAGACAATTTTATTAACTATAGGGAGCTCTGGTAGCTTAGTGATAAGGAACTGTGCTGCCAACTCAAAAGTATGTGGTTCAAATCTGCTAGCTTATCCACAGCAGAAAGCTGGAGTCTTTCTCCCAGGCAATTTACAGCCTCTGAAAACCTATTTGAGTGTCAGCTATGAGTTGGTTCCAACTTGAGGGTACACAACAACAACATAATTACTATGGCACTTATTCTCACAAACCTGTATTAACACTGTAAAAATCCAAATTAGAGGAAGATGAACTACGCATTTCCCTTCTAGCATTCCATTCTGATTTTTCACTTTACATATATCAATTTGATGAAATTATATGGCTCAATCACTTTATATCTCAATATAACAAACCTGAACCAAGAAATTGGTAATAAATGATGTCAGGAGATGTAACCTTTTATTTAAAACTATTAATTTTTTAGAAACCTTAACACAGCTGGGTGGCTGAGATAATATAGGAAAAGTCAGAGAGAAGCTACAATTAAATTAGTCATAGTCTTGATAACAATCTTCTAAAATAGGTTTCTCATTCTCATTTTATAGATGTACAGAGAGGTTAAAGAGGTTGCCAACATCACTCATCAGGATGTGAATGCTGGCAAATGGAATGAGATCACAGTTGTAGCAACTAGTTTGGAAATGTTTATGCTAGTTAAGAAACTGAGCTCTACTGGGAGGTCTATGCAGTCTGGAGACCCTCGCTGTAAATCTACTAATAGAAAGCTTCAGGTTTTCTATTATTTGAAATATACTGCCCCTCCACTCTAGAAATAGTTATTCTTAGGAATTAGTGTATTTGTTAATTTTTAAAAAGATGTACTTTAGGCAACAAAGGATGATAAACATTAAAGAACAGACCTTTAATAAATGTTTTTATATAAAGTACAGTTTTGTTTCATTCATTCTTTTATTCAATAACCTTACTGAGTTGAATGAGAAGAATCCTAATTGTATCTCTGGGGAACACTGAAAGACAATGGTCAGGCAGAAAAAGGGAAGCTCTCAGGAAGCCTGAAAAGGAATGGCCACAGACAGGAGAAGGTGAGGACATAAAAACCAAAGAGACAGTGCTTCAGGACAGGGAAACAGATTTAACAGGAGGAGAGGTGTAAAGTTTCAACTAATTAAATTTTAAAACTAAGAAGCAGAACAAAGTATTGTTGTTGTTGTTGTTGTTATGTGCCGTTGAGTCGTTGAGTCGTTTCAGACTCAAAGCAACCCTATGCACAACACCCTGCTCTATCCTGTGCCAACAGCACCGCCTCTGACACACCCATCCCGCCTCTGACACACCCATCCCGATTACCCAGTCACCGAATCAATCCATCTCCTAGAGGGTCTTCCCCTCCTGCGCTGTCCCTCCACCCTCCCTAGCATGATGTCCCTCTCCAAGGACCCGTCCCTCCTGGCAACATGTCCAAAGTATGTCAGACGAAGCCCCAGAATCCTTGCCTCCAAGGAGTAGCTTGGTTTACTCCTCTCCAAGATGAATCTGTTTGTTTTCCTGGCAGTCCATGGTACATTCAGTACCCTTCTCCAGCACCACAGCTCAAAAGCATCCACTCTCCTTCTGTCCTCCCTAGTCATTGTCCAATTCTCTGATGCATAACAAGCGATTGCAAATACCATGGCCTGTATCAGGCGCACCTTAGTCTCCAGAGAGACACTGTTGCTCCTGAGTACTTTAGAGAGGTTCCTAACAGCAGACTTTCCCATCGCGATACGCTTTTTGATTTCCTGACTGCTGGTGCTAAGAGTGTTGACTGTGGAGCCGAGCAAACTGAAGCTGTGAACATTCTCAATCTCTTCGTCATCCATCCTGATGCTGCCAACTGGTCCAGTGGTGAGAATCTTTGTCTTCTTGACATTGAGCCTCAGTCCATACTGAAGGCTGCAGTCCTTGACCCTTCGCAGCAAGTGCATGAGGTCCTCCTCAGTTTCAGCAAGCAGGGTTACTCAATAAATAATAACAATTTTTTTTAAATAATAAAAAAAAAAGGTTACAGGCAAACATTAGGTGATTTTGCTCCCTTTCAGGAAAAAGAAAAAAATTCAGCCCCTGGCCCTCTGGAACCTCACTTCTTAGGTGTATATGCTTCTCTTTAATTTTATTTTCTAGGTTTTATTTATTTTGCTGTTGTTACAGAGGGGAGATACACACACACACACACACACACACACACACATTTCTACATGGACAACCTAATGATTACGATCCTCAAGCTGTTCAGCTGCTCTCACCCTCCTCCCTCTGAGTAAATGAGATCCCATACCGTCAAATCTTAAAAGGTATATAATACTCAAGACAGACATTTTTTTTACTACTTAAGCTATACTATTGTTCGGTCTTAAGATTTTTTTTTAAATAAGGCTTAACGATTATCTCAGAGCAATAGTTTCTGAGGGTCTTCTGGCCTCCATGGCTCCATATGGGAAGCTGAAATTCTGTCCTTTTTTCTCCTCTTTTGATTTGGATTCATCTATAAACTCTGATGAGAATGTTCAGTAATGACAGGAAGACAACATACAGTTCTGGTTTTATGGTAAAGAATACAGATATTCATGGAGCTATTAGCCATGCATTGCAAATATTTCTGACTCTTTGTTGCTCTAGGCTAACAGAGACCAAATACTGTAACCTGAATGGCCACGTACGTGCAAGTTTTTAAGACTCCAAGTACTATACAATGAATAGATTGTAGAACAGAGGCAACAAATAGGTCACATAACTGGGATGTCTCATGAAACCATGACCCTAAACCTCCAAACTAAGGAGTCAGATCCCATGAGGTGCCTGAACGTACACAAGCAGCATTCTGTTTGTTTGTTGTTGTATGTGTACATATACAAACACACACACATACACATATCATGCCTTTTCCTAATTCAATGCTTTAAAGGTGCTTACTATAGCTGTATGTGTTGTTGTTGTTAGATGCCATAATGACCTATAAACAACAGATTGGAACCATGCCCAGGTTCAAAAGCATCGAACTGTGTGAATCAAAACAAATTACGGCTAACATTAAGAAGAATGGAAACCCCAGAAAACTAACTGTTCTCAGGCAAAACTTATACCTACCAAGAGCCTATTGTAGAAACAGATCAAGAGAACACTGCATGGTTTAAAATAACTGTATATGGGAGGTTTTAAAATCAGTAAATTTGAGTCCTCCTATTCTGTTCATGCTTTTCAATAACATTTTATCTGCTTGGGGCCTCTTGCCATTCCATAAAAAGTTAAAGAGTGGTTTTTCTATTTCTGTAAAGAAGGTGGTTAGAATTTTACTTAAGACTGCTGAATCTATAGATCACTTTGCTTGAGGTATGTGTACACAAGTTCCAATTTCTCTTTCACAACGATTTACCTTTCACAAGGTTCATATTCTCTTAAAAATAGTCCCCGCTTCCCCACTTACACCTCAATAAAACTGATGCTCTTAGCAACTACTCCCATGTAACGCCAACTCTCAGTATTCTGCACTCTTATCTCAGCTATCAGTCAGGGTACACCCACAAACACTCACTCTAGCAAGCACGAGCCTACCAACAGGGAGTCTCAGTCCTGTGCAGTTTGGGTTCCACTGCAGTCACTCTCACAGCGAGTTTTCTCTTCCATATGCTTAAAGCCACCTTAGGAGGTCGCCTCATGGCTAGTTTTTAGCTGCTGAACGAAGGGCCAAGGTAAGAATCCTCTTGATTATGTCTGGTTTGTCACATTACCAGGGGCATCAAAACAGCATGAAATCTGCTGCTCTAAATAAAGAGCTCAAAAGATTATTCTAGAACAGTTCTGAGAGGCTTGGAGAGATCAAGATGAGGCTGCAGTCACTCATTCACATTGAGCTTTAATAGCAACTTCCCAGGGGCTTTTTGAGGCTGTAAACTGCTGGAAGGACACTGCCCATCTCTCCTGAGGAAATTTTGTCATCAGAGCTCTGTCTTAATCTAGGTATTATTGTTGCTGATTGCCATCGAGTTGAATGCCACCCATAGTGACTCTATGAACAAAAGACCTAATGCCTTTCCATAATTGTCATTTCACCAAGTTCATAGAGTTTCCAGAGGCATGTGGTTTAGGAAGTGGATGCCACTCCTGTTCCAAACCTGTTTTACAACTGGGAGCTCCACCAAACACTGTCCACATTGGGAAGCCATTCTGGTATTTGATATCCCCTTGGCACAATGTTCAGACATTATTATTAATTGGTATAAAAATAAACTTGATTATAGCAAAAGTGAAACATTCTTTTGCTTCATTTAATCATATCCTGCTGAAATAACTACTTTGGTGTGACAAGCAAAATATTTTTATATGCGTATATATTTCTTTACTCAGGTAAGCATACAGTTTTCTAATCAGCAAAGATGCTCTAGGTACTGGATTACAGAATGCCACAGAAGCAAGGAAGTTGTAGTCACAGAATAAAACTAAAGGTCACCCATTGTTTGCACTGCATTAAGCACTCATAAATCCATTACTTAAGGCCATCCTGAATGAGTAGATTTGTACTATGGCTTTCAAGGCCTGTGATTACACAGTCATCAATAAAGGGCAGGAAGAGAATACAGAAGGTCTTACAACCTTTCCTCTCTTTTTGTTTACTGACTGCAAGGTTGATGGGAGGGAGACCTAGTCCTGTTCTTGACAACACTTCTCCATAGAGAATTAAGCCTGAGGTCCTAACTAAAATTACCTCATTGTCTTTTTTAAGTAATGGACTCATTAATTCTCATGGATATTGATTAGAGGAGAAAAATGCATTACACCCTAATTAATGAGACTGTCTTAGTAAAAGGGGAAATGTTGCATAAAGTTAATTTGATTTTAGAAATTATTTTATTAACGAAAATGGTTTTATATGAAGGTTGAGACCATCTAGTACATTAACGAAATTCAATCTGGGAAACAGACCTATGTTTGGACATTCTACAGTATCTTGAAAAAAAAACAGAAAGTTACCATTAAAAACCAAAATAGGCAGAAGATGGCTTTCTCTAGAAAGAATATTTTTTGCCTTAATTGAAAATTTCAAAAGAAGTACTGAACTTATACTGGGGGACTCAATCTCTTTTGGATAGAGATCATTGGGAGATATAGAGCATATATTAACCCGGTTCTTAACATTCAGTCTATAGCATGGCTTTTCACACAGTAAACAGTCCTTTTTACAGCCTTGAGTTTTCCCTGGGTCCTTCTTCAAGGGGATTTTGCTTAGGTAACATCATTTGTTTCTTTATATGCCTAATATAAAGATCTGTTAATATGCTTTTAAAAAAAGCTTATTAAAAATTTTAAAGGCGTATCAGGTGCTATAAATCAACATAAAATTAGCAGACACATATAATATACAACTTACCTGGAGCAATAAACTGTTTAACATTGGTGAGCCGAGACTTATCAGCCACATTAGCCAGAAAGCAGCCCTTTGGCACAGTCCAGTCGCTGGGCTTGCCGTTTTTGTCCTTGTCTTCTGCTGTTTCATATACCTCTATGTGAGGGGGTTTCTCAGTCAGGTTCTTGCTGTAATGACTTAACCCGTACTGTGCAATCTGGATTGGGTAGAAATAGCCTTGAGGCCCCCACTGTGTAGATAATGGCACACCTACAAAATAAGAGACAAAATGACGAACTGTGCAAAGACATTTACAAGCCTATTTTGAACACCACTTTCCGCTGTTTTACGTTTGGAGAATACTTCCTGTTTATAATGTTTCACAATTAGTAAAGGCCAGTACTGAATTAACCAGAAGACACAGAAAACAAGCTTAAATATTCATACACTCATTCAGTACTAGGGATGACTGGTGGCACAGTCTGTAAGGAACTCCTCTTGTTAACCCAGAGGTGAGTTCGAATCCACCAGCAGCATTCTGGGAGAAAAATGGATCATTTCCTCTGGTGCAACTGAAAATCCACTGGAAGATCAGCTTTGAGTTGGTTGTTTTTTTCCCCCATTCAGTTTGGTTGGCAGATAGCAGTGAAATGTTATAAAATAAAATATTTTTTATTAAATATTTTTAAGGACTGACTTTTTATGCATATGTTACTTTTGATCATAGCTACAGAGTTAAGCCTTACAATCTTGTTTTGCATAATGAAATTTTATACAATTTAGATAAACATAGATAAAATTACCATCAAGCTTTATTCTAGAAAATAAAGTTCTGACATTTTATAGAACATTTGTACTGAAGAAAGGACACACACCTGAGTTTGTTCTCTTTTTAAAGTTGTTGTTGTTATGTGCCATCGAGTCGTTTGCGACTCATAGCGACCCTATGTACAAGAGACCTAAATGCCGTTCTATCCTGTGCCAACCTCGCTGTCTCAAACACATTCATTCCCACCACTCCACTCACAGAATCGATTCATCTCATTGAGGCTCTTCCTCTCCTCTGCCATCCCTCCACTCTCCCAAACATGATGTCCCTCTCCAAGGACCAGTCCCTCCTTGCAACATGCCCAAAGTATGTCAGGCGAAGCTTCAGAATCCTTGACTCCAGGGAACATTCTGGCTTCACTCTCTCCAGGACAAACCTGTTTGTTCTCCTAGCAGTCCATGGTATATTCAACAGTCTTCTCCAGCACCACAACTCAAAGGCATCAATTCTCTTTCTATCATCCCTATTCAGTGTCCAACTCTCCGATTTAAAGTAGTGTACCTTAAAGTCAAATTCAAGTTGATTTTTAGTGTGAAAGGCTAATTCCAAAGTGTATTAAAAATGCTACAAGGACCTCCCAGTTTTAAAGACCATGAAGGAACAGCACACACTGCTAGACAGTATGTAATGGACTGTGGGAGGTTAGCTGGTACTTCAGAGACGATGCTATCTACAGGCTGGTGCTATCTTGTCTTGTAGGACTTGAACTCTCTCTGGGATGACACCTGGCACTGACAAGCTCACTAAGAGACCTTCCTTCCTTTTCCAACTCCTGCTAGAGGATAATGATTGTGTATTTTTTTTTTTTATAACTGTGCATTTTTAAGATATTTTTGGGAATGCTGTTCTTTGACCTTACTGGTGAGAATTTGAGATTCTGAGGCAGGTTAACACAGTAATTCCATTTGATGAAGTATGATCTTATTGCAGCCTTTAACCACACCCTGCAGAAAGAAGCCCTAGGCTCAGACTTAAGCCTTTTCCCTGCTAAGTCAGAGTGATGAGAGCTGTCTTGACAGTAAGCTATGTACTTGCTGTGTAATTAAAAACCCACACTTTCTTACTTTCAACACAATCAGCGTAGGAAAATGTAAGTGGAACAGACAGATACCAACCTTCAACCCCGCTTATGCACTTGACTCTGTCTCGGACTTCCACATTGTAGCCTTCAAAGGACATAAACACACCATCAGGGTGATAAGGGGCTCTCTGTGCATAGACTTTGGAATAGCTATGAGAGAATTCAAACCGTTCATAGCCATCATACTGAACCACCTTTCCGTAAACGTCAAAGTACTTCTCTACCCAAGTGAATGGAAGAAAAACTTCATTCCCCTCACGTCTCCCTTTAATCGTCTGCTCGTCATTTATGAGACAGTCAATTTCCTCATATTTGAGCCCTATCACCTTGCTTCCTGCGTTGGCATTGAAGCCGCCCACAATGGGGGGCGCTTTCTGCTGTTCCTGAGGAAATGCTTCCTCAGCCTGTGGCTTGCCCACGTGGTTCCCATAGGGGTTACTCTCAGACGCAGCTGCTCTTTTCTCTATTCCATCTCTGAAGCCACTGCTCGAGTGTCGTGGAAACTGGACCGCTTTGTCACTGGAACACTTGTTCCACAGAAGTACTGTGACCAATGTGAAGAGCGCACAGATGATAATCAAAGTTTTATAGTTGACCCGGGCTGCCAAGCAACGCATATTCAGACCATACCTATGGAGGCAAGAAGAAAGATTTATGCAAAGGTGCACTGCTGGGATTCCATAGGATAAAGATGCATTCTTTTTTTATGGTGAATAATCATGCTAAAATAATTTTATTAGTTTTATGTAATGTAATCAGACCTACAATTATTGGTTTACGTTTTCCAACTAAGACAAAGAAAACAAAAACAAAGGGTAGGTGTGTTTCCCCTTTGATAAAATATTTGGCATAATCCCTGGAAGCAGAGACTCTCAAATTTACTGGAGTTATAATTATAATCCCCATGGTGGCAGTACTTTTTTTTTTCATTAGGCATCTAACCAAAATATCTAATAGTTCCACTTACTAAGCAGTTACACCCAAACAATTTAGCAAGTAACAATTCAGTAGCTTAAACAAACAAAAAACAAAAACACAAAACATGGAATTTTAAAATAACATTATTAATGGAAGATTTTGGGCATTACATAACTTTCAAACTTTGTATTAAGATCAATCATCCTGCTAATGAATTGATTTTTGACTCACAGCAACACTCTATTGGCTCTCTGAGGCTGTAAATCTCATTAGCTGCTGGTGGATTAAAAATATCAATCTTTAGCTTAGCACTCAACGATAACCCACTATAATGGCAGTAAGAAGCTGTGCTATAATCCCAAAAAGCACATGGTTCAAATCCACAAGCTGTTCCATGGAAGAAGGATGGGCAATCTCCTCCTGTTTGATTAACTGCGTCTGAAAACCCCTGAAGGGTCAGCTATGGGTTGGTTCTGACTCGACGGTACAAAATAACAAAACAACAACAGTAATAATAATAACCCAAAGACATAGTTTGAATCCACCAGATGCTCTATAAGAGAAAGAAGAGCTAGCTCCTCCTCCTGTGAGATTTACTGTCTCTGAAAACCTGCTGGAGGGTCAGCTACGAGTAAGTCTGTTCTGACTCAAGGGTACATAACAAACAAAAAATAACTACTTAATACTTAAAATGTTAACCACCTCAAGGTAGTTCACACAATGCCTAAGAGATATCAAGTATCACTATGTTTCCATCCAAATTTTAAAACATGCTGTAACATCTCTCTGAGTCATGGTTCTGAAATTATGATCTTATGCAAGGTATTCAATTAAACACTCCAGTTCAGTGGTTCTCAAGCTTAGCATCAGAAGCACAAACAACATATGATCAAGAGGCAATGGTGATGAAAAAGGTATTTCAAGCTACTCTGAAGAACTGATGAAAGAAAAAAAAAAGACCCCAAGAATTGATGGAATACTGACATATTTCAACAAACAGATGCAGCCCTGCACATGCTCACCATGTTGGTCCAAGAAATCGGGAGGACAACTACCTCTCCAATGGACTATAAGAGACCAATATTTATTCTTACCCCCCCAAAAAGTGACCCAACAAAGTATGGAAATTATTGAACAATATCACTAATATCACACATAAGCAAAATTGTGCTGAAGATTATCCAAAACTGACTGGAACAGTACATACAGAACTACTAGAAATAAAAGCTGGGTTTAGAAGAGGCCAAGGCTCCAGGGACATTAATTATAGCCAATATCTGATGGATCCTGGCAGAAAGCAAAGAGTATTAGAGAAATGTTCATCTGTGTTTCATTAACTATGCAAAGGCAATTGACTGTGTGGATCACAACAAACTGTGGCTAACTCTGAGAAGAATAGGAATTCCAAAATACCTGACTGTGCTCATGCAAAACCAATACTTGAACCAGAAGGTAGTTGCAGAACAGAGCAAGGAAACACGACATGGATCAAAATCAGGAAGGGAGTGTGTCAGGGATACGTCCTGTCTCCATGCCTTTTCAATCTATGTGAAGTCAGTAGACTGGACTTTCAGAAGAGAAGTGTGGCATCAGGATTGGAGGAAGATGCATCATCAGCCTGCATTATGCAGATGATACAACCTTGCTTGTCAAAACATAGGACGACTTGAAACATTTACTGTGGAAAGTCAAGGACTGTAATCTTTAATATGGATTGAAGCTCAACATCAAGAAGACAAAGATTCTCACTACTGGGCCAATTGCAGCACCATGATGGATGGAGACGAGATTGAGGTTGTTAACAATTCAGTTTGCTTGCCTACACGATCAACACTCTTGAAAGCAGAAGTCAGGAAATCAAAAGATGACTTGCACTGAGGAAGTCTGCTGTCAGGGACCTCTCCAAAGTGCTAAAGAGTAATGATGTTAGTCTAGGAACTAGATAGGCTATGGTCTTTGCAATTACTTGCTATGTATCAAAGTCAGACAATGACTAAGGATGACAGAACTGATGATTTTGAGTTGTAATGCTGGAGGAGAGTCCTGAAAAAACCATGGACCACCAAGAGAACAATCAGGTCTGTATTGGAGAGGGTGAAACCAAGTTTTTCCCTGGAGGCTAGGATTTTGAATCTCTATCTCAAATACTTGGGCATATGGCCAGAAGGGACCAGTCCTTGGAGAAGGACATCATGCTTGGAAGGGAAGGGGGACAGTGCAGGAGAGGAAGACTCCAGATGAGATGGACTGACATGGTAACCGGGGGAATGGGGTAAATGTGTCAGAGTCAGTGATATTGGCTCAGGATAGGGCAGGCTTCAGAGCTATTGTACACAGGGCTGCTAGAAGTTGTGGGCAACTCAATGGCACAAAAACAACCTCCATACCAGCAGCAGAATTTTTGACTTAGTAGATCTGGAGTAGTGACCCCAAGCGGCTTCCTTTTTAATGACTTCCCAAGTGATACTGAAGCTCTAGGTAGGGGCCACATTTTGAGATCCCCTGGCCTAATCCTCTGGTTCTTTAGCTACTAATTTAAAAAATCAAATTCAAATGTACTACCATTGAGTCAGTCCAGACTCATAGTGAGCCTTCATTGGGTTTCAGATGGGAGGAGCCTGCTCATCTTTCTCCCAAGGTGTTGCTGGTGAATTTGAACCACTAGAGATGCAAAGACTTTAGGCTAACTGCTCAGCATGCTATGGACAACCCCACCAGAACAAGTATTGATTTAGACAACAGGTTTTCAAACTGTGTCAACACTGAGTCACAGGGTCTTCCAAGGAACATGATGAAGAAAAGAGAAGAAAAAGCTAGTAAATAGAGTCTCAAGCCTCTCAGGCCTCTTCAAACCAGAGAAGTTCTGTTTTCACCTATGTTCTAAAGTAAGAAAGTGCAGGGATAAGAGCAGTAATGGAGAAACTGCAATTAAATATACTCGTACACCTGTAATTACGACAGCACTTTTCCATCACAACTAGAATAAGGTTTCATGATGACAAGAGCCAACCTGTATATCTGCATATTCCGAGAACCCTGCCCAAGTGTGCAGTGAAGGAAGCATTGCAGATACTCTGTGTGTGTGTGTGTGTGTGTGTGTGTGTGCCTGTGTGTGCGAGTGTGAGCGAGAGAGCAGGCATACCCGTGTGTGTAATAGATATATACAATATGTAAAAAGGAAAATGCCTTTCTCATACTGTACTTAAAAAGTATCATTCTTAGCACACACATATTAACAGCAAGAGACAATGTTGGGCTTTCATTATGAATTCCTAGTTGGGGCGGTGGGTGGGAAACTTCATAAAAAGCAGCAGCAAGTAAAAGGACTTACAAAAACCAAACCAAACTAAAAAAAACCCCGAGGTCAGAGAATTTCAGGCTGAACTTCACGTTAGTTGGCAGAGTGAGCTGGTTTTGATACCAAAAAAAATAATAAAGCTGTAACATGAATAAGAGCATGTGTTTCTACAGTGCTTTAGCTGTGCTTTTAAAAACAAATATATTAAGATATAATTCACAAATCATAGAGTTCTATGAATTTCAGCATTTTTACAGAGTTGTACAACCATTACCATAAACTAATTTAAGAACATTTTCATCATCGTAAAAAGAAACCTTGTTCTCATTAACAATTACATCCCCATCTTCCCCATGGTCCTCTTTCCTACTGCTTAGCCCCAGGAGCCACAAATCTCCTCTTTTACACAGGCTTCCCTGTTTTGGACATTTCGGGGGCTAGGAATTTTATATTAACGTACCACACAATATATGCTCTTTTGTGGCCAGCTTCTTTCACCTAGTACGTTTCTGGGGTTCATTTGCAGTGTAGCAATTACTGGGACTTCACTGTCTTTCATGTGTATCATCCATTTTGTGTCGTAGCAAGAATCCATAATTAATATCTTTTTCTTATTTTCTAGCATATATATAATAATACTTGAGTTGTGGAACTATTTTCAATATGAATTACTCTAATTTACAAAAGAATCTTACAATGGAGATGAGACGTATCATCACTATTCTCTACAGGTTAGATAACAGAGGGTAACAACTCCATTTTCTACTTCTAACTTCTACAGTATGAGCCTTTTAAATGGAATAATGTTTTGATAATTTCTAATTTTTATATTTAGTGGCATAAGTCTCAAGTAACTGTATTAAACACATGGTATTTCTTCTTAGGCATTACCAGCTTTATTTTTACCATGGCTCTAACTTGAAAATCTGAATAGCTTTCTAATATGTAAATTCTACCCAGTACTTAACGATGGACTCACAGTCTCCTTTCACTTATCAACATGGCATGGTGCTCCAGACCAGGTTGTTACGTGAAAATGGAGGAGAATCACAAGGAATTAAATAATGGAGGACTACTGCGTCATCACAAAGTCCAGACCTCTGCGAGTCAAGTGGGCACATACTCTTAGCCACACAAGCCAGTGTTATTCTCATCTTACATCTTGGCATTTGTTACTGACAGATGTACATCGTTAACACACACAAGAGATAATAGATTCATGTGTTGTTGATAAATACAAAAGTCACATACCAACAGTCAATAAATAAAGAAGTATACTAATAATTCTTTACAAACTCTTCCAAAAAAAGGGAAGAGAACAGAGTCCAGTTGAATGAGAGCATGGTTGACACTGATGCCAAAAGTGGACAGAGAGATCACAAGAATAAAACCACCATTTCATTAATATAGACACCAAACCCCCAACAAAATACTAGCAAATCAAACCCAGCATAAGGTAGACTGAACATTAACAAATGGTGCTGGACAGGTGGGTAGCCACATGCAAGAGAATGAAGTGAAATCTTTATTTTACATCACATGGGAAAAAAATTAAAACAACCAAAACTCATATACCAAAGACCTAAATGATGCTGTTGTTATGTGCCGTCGAGTCGCTTGTGACTCATAGCGACCCTATGTATAATAGCCCTAAACCCTGCTCTATCCTGTGCCAATCGCATTGCCTCTGACACACCCATCTTGCTTACCTCAGTCACTGAATCAATCTACCTCATAGAGGGACTTTCCCTCCCGCACCGTCCCTTCACCCTTCCAAGCATGATGTCCCTCTCCAAGGACCAGTCTCTCCTTATAACATGTCCAAAGTATGTCAGATGAAGCCTCAGAATCCTTGCCTTCAAGGAGCAGCCCAGTTTAACCCTCTCCAGGATTAAGCTGTTTGTTTTCTTGGCAGTCCTCAACACTCTTCTCCAGCACCACAGCTCAAAGGCATCAATTCTCCTTCTATCCTTCTTGTTCACTGTCCAACTCTCTGACACATAACAAGTGATTGCAAAGACCATGGCCTGTATCAGATGCACCTTAGTCTCCAGAGAGATACCATTGCTCTTCAGCACTTTGGAGAGGTCCTAACAGCAGAGTTTCCCATCGCAATACGTCTTTTAATATCTTGGCTGCTGGTGCCAAGAATGTTGACTATGGAGCCAAGCAAATGAAAGCCGTGAATAATCTCATCTCTTCACCATCCATCCTGATGCTGTCAATTGGTCCAGTGGTAAGAATCTTTGTCTTCTTGACATTGACCCTCAATCCATATTGAAGGCTGCAGTCTTTGACCCTCTGTAGCAAGTGCTTCAGGTTCTCCTCAATTTCACCAAACAGGGCTGTGTCATTTGCATAACGCAGATCACTGATAGATCTTCCACCAATCCTGATGCCACATTTCTTCTCAATAGAAGAGCTAAAAAAGTAGTGAATCTTCACACCCTTGGGGAAGGGGGAGCTTTGTTGCTGAGTACCATCGAGTCGGAACCAACCCACAGTGACCCTCCAGCAGGCTTTCAGAGGCAGTTCACTGCATGAGAGCTGACTACCCATCTTCCTCCCATGGAACAGCTGGTGAATTTGAATGCGTACCTTTGGACTGCCAGCTCAACTCCTCACCACTAGACCACCAGAGCTCCTTCTTAGACACGATAAAAAAAGGCAGAAGCAATAATAAGAATAAAGAGTTAATAAAAATGTAAAACTTCGTGATGCACCTAATCTTATCAAGAAGGAAAATATGACAATCTGCAGTATGAGAGAGAGTATATACAAATTAAAAAACAGAATACAATATGAAATGTAATATAAAATATTTTATAAAAATTCTAATTCAATATGGAAAAGACAATCCAATTAACAACAGGTAAAACAGATACATAAATAGCTACCAAGCACATGAAAAGATACTCAACATTATCCATCTCAGAGAAATGCCAACTAAAATCAAAACACTTCACATGGACAAAAAAACCCAAACAAACAAAAAACCCCAAACCAAAAAGACTAACCAAATAAAAACACTGGTGTGTCACATATTCTGACGCATGGGGACCCTGCAGAACAGCTCCACAGGATTTTCTTGGCTGTAATACTTTTGAAAACAAACTGCAGGCATTTCTTCTGTGGTGCCTATGGTGGGTTTAAAATATCATCTTAGGCTACTACCTAACATTTGTACAACCCAGGGACCTCATGACTACTGGGAGGGCTATGATAAAAAAGATAAAAGGAAAATGAAAAATAAGTGGTAACAAGGACGTAAAGAAATTGGAAACATTGTGCATTGCTGGTAGGAATGTAAAACAGCACAGCAGCTAAGGAAAATGGGCTCTTGGTTTCTCAAAAAGTTAAATGTAGAATGGCCATACAATTCCACACTTTCACTCTTAGATAGGAAACCCAAAGACTTGAAATCAGGGACCAAGCATATAAATATACAACAGTGTCCACTGTGGTATTAAGTATCTACAACAGCAAAAAGGAAATTGTAATTGTCATTCCTAACTGCTATTCTAACCTGACACAGTTGGGGCTGCCCCAAATCAGAATCTGTTCTATGACAAATGGGTATAGTCCCCTGCATGGGACAAACATTTAATATGCTTAGCTGCTAACCTAAAGTATGGAGATTTGAGTTCACTAGAGGGGCCTTGGGAAAGGTGTAGTGATCTACTTGCAAAAAACCAAGCACTGAAAACTGAAAACCCCATGGGACACAAGACACACGGATGGATGGAGACACACACACACACACACACACACACACACCATGAGTTAGAAGAAACTTAGAGTTCTAGACATAGAATTTTAGATCAATTTTTTTTAAATGTATTAAAAGAAGGGCATATTCCAAGCAACAAATGCTGGCGAGGTTGTGGAGAAACTGGAGCCTTTATTCACTGTTGGTGGGAATGTAAAATG
>NW_006399816.1:14250637-14257954 GCF_000299155.1 Elephantulus edwardii
ATTTAAAAAGTTAATAAATATTTCATTTTCTAACGGGCACTGATATTCTTTTTGAAGGGAAAAAGCTGACAACAGAAGATAGAGGGTCAGAGAGAAAGAAATCCTGAATATTGACATGCAGTATTAACCACCAAACAGACTTATCCAAAGGTAGAGAATTTTATTAGCATGTTGCTCAAATTCTAGGAGCATGACCATAAAAACTTTCAAATTTCAAAGAGCAGATGCTTTAACATTCTGGTCGGTAGGCATGATAGCTACATTTAAAGTTAAAACCAGAGTTTTCTGCAGAGTGGAGATAAGCTTCCAACTTACTTGAAAAAGCATTTGTAACATCAGTGAACTAGATTAATTTTTCAAAGTAAAAAAAACCCAACCCTACCAACCTCATACACTTTAAAAATCCAAACCTGAACTTCCTTATTGCTGACCCTAAGGATGTATTTAATTACAAACAGTCTTACTGGATTTTAGAAGTCAGAGTTTCATTATTTGTTTTTTCTTAAACTAAAATTCCTTTTGGCTACTTTGGAGGTCTAAAACAGAATGTAACATCCAATATATACAGTATGGAATAAAGTCTTTGAAGAAATATTTAAAAAGTAGGAAAAAAGGAAATAATGTTTTCTTCTAAAATAGTTTATAATTCAAGTTTCTGTGATATTCAAATTAAAAATCAGTTATATCTTACTTTTTAGGTTCATTTTTTCCTAATGGAATATTTAAAGTAAACATTTAGGTAACTCAGCAAGCATCAAGAACAGTGAACGGCATGCCTTTTAAATATATGAAAGTATAGTCAATAAACAACCACCTTCCAACAAACTTTAAAACTATCTCATTTCAATAATTGTTATTGGCTTTTTACTTACTCACTTTTTAAGTTACTCACTCAAGCTATGGTATTTTCACAAGTTACATATGCAAGTGTAAGCTGAAAAAGGATTAAGACAGACAAAAATTGATACATTTGAATAAAGGTGTAAGAATCCGGAATGTACCATGGACCTCCAGATGAATGTACAGTACATTAGGTCTTGGGAGAGGTACTTGCCAGAATGCCCCTTGGAAGGAAAGATGGCTCAAATACTTTGGATACGTTATCAGGAGAGGCTAGTCCCTAAAAAAGGACATCATGCTCATAAAGTAGAAAATCAGCAAAAAAAGAGGAAGGCTCTCAATGAAATGGGCTGAAAGGCTCCCAGCATATAGGAGATAAGTAAAGGAAAGCTTCAAGTTAGAGAGAGTCAACCTGAGTCAGCAGACAGCCCAACATGCTCCATATTGAAGTATCCGGACGTACAACTCCCCCACCCAGAATTCTGGAGAATTTCTCCAGACTGTCTGATGGCTAGGGCCTTTACTGTATTCAGATCTCTGATTTGAATCAGCTTATGAGGAGGGGTCTTCTTCCCTGACCATCATAGTTAAAATAGCAATTATCAACTCATCCTTTTCTAGGTTCTTTATTTTACTTACAGCATTCATCACCACAGTTACATTCTATATTTAGATCACAATCTATTTCCTTCCACTAAAATTTGCTTCACATGCGCTAAGTTTCTCCTGGTCACTTCTGAATTTGCAGTGCCAAAAATGCGTCTGGGCCGTGGTAAGTAGCCTATAAAGACTTGCTGAAATAGAATGAATTAAGTATGCAATTTTCAAAATGACAAACATTTAAACTAGACAACTTTCTTTCTTATATATGAATATTTTGAAATCACGATCCAAATAAAAATGAACATAACTGACACAACAGAATATGGACTGTGATGTTGTATGTTGGCCAACTCTTTAAAACAGATTTACAATTTAATTACTGCTGTTAGTAATGTTCCATCTGTTTATTTCTTGATAGACCAAGATTTAAATTATATAGTCATGTGGTTTTGGTGATAGATCCAACTCACAGAAGAAGAGCTTAAAATTTTTGGAGGTCAAGATCCTTTCCAGTAATGCAAACAAGTAGAATTCTTTTGACTCACAATAATAAGTTAAAATGGGAAGGTAATTTTGCTAGTCCATTTTATTTTTCAGTAACAAAGTTAAAACCATCTTTGAAACAAGTGCCTTAACATGCTCCAATTAGATTAAATTTCTAGGCAAAAAGCCCAAAGAAACTGAGGAGGAGATACACAGTAATTGTAGCATTCGCATTTTATAGAATGGACTAAAACATAACAGCATTGTAGATATTCACTAGAGGAGGCCAGGAATAAAGCCAAAACCAGAACCTGAACATAATGAAAATTTTTCTGTTTTCTTCCCTATTTTATGGATGATGAAACCAAGCTTTAGCAATGATAAATTATTTACCAGAACAATAAGATTGCTTGATGGTTCAAATAACCATTGCCAAGAAAAAGATTTAAACTTAAGCTTGTTTATCTGATGTCTAACCTGTACTCTGACTTAAGTATCAGGATATCCCAGAATAAGTATATAGATATTCTATTTCAGAGGCAGAATACTGCCCTTCTCCAGAAGATACCTAAATTTATAACAGGTTACAGACTGTGAGCTGAGTTTAGATATTAATGGTTCTTACTTCAGACAAAGATGCATTTTTATCTTAAATCAAAAGGTCACAGAAGAGAATTTTAGGTGACATTATCTAGTTACTTTAAAAATTTGTGAACATATCTGAATAAAGTGATTGGTATTTGTCAACATTCTTCAAATTCAACATTCTGATTACATGCCATATTAATACAGAAAAACTGTAATATCATCTGATATTATACAAAGTCAAGTGTCTACCTGGTCTCTAGCTGGTTTAGGACATTAAGTCTTCGAACATAAGCTAACCCTCTCAAGGAATGGCTTGCAATCCTTTATTTCTTAGCTTGTTGAAACAAAACCTTTGCCCAGATATAGCAATGGGACTTAACAGTTTCATCAATCTTTGTTAATCTGAGGCTTTAAAATCATGTTTTGATGTCTTAAAAACTGCCACAGTGGCAATGTAGACACTGATTCAGGCCATAGTCTTTCCAATCACTTGCTATGCATCCGATTCAGGCCATAGTCTTTCCAATCACTTGCTATGCATCCGAGAGCTGGACAATGAATAAGGATGACAGAAGAATTGACGCCTTTGAGCTGTGGTGTTGGAGAAGAGCACTGAGCATCCCAGGGACGGCCAAGAGAACAAACAAATATATCTTGGAGAGGGTGCAAATGGAGTGCTCTTTGGAAGCAAGGATGGTAAGGCTTCACCTCATGTACTGTGGGCATGTTGCTAGAAGGGGCTGTTCCTTGGAGAAGAACATAATGCTGGGAAGGGTGGAGGGACAGTAAAGGAGAGGAAGACCCCTGTCCAGGTGGATGACAGTGACTGCTGCAATGGCTCCAGTGTGTCGGGAAGTGTGAGGACAGCACAGGACAGAACAGGGTTCAGATCTTTTGTTCACAGGGTTGCTATGAGTTGTACTTGACTTGATGGCATCTAACAACCACCACCAATATACAAGCGTAAGTTCCTACTTTTCGTTTATCCTGTACAAGTTCCTTTATATAAGTATAGGCTGGGCCTAAAAATGAAGAAATTATAAGATAAAACATATTTTTGTCCTTCTCTGTGTTGAATAGGGGACGGCTTTGTATTGTTTTGTTGGCCAGAAGCCTCTTGTTGGAGCCAATGTGAGCCTTTTGCATGGACCTGGGGGTCTTTTAAAATTCACTTGGTTTTAATTGTGTTTGAAATGAACATTTTCCTAAGTGGTACAGCACTGTTCTGTCATTTCTATGTATTAAGGTAACTCTGGATTGCAGTGATACTGAATGGTGTGCCACTGGTCCATCAAATGGTGCAATAGTTACACATGGTTGACAATGAGATCACAGATAGCCTTGGAAGCAGAAGTGGCATCCACTTCCTAAACCAGCCTGTGGAAAGCCTAAGGACAATAGTTACAGAATAAGGTAAAGGTCTTTTGTTTATAGGGTTGGTACTAGATGGCACTTAACAACAACAAAACCAACAACATATAAACGCCAAGCCCTTGTCTCCTTTTTGAAACTGGATGAAGCGGCTGGACTCTGTAAGATGGTGATCTTGTTTTGGTTGAGGATCTGTGTGGACTGTTTGGTTGTTTTTTATTTAAGCCTCTTGTTTAGAGCCAATAAAACCTCGGAGAGGACACTTGGCATTTAAGGCCAAGCCCTTGTCTCCACTTTGGCGACTGGGTGAAGCAGCTGCACCCTGTAAGATGGTGCTCTTGTTTTAGGAGAGGATTAGTGTGGAATGTTTGGCTATTTATTTAAGCATCTTGTTTCGAGTCAACAAGACCTCCTGGATGGCCCTTGCATTTGAAAGTTGGGCCTGAGGGATTATATTTTCTTTTTTTTTTAAATTTTATTTTGTTAATTTTAATTAACATTTACAGAGATTTTGGATTTTCACTCATTCATTGCTACACTTTTTTCTTTATCCCCACCCCCCACCCCAGTTTGCTCCTCTCTTTGAAAAGCAAAAGATAAACTTCTTAGTTGGTAAGCAATCCCTCCGACCCCTCCCCCGACCCAAATGCACTCCGCTGAGGGATTATATTTTAACCCCTTGTTAGTACATTTTGGAGGAACATTCTAAATTATACAGCACTTTTCTTCCAATTTTCTGTGCTGAGGTAATATGGGTTTGTTGTGATGGTGAACCTTGTGCCGTCGGGGTCTCAAATGCCATAATAGCTGTCCATGGTGGACAGTGTTTGGTGGAGCTCCCAGTTTGAGCCAGGTCTGGAAGCAGGAGTGGCATCCACTTGCTTAGCCACATGCCCGTCGAAACTCTATGGACTCGGAGAAACAACAGTTATGGAAGGAACTCACCTCTTTTGCTCATAGGGTCACTATGAGTTGTGTGCAACTTGACGGCAGTCAACAACAACAAAACATGTATTTATTCCGTGACTGTCTTTTTATTAGTCCCCCCAAAGACAATATAAAAGTTTTAACTTTTAGTTTAATTTCTGGCAAGGACACAAATTTGGGATACAAATTGTCTATAATTATCAGAATAAAAACTATCAGCAACATCAAAGCTCAAATTTATCAGCTTGATTATGCAACACAAATATACTCTGTGGTAACCTCAACCCGTAATTCTGCTGCTTCAACTATTCTCCTATAAAATATATCCACTTCCATGAAAGGAAGAGAATTAGCTCCAATATAGAGATAAAGAGAATTGTTGAATGAAGAGAGTGTCAAACAAAAACTAGCATCTGTGAGTGTGTGTGGGGTGCACTTGTGGGACCATATTCTATTTATAAGAGGACCTGATACCACTGGTGGCTTCTGTTCCAAGAAGAGCTGGGTCATAGTCTAAGCCAACTGGGCTTTCTGTCTAACACATTTACTTTTCCAAGGAAATCTTAGTGTTTTCTAAAGCACAGGAGTCATAAACCATAGACAGAATCATACCATGAACGCTGGTCAAATAATTTTAACAATAGAATAAACGCTGCTTGGCACCAGCTCAATGAGCCCTCTACACTACGAGGGAAGGAAGCTCTATTTGCATTAAAAACTCAAACTTATTGCCATGGAGTTGGAATCTACCCATGGGTGACTCTCCACTGGGTTTCTGAGGCTGTAAACCACACAGGGAGAGAATGTCCATCCTTCTCCCTTGGAGTCATTGGAAGATTCAAATTACCAGAGGCTAGGCCCTTGGGTTAGCAACACAACCCACTTCAGACTATTCCAGAGCTCCTGTTTGAACAAATGCACTAAATAAACAAACAAACTTGAAAATGGAAAACCCTTATCATTTTTTTACAGCAACACTTATGACACAGACCTAGAGAATAAATTCCTTAAATAAGGTGTTTTACTTGGCAATAACAATATGATCAGGAAAATGCAAAATATTATGGTACTGTCCCTACTTTCAAATGACCTTTAACATCAAAGGGACATGACTCACATTTACAGAAAAATATTGAAGAGAAAATTCATCCTAAGAAGGTGGTAAAAGAAATAAAATTATTGGATTTATAAATTAAGTGACAAATAAGGTAGAAGGATGCTGGGAAAAGAGGGTTCAAAGAGCTGCACAAGAACACAGATGGTATATACTTGCCTCTGAGAGGATATTAGCAACTTGAGATGCTTTTAAAGAACAGGATAATATGCTTAATGGCCACAGATTTTCTTGTAGTTATTTCTTCATTTAACTCCCACAATAATCTAATCAAATAGGCAGGAAAGTGAGTGCTATTTTACAAGAGAAAAAGCAGGCATCTGAGTTGGTAAAACAGAACCAAATCCCAGAATTTGAGTATTCTGATTCAAGTTCTGGTAATTATACCCAACTCACCAACCAAATGCACTGCTGTTGAGTCAACTCCAACTCTTGGGGACCCTCCAGTGGGTTGTAATGGATGGATACTGTCTCATCTTTTTCCTGCAAGGCAGCTGGTGGATCAGAACTACCAATCTTTAGGTGAGTAGCCCTCTAGGTAATGTACTATGCCATTCTCCAGTGATTCCAGCCTCATCTATGCAAGAAATAGCAGTTTCATTATTTTCACAGATGATTCTGAGTTTGATGATCACTGAGTTCTTAATTTTTATTGGGCATCTAAATTACCTGAAGGGCTGTTCAAATAAGATTGCTGAGTCCCACCACTGGGGTTTCTGGTTCAGACACTGAGATGAAAAGCCCACTGTATTCAAGTCCGTTCTGACTCAACCACCCTATAGGATAGAGCAGAAATGCCCCTCTAGGTTTCCAGTGCTGTAAATCTTAACAGGAACTTTCTCCATGGAGGGTGGTGGCTTAGAACTGCCAATATTTTGGGTAGCAGACCAACACTTTACCCCACCACACTGCCAGGGCTCATTAGATCTGGGGTAGGGCTTAACTAAATGTGCCTTTAGAATATGCTCTGATGGTGGATCAAATCCGTGGGAGACAGACGGGCAATCTCCTCCTGTATGATTTGTTGCTCATGTTGCTGTGTGCCTTGCTCTTCAAACCTTCTGATTGGTTAGCTAAGACTCAGTTCTGACTCCATGGTGATGAGTGAGTAATAAGCTCTGGGTGAAGTTTATGCTGCTAGACAGGGAGCCACACTTTGAGTACCACCACAAAAGAACATGCATTAGTGTCAGGTAACACTTGCACATGGCAATGTATGTGCTGCCCAAACTCAGAACCAATTTAAGCAATTTGAAGGTTAAGAGCATTATTTTTTTTTATTGGGAAAAACATATTGGGGGTACAAGGAGGTGAGGGTTGGGGGAGGATGGGCCAGGATGCAGTTGCAGAGCTGCACAGTTTGGTCGGTGGGGGGAGCAGGTGAAGGAAAT
>NW_006399816.1:14262101-14278027 GCF_000299155.1 Elephantulus edwardii
CCCATTTCTCCTTGGGAATCCTTGAATTCCTGTTGTTGACCCTCGATCTTCACTGAGGGCCAGTCATCAACTGTTTAAGTGTTCAATTATCAATAAGCCGAAGTCTGTGGAAGGCCATAATGGCCCTGCTTTAAGTGGTTTGCTGCTCCTGCAGCTCACCACGCTGTCTCTGCCTCTGCCACCATCTTGGATCTCCAAGAGCATTATTTTTGCAAAATATTTAAACCACTTATGAGACGGGAGAACGCCGCCGCCAGACGGGGTTCCACCACGAGAGGGACCTGGAAGAGACCCAGGAAGAACAACAGCCAGCCACCTACTGCAGAACTCCAGAGGAGCGAAGACTGTGAGACCCCAGAGGAACGAAGACTACCCGACACTGTGTGACCCCCCCTGCAACCCACACCTGTGTGACCCTTAACACACAGGGTGCTGCTGCAAAATATTTAAACCACTTACCAGTGAGAAAAATGACAGTTAATACTCTTACATTTGAAAATAAGAAAGCAGTGATTTCCAAGCGAAAGACAACGCATGCTATGTGCTTCTGACCAGGCGATTCTGACTGACAGTGACCCTACAGGGCACAGCAGACCTGCCCCACAGAGTTCTCTGGACTGTAATAATTATAGGAGCAGACAGTGCTAAGACCAGGGGTATAGTTTCAAGTTGTGGTTTTTGTCTATATACTGAAGAATTTCTCAGTCAGCTAGAGTATGTTTCCAAAAGCCTACTGCAGATGGTTAAGTAGGTGGTCTAGACTTTGCATACTGCAACACTTGCAGGACTGAAAATGGTACTTTCTTCATGTCAAGAAACTTGACTGGATAAAGTATCTCTAGGGTTCCATACTGTACCTCCTTAAAACTCTATAGACATTCTTCAACTGTCTCTTGGAGATTCATTATAGAAATCATGGACAGGCAAGTCTGTTTTTTCTTTCTATGTGAATAACTTTTATATGCTTGTTTTTTTATCCTGCCTACATGCCTGGTGATATTTTCTTCTCTCCTGCTGCCCCCCCCACCCCCCCAACTGTAACAAAATTCAAGCCCGCTCTAGTGTACTGCCAACCCAAACACACACAATTCAAGTCCATGAGATGCTCTGTGGGAGAAGGACAGGCAATCTCCTCCCATGTGCCTCTAAACACTTGTTGGAAGGTCAGCTATGAGTTGGTGCCGATTCACCGTACCTAGTAACAAGCAAGAAAGCACAAATTTTCACCAGGACAGATTTTGTTGTTGTTCTGGTCTTTACCAACAAGCTTATCTTAATTGCAGGTTCAGTCCAAGCTTCCACACAGGGCAGATTTTTTTATCCTATGTTGTTCTTGTTAGGTGCCACTAAAGCGACTATGATTTATAGAGACCCTATGAGCAACAGATTGGAACTCTGAGTGTACTTAATGCTCCTGTTGAATTTTGTTTGGATTCTTCAAGAATGCCAAATATCTGCATATATTATATCCCCATACTCTATACTTTTACACTGACCATTTTTGCTTCATGTGTTCTTTTCTCATCTCTTCTTGTTTTCTTTGCCTTCTCACAGAGCTTCTTAAGCTCGTATTCCACACAACCAATTCAGTTTCCTGAAAGTTCTAACCTGCTCTCTATCGCTTCTGGTATGTGGTTTAATGAGGATACTATGCTTTCCGCCCCCACTGTTCTTTATTCTATCCAGTATTCTTTCAATTTATGTGTGCCCCTTAGCTTTTCTTCTCAGCCTGTTTAGTCAACTTATCTTCTACTTGTCCCATCCACGCCAAAAGTTCTTAAATCTGTATTTAGAAAACTCACTTTTTTTTTAAAAAAAAAATAATACTTTTGCTCTTATTAAATGCTACATTCTGTTTTTTAAAATAGTTACGGAAGTTTAGCTCAGATTCCTCTTCTACACTTCTCCTGTTATACTCCTGTAAATCCTTAGTTAAATCTAGAAGCTTGTTAAGAATATATTATATTTATTGTTATTATTATTATTATTTTTAAGAAAGAATGATTCATGGTAGAGGTATGAACCTGGGTAAGGAAGTATATGATGTCTGTCTGTCATTGTGATGTTAGTAAGAGGAATCCATATTTTAGGTGTTGCCAACTTGATCCAGCCATTACAAAATTCTCTATCAGAAGTTGTCCAACGTGTCCAGCATCCACTGATGACTGTTTCATTGTTACTGCCAGGTACTCTCAGCTCCTTCCAACTCATGTACCCTTGACATTGTGTAGAAGAGAACAAATGGAACATTGCCTCGTCCTGCTGCATGCAAGCCCACTGTTGGAGTCAATGTACCATCCACCTGATGGAAGGTCTTCTGTTTTTTTGCCGACTTTCTACTGTACCAAATATGAGGTGTCTGTACCCCCTCACCCTGGGATCAGACCTTCCTGGCAACATGTCCCATGTAGGTGACACAAATTGTCTCCTTCAACAAGCATTCTTGCAGTATACTTCTTAAAAGGTAGATCTGTTTGTTCTTTTGACATGTCTATAGTTTTCCTCAGAAGTTGAAAAATAGAAATATTCTAATTCTTTCTTAAAGAATTAAAGTATTAACTGAAATACTTCTGTTAAAAAACTCTGTCTTTATCCACAATGTGATTACCCTGAAGAATATAGTTTGGACAAGAGAGGCAGACTTACTGGAAGGAGTCACTATACCAAAAAGAATTGGCTCACAAAGAAGAATTTCATGAAACAACAAATGAGTAAGAGCCTAGGGTGATGAAAAAAGAAGTTCAAACTGCTCTGAAGGAACTGGCAAAAAACAAGGCCCCAGGAATTGACAGTATACCAACTGACATATTTCAATAAACAGATGCTGTCCTTTTTATTGAAATATGTCAATTGGTATACTGTCAATTATTTATTGCTGACTGGAAGAGATCCGTATTTGTTCCCATTCCAAAGAAAGGTGACCTGACAGAGTGTGAAAATTATCAAGCATCATTAATATCAATGCAAGCAAGATTCTGCTGAAAGTTATCTAAAAATGACTGGAACAGTACATCAAAAGAAAACTGCCAGATGTGCAGGCTGGGTTTAGAAGAGGTCACGGCACTAGGGATATTACAGCTAATGTTAGATAGATCTTGGCTGGAAGCAGGGAATACTAGAGAAATGTCTGTGTTTCTTGACTATGCAAAGGCATTTGACTGTGTGGATCATAACAAACTTTGGCTGACTCTGAGAAGAGTGAGAATCCCAGAACACCTGATTGTGCTTATGCAAAAACTATACTTGGACCAGGAGGCAGTCATCAGGACAGAGCAAGGAAACACTGCATGGTTCAAAATTGGGAAGGGTGTATGCCATGGATATATCCTATCTCTGTACCTTTTCAATCTATAAGCAGAACAGTTCCTCTGGGAGGCTGGGCTCTATGAGGATGAATGTGGCATCAAGATTGGAGGTAGACTCATCAAGAACCTGCATTATGCAGATGATACAACCTTGCTTGCTAAAATTGAGGCGGACCTGTGCTCGCTTCGGCAGCACATATACTAAAATTAGAACGATACAGAGAAGATTAGCATGGCCCCTGCGCAAGGATGACATGCAAATTTGTGAAGTGTTCCATATTTTCGACCCTGAAGTGAACCAGTTTGTAACGAAGGCTAACTCCTAACTCCTTTCACCTACAAATTTCATCTTTGGATACAAAGCTAAGTGGATAATCCTTACCGAGGGACTGTTTAAAAAAAAAAATTGAGGAGGACCTGAAATGCTTGCTGTAGAAGGCAAGGACTGCAGCCTTCAATATAGATTGAAGCTCAACTTAAAAAAAAAAGATTCTCACTACTGGGCCAATTAGCTTCATCATGATGGACAGTGAAGAGATTGAGATTATTTACAGCTTTAGTTTGCTTGGTTCCACAATCAACACTCTTGGTACTAGCAGCCAGGAAATTAAAAGAGGAATTGCATTGGGTAAGTTTGTGGCAGGGGCCTCTCCAGAATACTGAAGAACAAAGACATAAGTCTGGAGACTGAGGTGCACCTGATCCAGGTCATAGTCTTCACAAATACTTGCTATGCATCAGAAAGCTGAACAATGACTAGGGATGATAGCTGTGGTGCTGTAGAAGAGTACTGGATATACCATGTTCTGCTAGAAGAACAAACAGGTTCATCATGGAGAAGGTGATACTAGGCTGCTCCTTGGGAGCAAGGATTCTGAGGCTCTATCTGACATACTTTGGGCATACTGCAAGGAGGGACAAGTCCTTGGAGAGGGACATCATGCTTGGGAGGGAAGAAGGATAGCACAAAAGGGTCAGGCCCTGGATGAGATGGATGGATTCAGTGACTAGAGTAATGGGGGTGAATGTGTCAAGAGACAATAAGGTTGGTTCAGGATAGAGCAAGGTTCAGAGATGTTGTACACAGAGTAACTATAAGTTTTAAGAGACTCAATGGCATATAACAACAATAATAATATAATACAACATAAAAGTTTCCTTTTAAGTTGATAAAAATGTTTTGGAACTTGATATAGGTGGTGGCTATATAACATTGCTAATATCACATGCAAGCAAAATCTTGCTGAAGATTATCTAAAAATGACCAGAACAGTACATCATTATTATCAGAAGTACAAGCTGAGTGTAAGAAGAGGTGGTGACATTAAGGATATCATTGGCGATAGATGAAGCTTGGCAGAAAGCAGAGAAGTATGTCTATATTTGTGTTTTATTAGCTATGCAAAGGCTTTTGACTACGTAGATCTAAAAAAAAAATAATTATGGCTAATATTGAGAAGACTGTGTATCTCAGAACACTTGATGGTACTCATGTGATACCTAGACCTAGACCAAAAAGTGGTTGTCTGAACTGCACAAGGATTCAAAATCAAGAAAGGAGTGTTCCAGGTATGTATTCTTTGTCCCTATCTTTCTAATCTATATCTGAATAGATCATTTGAGAGGCTGGACATTATTAAATAGAATGTGGCATCAGAATTGGAGGAAGATGCATCAATAACCTGCATTATACAGATGACACAATCTTGCTCGCTGAAATGGAGCAGGACTCGAAGCACATGCTGCAGGAGATTAAGGACTGTAGTCTTCAATATAGATTGCGTCTCAGACCCTCTCCACCAGGACAATAGGCAGCATCATGACAGATGTAAGATTGAAGCTGTTAACCATTTCATCTTGATCCACAATCAACATCAGCAGTCAGGAAATCAAAAGATGAGTTGCACTGGGAAAATCGCTAGTAAATTCTAGTGTAGTGAAAAGGACTAAATAACTTAGGAGAGAACGGAGAACATTTTATGCTGAGTGAGATAACTCAGTCTCCCAAAGGGGGGAAGGATCCCAGTAGTTCTCCATTGCTAGGAATCTACCCCAGGAATTTTTGTTCGTTCATTTCCGTGTTTTTTTGGTATGACAAGCCACCTTATTGATTAGGCAATTCCTTCCAAAGACCGGTTGTTGCTGTCACTGCATGCCACCAATCTGAAAACTGACCCATAGCTGACTCTCCAGCAGGTTTTCAGCGGCAGTAAGCCGCACAGGAGGAGACTGCCCATCCTTCTCCCGTGGAGCAGCGGTGGATTAGAACCTAAAATACCCATTTGAATACAAAAGAAAGTTTTAGACGGTGGTGACAAACGGAGGGAAAGAGAAGCTATAATGAGTATTTTTATCATCTGCCAGGTGCTATAGGGAGTTCTGATGGCTTATTGGTAAGGATTTATGCTGCCAACCCAAGGGTATGCGGTTTGAATCCACCAGTTACTCCATAAGAGAAAGATGGGTAATCTTCTCCCAAGCGACTTACAGCCTCTGAAAACCCACTGTAGAGTCAGCTCTGACTCATCGCCAGGAAGAAGGCAAGTGCTATAAATATATCCCCCCCCCCACCAGAAGCCCTGTGGCTTCCTGAAATCTCCCTGGTTGAGACTAACTCCACAGGAGAAAGACAGTCTCTTCCTGTTAGGATTTAAATCTTGCTAGGATTTAGAGGATTGCTATGCGGTAGAATTAACTCAAAGGCAATGGGTTTGGGCTGGAAAACTGTTAGCAGGGTCATGGAATTTTACCTTTGAGTGACTTGGCTTTAAAGCATAGGTTTTTTTAACTTAAGCCCACAATGACATTATTATCTAGCTTCAAATCAACATTTGCTTGCTCACCAAATAGATAAGAGCAGAATAATGTGCCCTTGGTTTGTGCAGACACAATTTTAAACGACTAGCATTAAGCAGTAGCTTTGGAACTAAAATTTGTTTCTGAAAAGAGCTTCTAAATGTATTCAGCTTAATTCTCTCCAGCAATGACAGCATTAACATAAAGAATTAAGACAGGAACGTTTCTTAAAGAGTAAAGAGGTGCACAGTATCTAGAAAAGCTGAACAATTATGGTACAGCTACATGTTCTTTGAAGTATTGTATAGTACTTAACTAAAAAAACCTCTCCACTCTCTTCTGAGCAATGTGTCAAACTAAGCATATGCTATGTAAATAAATCAATTCAGAAAGGCGCCCTCGGCTTCTCCAGCTGTGTTAAGATTTCTCAACTCATTAGGAAAGCCAAGAGACAGAAAACCTAATGATGTGTGTTTATTCTGCACGGCTCCTGCATAAGGGGTTTCACAGTCTTCAACAGCAGAACGAGTCTAAGAAGGTACACAGAATTGCTGAGAATCAAAGTTTTCATGGAATCTCTTCAGCAAGTTAGAGGCCACTCTGTAAAACGGAAAAGATGGAAGTGGAAAATTTCAAGTTGACTGTTTACATTAGATAAAAACCAAACAAACAGACAATTCATTAAAGCATAAAGACAGTGTCTTGGCAATGCAAAAGAAGATGTATATGGAAGAAATCTGTGCCCAGGCTGATTTTTAAATGTGAGTAATTATGATGCTAATTTTTGACACCCATATAGTGGAATGCAGTTTTTAATTACTTCATGAGATAATTTAGAAAGCATTACATAGGAAAACATGATTAAGAGAATGTGCGGAGAGGAATCCAATGAGAATAATCTGTTAGACTATACTCTATGAACTGTACTATGTGAACTCTATTTAGTGTTCTCCTCTCTCCTTTTATGATTAGAGACAAAGGGCAAACACCACACAAATCCACCAGTGTTCTGACAGTGTAATATTTGGCAAAAAGAAACAGCAACCAAGTAAAAAAAAAAAAGTACCCATAATGTATACTCATATGTAAAAAATCTCTTAATTAATAAAGTAGGCCAATTATATAACAGTTGGTGAAAAATAAGACATTTACAAAAAGGGCATAATAATTTTTAGTTTTTATGAATCTTATTTCATTCTTATGACCACAATATGGTTTGAAGAATGGGAAAAGGATGAGCAGTCTCCACCTTGTGATTAACTGCCTCAGCTATGGGTCAGTTCCAACTTGACAGTACAAAACAACACACACACACACACACATTTACAAATATTTATTTAAAAATTTAAACGTAGATATATCTATGACTATACCTATGCATGTATATGGATATATTTCCCTATGTATCTATGTATTTCCCTATGTACCTATGCATGTATATGGGTATATAAATAACAAATTATTTGTTATTACTGTTGTTGGAAGATTATACATATTAGATGTTAAAGCACCTACTGTAGCCTTCCTTTATTCTGTACCTCTCACTATTTCCCTTCTCCTTGGTCATGCCGTTCTGATTTCCCCTATATTGTGTGCTGTGTTTAACTTCACTATCAACTCTTATGTACTGTCTCCAACTTATCAGCATCTCCATGAGAGAAACACAATATCCTCCCAAGTGATTTAACAGCCTTCCGAGAATGTACTGAAGGGTCATGGGTTTGTTCCCACTCAACGGCTACTGAGTTCTGAGTACTATCTAGTAATGCTTGCCTCCCTCCCTCCCCTGGTAGTTCTATTATTAAATAAGCATGTCTATCAATGGCTGTTCTGTACTACATATACAGTGCTGTTGTTGTGTAACACAGAGTCAGAACCAACTCAAAGGTGACCCTTGAGCAGGTTTTCAGAGGCAGTAACTGGCACAGGAAGAGACTGCTTATCTTTCTTCTACACAGCACCTGGCGGATTTGAATAATGTTCTTTTTGGTTGGCAGCCCAACTCCTTAACACTAAGCCAAAAAAACTTCAGTGCTATTAAGTTAGAACTAACTCATAGCTGATCCTCCACTGGGTTTCTGAGGTTGTAATTTGCATAGTAGGAGATTACACATCTTTCTCCTGAAAGGCTATTAGTGGATTCAAACTGCCAGTGAGGTGTGGCCTTTGGGTTAGCCATGGGCTCCTTCAGGGCTGTGCCAACAAAGCTAGGAGGTAACAAAAGAAAATGCTTATGGACGAACTCATGGCTCTTTTTAAAGTCAATAAGAATAACCTTCTATTGATAAGCAGTTCAACTAATCAACAAGTACTTCTTAAAAATCTATTATAAACTATGTTAACATCTGCCCACATAAGCAATCTGAAAAAAAAATTTAAAACAACCCACAGAGAATTAGAGGACCTCCTGAATGAATGTCATTCTTTATGCTCTATAATTTTGATTGTCTCATAAAAGTCTATAGGAACAGCAATCAATAAGCAAATACAATCTGCCTTTCTGCAGAATGATATATTGGCAAAGGGATATAAATCTTATCAGTAATAAATGTGAATTAAATAAAATTTAAGCTAAGATTTCCCAGATGTACAATTTTCTAAACAAATAGGAAGGTTACCAAATTGAATTAACTCCAGCACTGTAAGAACTTTAATTTACCTCCCACTTAAGGTCCTACTGCATGCTGAGCAAAGCATGTAGATTCTGTCGATTTCTAAATTTGAGGTGAATGCAAATTACAACACAGAAATTCCATTTACCTAAATAAAGTGGTTGAGACAGAAATAAAAGTTACCCCAAATGTTGACAGAAATGCATTCCCTATATGCACATTTAGAAACATTTCCTAACAAGTAAAATGAAGTTTCTACTAATATTTGTATAAATACCTTGACACAGATTATTTACAAAGGTGAGTCTTATATTGTAAATATTTGGCAAACAGAAAGTTTCGTGTTTTTTTATCCTTTTCTTTATATATATATATATAGATATAGATATAGATATAGATATATGAATCAAATATATTTCTCAAATATTTCTCAAATAAAATGTGATTTTTCCACTTCAGTCACAAGAAGTGACTGTTGTGTATCATCACGTCAGAATGGACCCAGAGCTGACCCTCCAGCGGGTTTTCAGAGGTAGTTAATTGCATGGGAGGAGAATGCCTGTCCATCTCACACGGAGCAGCTGGTGGCCTCGAACTGCAGTCCTGTGGGATTGCAGTGCAGCTTCTTGCCACTAGGCCACTTGAACTCCCTAAGAAGTAACGAAGGATAGTGATATGAATTTGTCGGCTTCAAGGATTTTGGAGGGTCATATAAAATGTTTTCATTTACTTCATACCTAAAACTTCTGGTGATTATAAAGCACCTAAAAGTTAAATATGCCCACCGTGAACATACTGTTCTGTAAGAAACCAAATTCCTTTGACAACTTCTGATATTCTAAACCAATATTCCTTTCTTCAAAGCCTTTGCAGGAAAATCTGAAACTGGTGAGACATGTCCAAATATGCATATGCTACATTCTTCAGTAGTCAATTTTTTAAAAAGTTATTTCTTAACGTTATTGGTTTTTCTTAGGTGCTATCAGGATGAGTATGACCCATAGTGGCTCTATGAACAACTCTGAACCCTGTCCTATCCTGTCCCATCTTTGTCATCTCTGGCATACTTGAATGTGTTGCTGCAGTCACTGTATCAATCATTCTGGCTGAGGGTCTTCTTCACTATCACCAACTCTCTACTTTTCCAATCAGGATGCCCCTCTCCAAGGAACAGCCTCTTCTAGCAACATGCCCAAAGTATGTGAGATGAAGTTTTGTCATTTTTGCCTCCAAGGAGGAATGTGGCTTCACTTTATCCAAGATCTATCTGTTTGTTCTTTTGGCAGAAAATGGGATATTCAGCACTCTTCTTCAATACCACCATCCAAAGGCATCCATTCTTCTGTCATCCTTATTCACTGTTCAGCTCTGAGATGCATAGCAAGTGATTGAAAAGATCATGGCCTGAATCAGGTACACCTTAGTCTTCAAACAGTTGAGTTGGTCTTGACTCTTAGCAACCTGCTACTGAGTTTCTGACGCTGTGAACCTTTAAAGTGTTTTAAAGAGGGATTAGGAGGATGGTGAAGGACCAAGCAAGCAGAAGCAATATTTCATTCTGCTGTGCAGGGGGTCACTGACTCGAAATCTCTGAGATGCAACTTAACAACTGATATACCATCTGACAGAAGAATGAATCACAGAGCTGGAAATAATTGAAGAAAATACATACTAATAAGTTTAACTACACACTTTAAAAAACATTAAGATTTAAGAACATTTAATGACTGGCCCAAAGCCAGATAACTAGTACTGTACAACAATATTAGACAGGACTCAACTCTTCTGATTTCCAAGGTCATGTTTTTCATTGTGACTAACTGCCTTCGGGACCTATCTGCATCATAAATAAATAAATAAAGCGATCCAGGTCACTTAGTATTGCAAAATCATTTACCCTGGGCTCTTATGACAAATAATAAGTTATTGGACTTTTTCCTTATCAAAGGCTAACAACCAAGCCTTACGGGTTTTTAAAGGAAAAGTCTACAATTTGATTGCTAACATATATCTCAATAATTTCCCATAAAATTTCATCATATTTAAAAGATAATCTACATTTATTGATATGAGAATTTCAACACATTGGACATAAATACATAATAATTACTGGATACAGAAAAATTTTTATTAAGTATACAAGAATACTTCTTGCTCCTTGGAGGCAAGGATTCTGAAGCTCTGTCTGACATACTTTGGACATACTGTAAGGCAGTATCAGTCCTTGGAGAGGGACGTCATGCTTGGGAGGGTTGAGTGACAAAGAAGAAGAAGAAGACCCTCGTTAAGTTGGATTGATTCAGTGACTGGAGTAATGGGGGTAATAGGAGTGTCAGAGACAATAAGATTGGCACAGGATAGAGCAGGGTTTAGGGCTGTTGTACAAAGGGTCGCTAAGAGTCACAGGCGACTCAATGGCACATAACAACAAAAACAACCACATACAAGAATGCCATTCAAATAGGGAAAATATTAAGAAAAACTTAAAACTGGCAACAATTCAGCATAGACAGTCTTTTATCTTGACAGTATACCATTATTACAGGGTAAAATATCATTACGAGAAAGATAGTTTAATCACTCTAAAACTGGAATTTATTGATCTATAATAAAAAGGGTTTATTGACAAAATAATTTAAGGTATTACTTGCAGCTATCCAGTTTATTTCACAAATATTATTCTAAGTAGGAGGCTTTGTTGGCTTAATGGTAAGAAGCTGAGCTACTCTGCAGGAGGATGGGCAATCTCCTCCCATAGAATTTACTGCCTCTGAAATCTCCCTGGTTTAGCTGTGAGTGGGTTCTGACTCCATGACATACAACAAAAAGAATATAAAATATCACTTCTAGGAGTTTTAATGAAAATGAGATTATTACACAGTTACCATGAGTGTCTGTTGTATTTTTAGGACTAAGTACTTTTTACTAGATGTTGTCTAGTTGATTCTGACTCAGAGATCTTACGTACAAAAGAGTAAAATGATGCCCACTCTTGCGCCATCCTCCCAACATGCGTGAACCGATTACTGAAGTCAATTCACTTTGCCAAACCATTTCACTGGAGAGCTTCTTCCTTTTTGTTTCCCCTCTAGTTCACTAAACATGAGTCTTTCTCTAGACATTGGTCCCTCCTCAGTACACACCCAAAATATGTGAGACAAAGTATCACCATCTTTTATTTTATTTTTTTTTTCATGTACCGTTGAGTCTAATCCAACTGGCACAGGAAGAGATTGCTCTTCCTTCTCCAGTGGAGCATCTGGTGGATTCCAACCACGTACCTTTGGGATCATAGTGCACCTTCTTGCCACTAGCCCATCGAACTCCCTTACCATTTTTACTTTTAAGGAAGATTCTTTTTGCACTTCGTACAAGACAGATTTGTTTGTTCTTTTGTCACAAGTCAAAGGTATCAATTCTTCTTTAGTCGTCTTTGTTCACTGTCCATCTTTCATAGGCATATGAAGCAAAACTGAAAATGCCATGGCCTAGGTCAGGAGACCCTCAGTCCTCAGGTGGCATCCTCACCTTAAGATACTTTAAATAGATGGCTTGCAGATTTGCCCACTGTAAAACTGCTTGATTGCCTAACTGCTGCTTCCATGGACGCTGACTGTGTTGGATTCTAGTATAAGAATATCCTGGAAACTTTACTATTTTCTCTACTGATCATGATGTTGCTTATTTGTCCAGTTGTGAGAAATTTTGTCTTCTTATGATGAGGTTTTTGAGCTTCACGAGTAAGTGCTTCAAGTTCTCTTCACTTTAGCACCAAGACATCTGTATGTCTCAAACTCATTGCCGTGGAGTTGGAGCTGACTCACTAGAAGGGTTTTCAAGGCTATAAAGAGCACGGTGGAGATGTCCCATCATTCTTCCTCAGAGCATTTGGTGGATTTGAACCACCAGATGGGCGCTCCCTTTGTGTAATCAGTACAGCTCCCTCCCTGTGGACTAGGCCACCATGTTGTTGTTAGGTGCCATCGAATTGAGTACAACTCATAGAGATCTTATGAACAAAAGATCTGTAACCAGTCCTGTCCTGGCCATCCTCATACTTCCTGACACATAAGAGTCCATTATAGCAGTCACTCTGTCAATCCACCTGGCTGAGGGTCTTTCTCTCCTTCGACAGCCCTCCACCCTTCCCAGCATCATGTCCCTCTCCAAGGAATAGCAGTTTCTATCAATATGTCCAAAGTATGTTGGCAAAACCTCACCATTCTTGCCTCTAAAGAACAGTCCACTCCAGCTGAATGTTCTCCAAGACTTATCTATTAATTTTCCTGGCCATCCATGGGTTGTTCAGTGTTCTTCTCCAACACCACAGCTCAAAGGCATCAATTCTTTTTCTGTCACCCTTATTCACTGTCCAGGTCTCAGATGCATAGCTAGTAATAGGAAAGACTACGGCCTGAATCTGATACACCTTAGTCCTCAACTGACATCACATCACTACTCAATAATTTGGAAAGGCCCCTAACTGCAGATTTTCCCATTGCAATGCATCTCCTTATTTCCTGACTGCTCATACCAAGGGTGTTAATTGTGGATCCAAGCAAGATGAAGCTGCTGACAGTTTCAATCTCCTCTTCATCCATCATGACACTGCTACTGAGATACAATCCATACTGAAGGTTACATTCCTTGATCTTCTGCAGCAAGTGCTTCAAGTTCTCCTCACTTTCAGCAATTAATAGCAGGCTGTTAATGAGTCTTCCTCCAAACTTGACTTAACATTCCTCATTTATAACCCTGATATAATTCTGTCCTGCAGTATCCCCTTGTTCTGTTAAAATAACTGACTGCCTACTGGTCTATGGAAGAGAGCTCTGGTGGCCTACTGGCAAGAAGCTGTGCTGCAATCCTGAGTGTCTGCGGTTCAAATTCACCAGATGCTCTGCTGGAGAAGGGGGGCAATCTCCTCCTGTGCCAGTCAGATCTGACTCGATGGTGCACAGCAAGAAAACAAACAACTACTGGTCTATAGACATGTTCTGCATGAACACAGTTTAGTGTTCTAGAACTCTCATTCTAGGTAATAATATCCACAATCTGTTACGATCCACACAGTCTAAGGATTTTGCATAATCAATAAAATACAGGTAAACATCTTTTTTATATTCTCTATTTTCAACCCACCTGTTATCAGCTATCCCTATTCCACTCATTTAGAATCCAGTGTGGGCATCTGCCAGTTCCCTACTGACATACCCATTAGAAAAATTTTTACTTGTGAGCTATTAATATTGTATGGTAATTTCCATATTCTGGTGGATTATTTTTCTTTGCAAATAGGCAGTAATCCAGACATATAGTCTTTCTGCTTTCACAGATGTTTTATTTTCAAGAAAACAATTAATTACCACTTTTTAATTATTGAATCCTTTCTGAGATGTGAATTAGAGATTTAGTCATATGTTTAGCACAAATGACTATTATGCTGATGGCTCCCTCACACACATGTACAGGCTGGTTTGGTGGTGTTTTTTTTAAAGCACCCCGAGGTTGAGGAAATCAGATAAAACGAATCTCAGCCTTATCTAATTATTAGTTTCCTTCATGGGGCAAAAAAAAAAAATTCAGAGACCTTGTCTTTACTTTTCAATCTTAAAAGAAACAGTGTAACTTAGTAAAACAGAGCCGTTTTAGGAAGACCTAGGATTCTTACTTCTACTACCGCTGTGCTACTGTGGATAAACTATCTCTGCTCTATTTGTAAAATGTCAATAATTCTACACTTTACGAGCTAATTGTGAGGATTCAATGGAATAACATGGAAAGTAAAATGCATAACTACAAAAACAAAGTTATCAAAGAACAGGTGCTCAAAAAATGTAAAAACTTCATCCGTTCTCCCCTTATTTCCAAATTCAGAAATGCTGATTTCAACACAAGAAGGTAAAAACTAGGCTGTTGATTGCCAGAGCACATCTGCTTTGCAGCTGCCACTGTTACTCTTGGCCTCTCACACCCTATCAAATGACACCACATACCTCCTGCTCTTATTGTCCTCAAGGGCCATTATAGTAATTTTGGCTAACAGTGCTTCATGTCACAGAGCAGAAGCACCTCATACAGTTTCTAAGGAGCTGAGATCCTCAAAGGGTTTGAGCTGCTAACCTTTCAGTTCAGTTATTGCTTAACGGCTATGCTACCCTCACCTCACGGCCATCGAGCTGGAAATGACTCATAGATGACACTCCAGTACGTTTTCCAAGGCTATAAGTCACCTGGGAGGAGACTGTTTATCTTTCTTCTATAGACCAGTTGATGGGTTTGAACCAGCAGAGAGGTGTGCCCTTTGGATTAGCAGCACACCTCTCTATGGACTGTACCACTAGGACTCTTATAAATAGGACTGTCATCGGTAACCACAGTGGTAATCTGATTAAGCATTTGGCTGGTGGTCAAAGCACAACAGAGAACTTAGAGTTTCCTCCTGGAAAAATTTCACCCTATGAAACCCTGGGGGTCAGTTCTACTATGTTGCTGAATTGACTACTTTCAGACCTGAAAAAAACCAGTAAATCCACTTTCTTTTCTCTCCCTCCACCCAATCAATCAGGAGGAGGAGGAGGGGGAAAAACCAACCCTTTATTAAGTATGCTCCTACAGTATTTTTTCCTCCTCTTTTTATACGGCTAGGAAAACACTGGCTATGTATTTATATCTAAAAAATAAAAACTTACAAATAGGGATGAACATGGCAAGACAATAAAAATGACATACAATGACTAAAGTAACCACTATAGAAACGTGTGCACTTTCAAATTTAAAACTTGCTGGTTTAAATGGAAAGATTTCCATCAACACCATCCTAACAACCCTTTATTTAGCTATAACATAGATCAGTGATGTAATGACACTATCAAGCGAGACTGTTGAAAAAGTTTACTCATTCTAAAGCAGGAGAGTAATCTTCTCATTGGTAATCTTATCTATTTATATATATCAGTATATTCATAAATACCAATCTATGATTGGTAATTATAAAAGTTCTAATATTTTACTCTTCCAGTCAGTTGGCCAAGTGGTTGTTCTCCAGATTTCTTGGCACAACTTGGTGAGCACGTCCAGGGCAGCATCTGTTAACTGAAATATGTCAACTGGTGTACCATCTATTCCTGGAGCCTTATTTTTTGCCATTTCCTTCAAAGCAGCCTGAACTTCTTTCATCACCACAGGCTCTTGCTCATATGTTGTTTCATGA
>NW_006399816.1:14278847-14280281 GCF_000299155.1 Elephantulus edwardii
AGGGTCACTATGAGTCACAGGCTACTCGATGGCACATAATAACAACAACAACAACAACAACATTTTACTTAGGATCTGAATATAAAAATAAAATATTGCTGAGACTGGCTCTAACTATGAAACAACTTACTGTTAAGTAGAATCTATCTTTGAAATAAATCACATTACTGAAATGATGTGGGAACAGTATTTTTATGGTATTTTCCTACATATAGAAATAGATATCCCTCTATATTCCTATATGATGACTAAGGATGACAGAAGAAGAGATGCCCTTCCAGTTGTGGTGCTGGAGAAGAGTCTTGAACATACCATGGACTGTCAAGGCAACAAATAGGTCTGTGCTGGAGAGGGTGAATCCAAGTCTCTCCTTGGAGGCTGGGATTTTGAAACCCCACCTCACTTACTATGGGCATGTGGCCACTAGAGATTAGTTCTTGGAGAAGGACATCATGCTTGGAAGGGTGGACAGACAGCATAGGAGGGGAAGATTCAGATGAGAGGGACTGACACAGTAACACAGTAACTGGGGTGATAAGGGTTGGTGTGTCAGAATTAGTGAGACTAGCTCAGGACAGGGAAGGGTTCAGAGCTGCTGTATATAGGGTTGCTATATATCGCAGGCAACTCAATGGCATATAACAACAATAACATACTACAAAAAGTATGGAAGCAGGAGTGACATCCACTTCCTAAACAACATGCCTCTGGAAACTCTACTTTGATAAATGTTGATAGTTGTTGAAGGGCTTCAGGCCTTTTGTTCACATGGTCGCTATGAGTCATGCTCGACTCAAAGGCAATCAACAACAATTCCTATATATGTATTTTTTCCATGTGTAATTTCTTAAAAATGCCTGGCACAGTAAATAGGCAGAAAAGCCTATTTAAGCAACCTGGTGTGCATCCATATATTTATTATAAGAGGGTACATGTGTGTGTGTGTGTGGGGGGGTGTGTATGAGCATTTCACACATTTTTATTAATTCAGCTCAATACAGCAATATATTATTTTTAAGAGGTTGTTCAAAATCTAAAATGTCTCAACGTTAAGATCACAAATTTAGAATCTATTTCACCTAATATTAACACACAGTTATAAGAAAATACCAAAACTTGCATGTACTGACAGGCATCACAAGAAATTAGGAAGTTTTGCAGTCAAAGGAGAAAAATCTTATCTATGATCCTAAAATATCTTTATTTTAAAGTAACATTTATCACGCAACAAATGCTGTCAAGGTTGTGAAAAAACTGGAACCCTTATTCACTGTTGGTGGGAGTGTAAGAGTTGCAAGTAGAGATACCATTTGACCCAGCAATTCCACTACTGGGAATGTACCCCAAAGAGACCATAACTGACATCCAAGCAGATATATGCACACCCATGTTTATTGTGGCTTTGTTCACAATAGCAAGGAATTGGAAACAACC
>NW_006399816.1:14282309-14283933 GCF_000299155.1 Elephantulus edwardii
AAAACCAAAGCCAATCTTCAGTACTGCCAACATTTATACTCTGGCTTTTCAGCCACAGGTGCAATCTATGTAAATAAATTTAACTTCAGAAAACAAAATTATAACAGGAATATTCAAATAATCAGCTATATAAAACGATATACTCACTGTCTCATAAGTTATAAATGAGAATATATATTATTTTATACACAGAAAAAAATTTTTTTTAATTTTGTGTGTGTGTGTGTACCATCAAATCAGATCTGACTGGTACAGGTGGAGACTGTCCCTCCTAAAGCAAAGCATCTGGTGGATTTACAGAGAAAAATTCTTACCTGGTTGATCATAAAGGGAGAAAAATAAGAAAATATATTATTTAAAGTTTCTTTGAGCAAACCCCTAATGGTCAATTAATCAAAATAAGGTATTTTATATATTATCTCCTTTGTGGATAAATGTGGAGGTTTATTTCCAAATTAGTTTCTTTCCTACTTTAAAAGAGTCCTGGTGGAAGAGTGGCTAAGCTCACCACTGATAATGACAGTCAGTAGTTTGAACTCACCAGGTGTTCCGTGAGGGAACAACACAGCACTCTGTTTCTATAAAGGTCAAAGCCTTGGAAATCCTATGAGGCAGTTCTAGTCTATTCTACTTGGTCCCTAGGAGTCAGAATTGATTGTAAAGATCTTTTGGCTTACTACTTTAAGGCTATTTAAATAACAGTTGTATTAATAGGCCTTCCTTGCATGCATATAGATTGTATTTTATCACGCAAAACACTGTATTTGAAGATAGATCTTGAAATTATCTTTTTTCCCTATGAATGCAATACCATTCTACAATTTTTCATTCAAGATGCACTAATAATTTATGGTGATGAGAATGTAAAATTCTGAAACAGTACGTATGGTGTCAAAGTTCTATTGTTCACAATAGCTTGCCTAGCACACAGACTGTTATTTTGTGCTGAAGTATTAATTGTATTAAGGAGAGAGGGTCAGAGTGGGATACAAGACTCACCCTACTAGAGGCTTATGGGACCTCAATTATAGCTCTTTCTTTTTGGGATGTTTGCTTCCCAGTTGCAGCGCAACTGATAGTCTACAACACTCACCAGTCTCTGCAACACCGGCCTGCCATCACCAATAGTCACATGAGTCATTCCTGATGGGTCTCAGTCTCTTTGAAATAAATCTCCAGGGAATCACTAACGCAAGGGACACAGAGGAGTGAGAGATGAAGGGCAGACTGCTGATGTTGGAAATCATGGAGTTATACAGCAGATCAAAAACATTTGGTACACTTTTGACTCTGTAACTGGTCTGCCACTAATCTTAGCAGAATGAATCATGACTATAATAAGGAAGCAAAGGGCAGTCAAAAAGTATGGTCCTGTTGACAAAAATGAGGATGGACACTGAATATTTTTTGTACATCCAATGACTTATTCATAGCAAATACCTTTTTTAGAAACCACGAAAGATGGATTTGCTATATATTTGTTTAAATTTTCCCCTCTTTTAACAACTGGGATCTAGAGGGAAGAGAAAAGACCAGAGAATGGCCAAAATTGTTGGGGCAGTGATTGCTGCCAGTTTAGGGCCTGTGTCAGGAAAAAGAAGTCTTACTCATAAACAATGCCACC
>NW_006399816.1:14284693-14288994 GCF_000299155.1 Elephantulus edwardii
CATCTTCAAGGATATGAACATGTATGGTTAAGCACAATTGATAACATTATTTAACAAATATATCTCTAATTTCAATGATACTGACAAATCAGAAATGGCTTAGAGTTAGATTTTTAAAACAAAATATTTATCAAGAAAAGTGTAACTAATCTGCAATCACATGGGGAAAAATTATCAAGGAGTGAAATTCATAAAGTATATACATCTTTTATTTTTAAAACTGTAACTGAAACACTGGTGCAGATGACACAACTTTGCTTGCTGAGATTGAGGAGGACATGAAGTGACTGTTGTAGAAAGTCAAAGACTGTAGTCTTCAATGTGGATTGAAGCGCAAGAAGACAAAAATTCTCAACACTGGGCCAAGTGGCAGCACCAGAATAGATTGTGAAGAGACTGGGATTGTTAACAGCTTCAGCTTGCTTGGTTCCACAATCAACCCTCTTGGCACCAGCAGTTAGGAAAGCAAAGGAAGAATTACACTGGGAAAATTTGCTGTCAAGGATCTCTCTAGAGTACTGAGAACAACAATGCTTGATCCAGGCCACAGCTTTTGCAATTACTTGCTACGCATTGGAGTGCTAGACAATGACTAAGGATGACAGAAAAAAACTCAATGCCTTTGAGTTTTGGTGCTGGAGAAGAATACGGGACATACTATGTACTGCCAAGAGAACAAACAGCTCTGTCCTAGAGAGGGTGAAGCCAGGTTGCTCCTTGGAGGCAAGGATTTTGAAGCTTCATCTCTTACACTTTCGGCATATGGCCAGGAGAAACCAGTCATTGGAGAGGGGCATCATACTTGGAAGGGTGGAGGGTCAGCAAAGGAGTGAAGACCCCGGATGAAATGGATTGACACAGAAACTAGGTTAATGGGGTTAGCTGTGTCAGAGTCAGTGAGACTGGCTCAGGATAGGGCAGGGTTCAAAGCTCTTGCATATAGGGTGGCTGTGAGTCACAGGCAATTCAATGGCATATAATAACAACTGAAACATAACTTTAAAAAAACAAAATTAGGGGAGTTTAAAAAAAAGAAAGATGTCTTAAGGTATGATTTTGATAGTAGCAAAATCTTTAACAGTGCTTTCTTATAGTATTCATAATTTAAAAAGGAATTAATTCTTAGTCTTGGTCTATGAAAAACTGGTACAGTCCAAGCCCAACTGAGCCTAAAACATAGCAAAACTGAGAATGCTAAGTCTCATTAACACATTAAAGCTGTGAAAATTCCTGTAAGTTTCTTTGCATCTTAATTTTATCCATTCTTTGTAAATCAAATACATAAGCACTCTAATTCACCAGCAACCAGGAAATTAAAAGACATATTGCGTTAGGAAAGTCTGCTGCCAGAGACCTCTCCAGAGTGCTGAAGAGCAATGATGTAAGTCTGGAGACTAAGGTGTGCCTGATACAGGCCAAGATCTTTGCAATCACTTGCTATGCACCAGAGAGCTGGACAACGACTAAGAATGACAGAAGGAGAATTGATGCCTTTGAGCTGTGGTGTTGGAGAAGACTATTGAATATACCTACCATGGACTGCTAAGAGAACAAAGAGGTTTGTCCTGGAGAGGGTTAAATCAGGCTGCTCCTTGGAGGCAAGGATTCTGAAGCTTCTTCTGACATATTTTGGACATTTTGCAAGGAGGGACCAGTCCTTGGAGAGGGATGTCACGCTTGGGAGGGTGGAGCGATGGTGCAGTAGAGCAAGACCCTCTATAAGACGGATTGATTCAGTGACGGGTAATGGGGGTAGGTGCGTCAGATACAATAAGATTAACACAGGATAGAGCAGGGTTTAGGGCTGTTGTAGGGTGGCTAAGAGTCACAGGAGACTCGGATGCATATAACAACAACACACAGATTTAACTATAAAAATGTATGAAGCTTGGTGCAACCACTCTGGAAAGCAGTATGGTGTTTTCTCAAAAAGTTGGAACTAGAAATACCATTTGACCCAGCAATTCCACTACTGGGAATATACCCTAAAGAAACCAGAACTGCCACCAAACAGATATATGCACACCCATGGTTACTGCTGCATTGTTGACAATAGCAAAGAGATGGAAGCAGCCCAAGTACCCATAAACAAATGAATGGATAAAGAAGCTATGGGTATATTCACATAATGGAATACTACATAGCACTGAAACCCAAGGAACTCATAAAATATTATACAAAATGGGTGACCCTAGAGGACATTAAGCTGAGTGAAATATCTTAGTCACAAAAGGTCAAATGCTGCATAATGCCACTGTTATCAAACAGGACTGACATGGGGATTGGGGAAAACCAAGAAAAGAGGGGATAAATAATGAACATTGCATTGAAACAGATGATGGAAAGAACTGTCTAAAAGAAATAAGCAATTAAGTATTATTTGCATGACAACAGTCCAGAATAAGAGGTACACAGCAAAGTGGACTGGGGACAGGAGGAGGTAGGAAATTGTTTAACAATGAAAGAATCTTTTTGTAGAGAAAAGCAAACTGAGGGTGGAGGGCATAGGGAGAAAACATGCACAATGAATGAACGGAAAGAAAGTTTTCTTTAAACTTTTGATAAAACATCAATTAAAAAAGACGAAAACAAAAACTGTATGAACTTGTATAAAAAGTTTTTAAAACAATATTTAAAAAGAGACACATACATATACAAGCAATAATTTGGAGATAATTTTTTCTGGTACACACTATTATTTTCTTAAATTCTATTTGTTTCAAAGGGATCCCTCACTTACACCATCTAAATCCATCACATTAATGCAGTCAACATTACCTGAATGACATAATGATAATATGTATTTCACACACAAACTAGTTCTTCTTTCAGTTACAGTCTGACCATTTTAAAATTGGAGGGTTTTATACAATATATTCCTTTTCAAACGTTTCTGCCAATACAGTAAGAAATATTCAGAAATAAAAATTTTTCAAATAAACACAACCAATAGATAAATATAACTGGTAGAGTAATATTTTTCCTCATTATTGCCATTATTAAAATCAACTTAACTGGTAGCTTAGACTGCAAAAAGATGCCAAGCATTCTCTTATATTTAAATATCCTGTTTCTTCTCTTTTTAAATAAATTTAAAAAACCAAAAATAAATAAACAAACTTTTAAAATTTATAAGAACACAAGCAAACAAAGATACCTCACCCAACTCTGTGCTAGAGAATGTATCTCAGGTTATACAAAATATGAAGTAGCTGCTTTTCTAATCAAGTAGTTCTTTACAAGATGTCGATTTCTAAAGCTTCTCTATTTTATTAAAAGTACTTAGCATGAACTAACTACATTCCATAAGGAAAAATACTATGTAAGACCACTGTACAAAGTGTATGAGGATGCAAGGGGGAGAGCAGAGGGGTGAGAATTGGGGGTGTATGGGTGGTTAATGATAGGTTACACAATTTGATGAGTGGAGGGAGGGGTAGGAAAAAGAAATAGGAAAGATCCAAAAAACAATGTATACAAATCTTGCACATAAACCAGTATAAAATAAAAATTTTATTTAAATAAATTTTTTAAAAAGTACTTAGCCGGTAGTATAAATATTTTCTTAATGAGAGTTTAGCTTCTAAAATGCAGAAATTTCTTTACTTAGTAATGCCTCGGAACTCTAATCCATAAGCTATATCAAATATATAAGCATTTTTCTTCAGGCAAGAGATTTCTGAAAAGCATGACAAAAATTTTATAGATATTCCAGTCATCTGGAAGTGGTTACATGGAACATTAACTATTTAAATAGTAAAGAAACCATGAAAACATTTTCTGAGACTGGAATCTCAGGTTAGACGGAAAAATCAAGTTATGCTAATTAAAAAGCACATTAAAGTAAAAGTTTGAAAAGGAATAGTAATGGTGTAATTACATTTTATTAAGCAATCTTACCTTAATCCAACGAAAGAATCTAAACTCTAGTACATCTCTGGTTTCACACTCAATGTATTTGGATCAAAACTTCCGTCTCTTGTCAAATTCCTAGAGATATAAATGAAAAAAAAAATCTAAGTTACTTTCTGGTTCTAGGTAAGATAGAGCTAGAAAATGACAAGGTCTATTCAAGAAACTATTGATATAAAACCTGCACAAAACATAAGGAGAAAGGTAGCTCTGGTAGCCTTCAAAGCAGCTTGAGCTTCTGCCTCCATCACCATAGGCTCTGGCTCAAATGCTATTTCATTAAATTCTTCTGTATCTGCCAATTCCTTTTGATACAATGACTCAGTATATTCCTTCCATCTTCTTTTGATACCTCCTGGATCATTTAACATTCTGCCTAAAGCATCCTT
>NW_006399816.1:14289684-14302556 GCF_000299155.1 Elephantulus edwardii
GACTGGGGTAATCGGGATGGGTGTGTCAGAGGCAATGAGATTGGCACAGGATAGAGAAGGGTTTAGGGCTGTTGTACATAGGGTCGCTATGAGTCACAAACGACTCGACGGCACATAACAACAACAACAAAATCTTGGAGGAAGTGCAGTGATAGTGGTCCTTAGAGGCAAAGTTGATAAAACTTTGTCTCACATATTTTGGATATTTTGTCAGGAGTGACTAGTTGTTGGAAAAAGACATCATGCTGGGAAAGGTGGAGGGCCAGAGAAAAACTCTCAATGAGACAGACTGACAACATGACAGCAACAAGGGCATATGACGGAGAACATGACGACGGTGTAGGAGAGGGCAAGGTTCAGATCTGTGGTTCGTATGGTTGCTGTGAGTTGTAGTAAACTTGGCAGCGTCTAACAACAAGCAAAGACTTTGACAAATGAAATGATGTTGTAATTACATTACACAGATAGCCTACAACCAGAACCTAACTGGGTTAATAGCTTGTTAAAACAAATATATTAGATTCACATTCGAAAGAAGGGCAAGCCGGAAAAGAGAGAAGCGGGGATGAGGAAGGAAAGGAAGAGACTGTCCTTTTAAAATGGGAGCACACCGTCTGGCTTCTGAGGCAAGGTGACGTTAGAGCCATCAGAGTCCACTTCCAAGACCTGGGGTAGGAGTATTCTTGCAGTGATCACCTGGACCTACAGGAGTGCACGTGGGAGGAAAACAATTCAACAATGGAGAACAGGTGGAGCCTGGATGTGTGGATAGGCAGGGGACCGGTTATTGGCTTGCGGAGCAAGGAGTCGTGAGGACCCCTGGCTTGCTGACTTGGCCTCACATGGGCAGGCTAGGGCTGAGTGAGGAGGCCAACAGGTCTAGAACACAGGGAGAAGTACGGACTCCTGAGCTTGCAGCTGATGCCCACTTGATCCTAGCCATGGATGGCGGAGGATGAGTTGACCAGAACTCAACCAGATGAAGAGATCTGTGCAGTAAGCTAGTGTCAGCTGCAATCTGACGGCTTGCTCTGGACTGGACTTTGCTGGTGGATACAGATACTCTACGTTTCCAAGATGAAGAGAAGATTCTTCTGCAAAGGGGCTATGCTTGCTTCCTCACAGTATTGGTTTGAGAGGGATGAGCAAATCAGAAATTTGCTATCTAAATGGGAGATATCAGGGCAGGAGGCATAAAGGAACTAGTTTACATGTTTTGTTGAATGCAGTTATTAGTAAGATGTTTGCAAATGGAAAAAATCTACAATATACATGAACAAAATAGAATGTAAATGAAAGACTGTATAAAGCACAATATGCATATGTGAAATTCAATGTATATGAATGATAAAAATGTTTATTTAAAAACCCACAAATATATTAACATTCATAGGCTCAGGGTCTAATAATGTAATACATGTCCAGAATACAATTCGCACTACTTGGCATAGTGCAGAGCAGTGAATTACTTATTACAGTCCTTTTAGGCAGATATGTAAGACTATGGGTGCTTGTAGCCCACAAGGGGATTAGACCACAAGGTACTAACTAAGGTGTATGGCATCCTTGTAGAGTTGTTGCCCTTAGGTGTCACTGAGTTGACTCTGACTACTAGCAACAGACCGAATCCCTGATTGCTGCAGTACTTAAGCCCACGGGGGCAGTCACTGAGCTGATCCATCAAGCTGAGATGTTCCTCTCTTTCCCTGACCTTTTACCTTTCCCAGCATGATGCTCTTTCCCCAGGGCTGTTCCCTCCTGATAATGTGCCCAGAGTACGTGAGCTGAAGCATCATATTCTTTGCCTCTAAGAAGTACCCTGGTGACACATCTTTCAAGACAGATTTATGGTTAGGTGTTTGGGTTTTCCCCTGCAAACCTTGCTTGCTGAAAGTGACAAGGGCTTGAAGCATTTATTGAAGAAGATAAAGATTACAGCTCTCAGTATAGTTTATACCTCAGCATCCAGAAATACAAATCCTTACAACTAGAGCAACAGGCACCATGATGATAAATAGAGAAGAGATTGAAGTGTCAAGAATTTAATTTTATTTGGATGTGTAATCAAAACCCATGGTAGCAGCAATCAAGGAATCAAAAGGTATACAGCAGCATTGGGAAATCTGCTGTCAAGGATTTCTTTAAAGTATGAAGAGCAAAAATGCCAGTTTAAAGACTAAAGTGGATCCAAGCCAAGCTAAAGAATTTTATATTTTTATAAAGATTTTTTAAATTGTGATTTTAACAAAGTTTACAGGAAACTTGGATTTCTATTAATTCACTGTTGCACATTTTCCTCCCGAACCCCACCCACCTAGCTCATTTTTTTCTTAAAGTTTCATTCATTGTTGCCCAATTTGCTCCCTCCCCCCAACCCCAGTCCATGTTGCTATGTACCTCTTATTCTGGACTGCTGTCATGCAAATAATGCCTAATGATATATTCTTTTTAAATAGTTCTTTCTCTCATCTGTTCCAATGCACTGTTCATTATTTATCCCCTTTTCTTAGTTTCCCCCCAACCCCTCATGTCAGTCCTGTTTTATAACAGTGGCATTGTCATTTGTGCAGTATTTGTCCTTTTGTGATTTAGATATTTCACTCAGCAAAATGCCCTCTAAGGCATTTTTCAAGTGCACTGAATGCATGTGAAATGTGGATAGCAAATAAGGGAGCCTTAATAACTGATGCCTTTAAACTGTGGTATTGGCAAAGAGGTATATATAGAATATTATCATGGATGGCCAAAAGAACAAACAAATCTGTCTGCTGGAGATGGGACCATGCAAAGAAGGTATACAGAACACTAAAAAGGAGATTGGTCAGTTTTCCAATGCACCAGTCTTAAAATGAGCCATCTTCCAAGTGGAAAAGAGGACTTTATGACTATTAAGAAGAGATGGGAATGAAGCACATCCTTGGATCCAGATCCCTATACTGGGAAGCTCCAGGACCCAAGACACAGAGACAGACAGGACACAGACACAGACACACACACGCACATCCTTGGATCCAGATCCCTATACTGGGAAGCTCCAGGACCCAAGACACAGAGACAGACAGGACTGTAAAGAGAGCTGGTGAGAGATGGTCCAAAGAAGTAGTGGATAAATTGTCGTTTTTTATTAGATAGAATGGAGGCAGCATGATGGATTTTGTTGTTGTTGTTGCGTACCACCGAATCAGATCCGACTGGCACAAGAGGAGATTTTCCCTCCTTCTCCAGTGGAGCATCTGGTAGATCTGAACCACGTGCTTTGAGGATTACAGCACAGCTTCTTGGCAGTAAGTCATCACAGCTCCCTGTATGTAGCATGATGGGTTTTCTGAAAGAAAGCTGAGCACTTTTTGGCCATTGTATGGCTACTGATAAAGTGAGGCCTTGGGTACTTATAGAGGGAAAAGAACTTTGCTATTTTTGCCCTAACAGAGTAAAGGCTGAGCCAGTTCAAGAGGTTTTTTCAGAGGTGGGTGGAGGTTGGGGGTGTACCAGAGAGACCTCTGCAGCACAGCGAAGAGACAAAGTCTTATAAGTATTAAATGAATTTAATTTGTATATCCAGGTCCAGATGGTTTCACTAGTAAAATCTTCCAAACATTTCAGATAGAAAGATCATCAATTCTACATCATCTTTTCCAGAATTTTGAGATGGGCCCTTTTAAAACTTTTTTTATTAAGTACAGCTGTAACCTAAAATCCAAATAAAACAGCAGAGTGGTTCCATTGTGGTATCTTCATCATAAACTGGTCCTCTGTCTCTTTTTCTTTTGAAAGTTTTTTTACTAAATTTATTATTAAAATTTTTTTAAAGTTTTCACTATTAATTGTATTTTATCGTCAGTATTTATAAAGCCAATCTTTGAACATCTGTGAGTGAACATCTGAGAATGGTAACAACAGCAAATAATGTGCTGCACCTCTGTAAGTAGTGCAGATTAATAACAATAAGATGTCCCAAACACCAAACAAACAAAAAAATTCTACTGGATGGTCATAAACATGATTCATTGTAATTTGAATGTGTTATAAGTTAAGAAAATTTCAAATTGAGAAATCACATGCACACAGATGAAAAGTTCATGTGATTACAAAGTCAAATCCAAATACATCACAAGTAATACATTACAACTACATGAAGTTTATTTCAAGAACACAAGGCTAGCATGGAATTTGAAAACCCTCGTTACCCACTACATTATTAGTCTGAAGAAGAAAAGTAATGTGATCTTATCAAATGAGAAAGGAGCACCACACAATTCAACTTCTATTCATGATAAAACTATTAGCAAGTACCACTGGAGAGAATCTTTCTAATCTGAGAACCGCATCTCTAGAAAAAGAAAACCCCAATCTATAGTTAACACCATCCTTAATGATCAAAGATCGAAGGCTTCCTCTCAAAACAGAGAACATGGCAAAAATGTTCACCTCTACTACTCTTTAGTATCATGTTTTGCCAGTACAGTTAAGGCAAGGAAAAGAAATAAAAGAATATATAAAGCATCATAAAGAAGACATACAACTGTTTCCAATTGAAAATAATATGAACGTCTATATAAAAATAGAATAATCCAAGGTGTGTGCAAACACATCTGGACACACCCCAAAAATAGTTGCATCTTTAAGATAATGCAAAGACAGGCCTCACACAGGGAGATCATATTTTCTTACTACATCTGCAACAAAAGACCAATATCCAAAATATGTAAAGAATTCTCAAACTAAATAGATGAAGGGGGGAAAGACAAAACCTCCAAAAATCCACCTTAAAAATTACTAAAAGCGCACATGACTAAAAACTCAAAACCAAATGCTGCAATGATATAGCACAACAGGGACTCTTATTTGATGCTGGTGAGCATCCAAAATAAAAGTTAAATATATACACTTAGCACAGACTCAGCAACTTTATCCAAGTGAATGGAAAACTTACATTAACAAAAAATAACTGATATATAATGTTCACGAAACCTTTATTTATGATCAGAAACTTGAAGCAACTAAATTGTTGTTGTGTGCATCAAATTGCGACTCATAGAGACCCGATGCACAACAGCTCTGAACCCTGCCCTATCCTTAGCTAGTCTCACTGTCTCTGACACAGTCTCTGACACACCCCATTACTCCAGTTATTGTGTCAATCCATCTCATGCAGGGTCTTCCTCTCCCACGCTGTCTCTTCAACCTTCCAAGCACGATGTCCTTCTCCAAGGACTAGTCCTTCCTAGAAACATGCTTATAGTATGTGAGATGGAGCTTCAAGATCCTTGTCTCCAGGGAGCAACTTAGTTTCATCTTTTCCAGGACAGATCTGTTTGCTCTCTTGGCAGTCAATGGTATGTTCAATATTCTTCTCCAGCACCACCATTCAAAGGCATCGATTCTTCTTCTGTCATCCTCAGTCACTGTCCAGCTCTCTGATGCATAGCAAGTAAATGCGAAGATCATAGCCTGGGTCAGGTGCACCTTAGGCTAAAGACTACTTCTGGAGAGGTCTCTGACAGCAGATTTACCCAATGCAATTAATCTTCTTATTCCTGACTGCTGGGGCCACAGGTATTGACTGTGGAACCAAAGCAAACTGAGGCTGTTAACAATCTCAACCTCTTCTCTGTCTACCATGATGCTGCCAATTGGCCCAGTGGTGAGAGTCTTTGCTTTCCTGATGCTGAGTTTCAATCTACATTGGAGATTGAAGTCCTTGACCTTCTGCAGCAAATGCTTCAGGTCTTCCTCAGTTTCAGCAAGCAAGGTTGCCATCTGCATAACACAGGTTGTTAATGAGTCTTCTTCCAATTCTGTTGCCACAGTCTTCCTGATAAAGTCCAACCTCCTGAATGATCTGTTCCACATATAGATTGAAATAGTATGGAGACAGGAAGGATCCCTGATGCATTCTTTTCCCGTTCTTGAACCAGGCAGTTTTCTCACTCTGTTCTGACAACTGCCTCCTGGTCCATCTGTAGGTTTCACATGAGCACCATCAAATGTTCTGGGATTCCCATTCTTCTAAAGGTTAACCACAGTTTGTTGTGATCCACACAGTCAAATGCCTTTGTACAGTCAATGAAACACAGATTCTGGTATTCTCTGCTTTCAGCCAAGATCTATCTGACATTGGCTAAAATGTCTCTAGTGCCATGGCCTCTTCTAAACACAGCTTGCACTTCTGGCAGGTCTCTGCTGATGTACTGTTCTAGTCATTTTTGGATAATCTTCAGGATTTTGCTTGTGTATATTAGTGCTTTTATTTCGTAATTGCCACCTTCTCTTAGTATTCATTTCTCAACTGATGACTAAACTGTGGTGCATACATACAAAGAAATACGACTGAGGAAGGGGGGAAAAAGGCATGAACTATCTTATTTACACGATTTATATCTAAATCTTAAATGCAATTTGCTAAGTAAAATCAATTAGATTCAAAACACTGCATTAACATTTAATTCATATGACACCCAGACAGTAGTTCCTAAAAATATTTCTCAAAAAAAACCAAAAAAAAACCCCAAACAAAAAAAACCAAACCAGGACTCTTTAGAGAAAAATACTGAAAGCACAGAGAGGGTAGAGAAAATGAAGAGCCTAGAGTGTCCTGTCCTACCAGAAACAAAAAAGCAGACACAGTGGCCAATGCCGAAACAATTTATCAGTAAAATAGTGCATTAATGGATCATAATTTGAAAGTACAAAGCACAAATACATATTGTTATACATAATTAAGTTATTTAATGAATGAAGAAATGAATGGAATAGAAAGGACAAATCTTCCTTCTAGAAGAATCCAAATATTATATGAAGACACATTCCGCTCCATGAAATGAAGCTGAGGCTCCCCACCCTTCTGAGTGTGGACTGAATTGGGCAGCTCCCAAAGAGTTTATGAAAAGATAAAAGCTGTAAATTTACAGGGGACACAATTGGCAAACATGTCTAAACCCAAACAATGATGTATCACGTGATAACAGAGCATCTCATTACTAGGACATTCTTCCCCCAAATCTGTAACTCCAGTCTAACTACAAGAAAACCACAGACAAACTCAAATTGAGGGACATTCTACAAAATACCTAACCAGAACTGCTTACAATTATTAGCCTCAAAGCAACCAAAACCCCTGACATCAGTTTCCAAAGCTGTATGTCTATACAGGAAGAGACTGCCCATCTTTCTCCCTCCAGAATCCAAACTGTGGTCCCTCTGGTTAGCAGGCCAACATGTCATACACTATGCCACCAGGGAAAAAGAGAACAGACATGAACTATCATGCACCAGAGAGGACTAAGGAGACACAATTTAATGCAATGTGAATTCCAGATTGGACTTTGGCACAGAAAAGGAAATATGAGCTGGAAAATTGCAAAATCTGAATAAAATTTGCAATTTTGTTAATAAACTACCAAAATCCAAAGTCAATGGCACAGAGTCATTTTCAACGGACGGCAACTCAACATCGGGTTCCTAAGGCTGTAAATCTCAAAGTGAACAGTCTTATCCCTCTTCTGAGAAACAGATGGTGGATTAAAACTGCTGACTTTCTAGCTAGCAGCCCGATACTTAAAACTATCATCCTTAGTTTGGTTAATGATAAAGTACTTATGTTGTTTTCTCAGTTTTGATAAATGTTAACTCTTTTGGTAACATAAAATGCTGTATCACTATGAGGGCGCTCTGGTGGCTTGTTGTTAGGTGCTGTTGAGTAGAGTATGACTCAGTGACTTTATGAACAACAGATCTGAATTCTGTCCTAACCTGTGCCATCCTCATCATCTCTGATACACTTAAGCCCAATGCTGCAGTCACTGAATCAATCCATCTTGTTGGGGGTCTTGCTCTCTTTTGCTGACCTTCCATCTTTCCAAGCATATGATATTCCTTTCCAAGAAATAATCTCTCCTAGTAACATGTCCAAAGTATGAGATAAAAAACTTCATCATCCTTGCTTCTTAGGAGCAACTCTGGCTCTATCTTTTAAAAACGTATTTGTTTATTCTTTTGGCAGTCCATGGGATAATCAATACTGTTCTCCAATAACACAATCCAAAGGCATCTTCCTCTGTCATTTCTATTTATTGTACAGCTCTCAGATGCATACCAAGTGACTGAAAAGACCCTGGCCTGAATCAGGAGCACCTGAGTCTTCAAACTGACATCTTCAGTATTTTGGAGAAGTCCTCAATAATAGATTTGCCCAGTCCATTACGTCTCCTGATCTCTTGATTTCTGATATCAAGAATATTGATTGTGGATCCAAGCAAGATGAAATAATTGACAGCTTCAATCTTTCTCCAACTATCACAATGTTGCCTATCAGTCCAGGGGTAAGAATTTTGTTTTCTTGACATTGAGATGAAATCCATATTGAAGCCTGCTTTGATCTTCTGCAGTGAGTGTTTCAGATCCTCTTCACTTTCAGTGAATATGGTTGTGTCATGAACTTAACACAGGTTGTTGATGAGTCTGCCTCTGATCCTGATGCCACATTCTTCTTCATAGAGTCTGGCTTCACAAATTATTTTCTCAGCATACAAACTGAATAGGTATGGACAAAGAATACAACCCTGATGAAGATTCTTCCTGTTTTTTTAAAATTGTGATTTTAACATAAGTTTAGAGAAAATTTGGATTTTCATTCATTCATTGTTGTACATTTTCTTTCTTACTGCACCCCAAGTCCACAAAAAAAAAATATTCATTCATCCTTATTTTTAAACCATGCAGTGTTCCCTTGTTCCATTCGAATAAGTTTCTTGGTGTAGGTATAGATTGTATATGAGCACAAATTAAGTGTTCTGAGATTCCAATCTTCTCAATGTTAGTCATAGTTGGTGGCTTAGTGGTAAGAAATTATGCTGTCAATCAATACAAAGATCATGGGTTCAAAACCATCAGCTGCTCTGTGAGAGAAAGATGGGCAATCTCTTCCTGTGTGGTTTATAGCCTTTGAAAACCTGCTGGAGGGTCAGGTATGAGTTGGTTCTGATTCAATGGTACACAATAATTGGTGGCTTAGTCTGTAGGACATTCCACTGCTAATCCAAAGGACACCCTCTCTTGGCAGTTCAAATCCACCAGTACCTCCAAAGGCAAAAGACAGGCAATCTCTTTCCTTGCAATTTATAGCCTCAGAAACGCAATAGAGTTCAAGCTCATAGCTGACCCAGACTCAAAGGCAATAAATTTGCATTTGTATCATCATGAGAATATGAGCAAGAGGTATATCAGAATTCTCCATAGTATCTCTACAATTTATCTGTGAATCTAAAAGTATTTTTAAAAATTGTATTAGAAAAAAACCCCAAGAGGTAAACCGAACAATTCACTAGATATATTGTTGTTGTTAAGTGTCGTTGAGTCAGAGATGACTCATAGCAACCCTATGAACGAAAGACCTGAACAACTGTATAACTTTCATCATGTCTCCATGTCCATAGAGTTTCAGGATGCAAGTGGATGCCACTACTGCTTCCAAGCTTGTTTTAATTCGGGAGCTCCACCAAATATTGTCCACCATGGGTAAGCATTATTACATTTGATACATCAGTGTCACAGTGTTTAGCATCACAGCAACCATGAGTTACCTCTGTACAGCAAATGGACAGACTAGTGCTATACCACTTAGAAGATATATATATATATCTCAAAAAAGATGTTCAACATAATTAGCTATTAATAACTTAAAACCAAACCCACTACTGGTTCTGAGGCCATAAATCTTTATGGGAGGAGACAGTCCATCTCTCTCTCCCTGAGCAGCTGGTCAATTTAAACCAAAGTCCTCTAGACAGCTGCCTGGCACATTATACACTGTGCCACTCCACAAATTAAAGCCACTCTCAGATACTACTGTTCTTACTATGTGCTGTCAAGTTGCCTGCAACTCACAGTGACTCTATGTACAACAGCTTTGAAACCTGCCCTTTCCTGAGCCAGTCTCACTGACTCTGACATACCTACCCCACTGCCCCAGTTACTGTACCAATCCATCTCCTCCAGGGTCTTCCTCTCCTGTGCTGTCCCTCCACACTTCCAGGGACCAGTCCCTCCTGGCCATGTGCCCAAATTCCTAGCCTCCAAGGAAAAACTTGGTTTCACCCTCTATAAGACAGACTATTTGTTTTCTTGGTGGTCTATGGTATGTTAAAGATTCTTCTCCAGCACCACAACTCAAAGGCATCAATTCTTCCGTCAGCCTTAGTTGTTGTCCAACTTTCTGATACACAGCAAGTAATTGCAAAGACCATGGCCTGGACCAGGCACACCTTAGTCTCTAGACTGACATCATTGTTTTTCACTACTCTGGATTCTGCAGCACCTATTAACCAAAATCCAAACTCAGAGCCAATGAGTCAGTTCCAGCCCAAGGAACTGCCAAAGCTATAAATCTCTGTGTGCCTATCTTTCTTCCACAGAGCAGCTAGTGGATTTAAAAATGTCCAACTTTTGGTTAGCAGCCCAGTATGTTACATACTATACCACCGGGGCTCCACAAACTTATTAGAATGGCTAACATTTAAAAGACTGATCATACTAAATACACAGAACAAATGTAACTCTCATATATTGCTGAATAGAACATAAAATGGTACCATCACTTTAGAAGACACCTCAGCAATTTCTATAAAGTGGAAAACTGAGCCACTTACCATATCTCACTCCTAGGTATTTATCCAAGAGAAATGAAAACATATGTTTACACAAACGCTTATACACATGTTTTTATCAACACTATTCATTACTGCTGAAAACTCTGAAACTATAACTGATGGTTTAGATTATTTGGTAACTGGCCATGATTCTCTTTGGCATTTATGTAAAAATGTAGTTATCCTCTGAAGTGGTCTGATTTGTTCAAGCCTGATCTAAGAGAATTAGGGAGGGATATAACATTCTTCAACTAGCCACAGTCCTGATCCAGTGCCGGGCGAGTGTGCTTGGGGTAAGCCCTGCACTGAACATATACGGGCTCTGACAAACCTAGCTAGCTTTTGCTTGGTCAGCATCCTGCACTGGACTGCATCCTTGGTTCTTTGCGTTTGAGCCAGTGCCTGTCATATTGCCTCCAAAGCCAGCAGTCTGCTGACTCACGCTCTGTTGCCAGCCCTCTGTCTTCTCATCTGCCAGCACTTGGTTAATCAGCACCTGTAGCTACTGAGTTAGGAGAAGTTAGAAGGTCCTACAGACCTGGGAATTGTCAGCCTCTGTAAGGGTGTGCTCTGCTTCCCAGTGGTGCAATCTCAAAAGCAAGCAGTTTGAATCTACCCGGTGTTCTGCAGGGAAAGGATGGGCAATCTCCTTCCATGCCATTTACTGTCTCCAAAACCCCACTGGAGGGTTCGGTATGGATTCTGATTAGATTAAGAGTGTGAGCAATTTCACTGAGATAAAGCTCTAGCAAATTTAGCCCAAGACACAATTCAAGTGTCCTTTGATGACTAAATGAATAAACAAATTGTGATACAGTATATAAATGAATAATTTTCAGCAATAAAAAGACCTGCACACTATCTTGATTATCCAATGCTGCTATAACAATTGATGGCTTTAACAAACAGAAACAGATTCTCTTACAGTTTGAGAAGCTAGCTGTCCAAATCTAGGGTATCACCTTTAAGGAAAGGCCCTCTCTCTTATTTCCTTTAGCATCTGTAGGCCAGGCATTCTTTGGTGACCGCTATGTGTTCTGGCCTTCCCCAATGTCGAAAAGTTCTCCAATGAAGGATCCAAACCTAAAAAGACCCATTCAACTCCCAGTAATTCTTTATGCTGGCACTCTCTCAGCTACCTTTCCACTCTTTATCACTTAGGAGTCAAAATGTGTTATGGATCATACCTTACAGAAAATTCTCTTATACAGGATCAGGGCTGGGGTAGGATTTCACCCTTAATCATCTTGCATCTATGTAGTTTATCAGAGCATAGCTTCCAACTTGTATCACTGTTACTACTTAGAACGCACTCATAGCTGACCACCCAGTGTCGTCCCTCCAGTGGGATTCTGAGGCTGTAAAGCACATGGGAGGAGACTGTCCATCTTTCTCTCTTGGAGCTGCTAGTGGATTTGAACTGCCATTGAGGCTTGGCCTTTGGGTTAGCAGTGTAACTCCACAAGGACCATTTACATGCATTTTTCAAAGATGCAATTCAATCTATGACAATCATGGATACACAAAACAATTTAGATGAATGTCAAATAAAAAAGCCAGTCTTAAATCATTATGCACAATTACTCCATACATGGCCATTTAAAAAAAGGAACTACAATAATAGAGTGGCTGCCAGGGACTAGGAGTTGAGGGAGGAGTTGAGAAAGGGACAGATAGCATGTGAGAGTTTTCTGGGCTAGATCTAGACAATGACTATGGTAGTGGTTACATGAATCTATAGATGTGATAAAAATTAATCACCTGTACACACAAAAAGGTGTAATCTTACTTCATGATCACTTAAAAAGTAAAATTTCTGATACTTAACAAAGAAACTCTGTCATTAAGGATTTCCCAGGATATTTATCATTTTACAGTCTATAAAATTTCTCTTGTTTGGCTTATTGCTAAGAGAGAAGTTGGAGTGACAAACTTTTCTGCTCGCTTCCTGACATGCACTCACTGAGGGATCAATAGTCTAAATGTCAGTGCCTCCAGGCAGTGCATCAGCTGCAAAGGAGTCTAATCTGCTAACAACCACAGTCTCACCTAATTAAAGAGGAAATCCTGACATCTGCTTAAACCAAACTCTTTGCTGTCAAGATGATTCCCATTCATCGCAAGCTCACAGGCCAGAGCAGAACTTCCTTGTAGGGCTTCCAAGGTTGTAAATTTTTTTTACTGTTATTTTTTAAAAATTTTATTTTATACTGGTTTACTTACAAA
>NW_006399816.1:14306670-14309276 GCF_000299155.1 Elephantulus edwardii
AGAGCAGAGTTTAGGGATGTTGTACATAGGGTCGCTATGAGTCACAAGCGACTCGATGGCACATAACAACAACATACATGAGGGAATTCTGGTGGCAGAGTGGTAAGAAGCTGTGCTGCAATCTCGAAGGCATGTGGTTCAAATTCACCAGTTGTTCCATGGGAAAAAGATGGGCTATTTACTGCCTCTGAAAACCCACTATGCTTTTCAGCTATGCTGGTCAGCTATGCTGTTCCATCTCCATGGCACACAATAACAACATATATAAATAAGGCCACAAAATATTAAAATCCATAGTACAGGAAATCATTTAGGTGAAAACAAATGAAAAACTAAATACAATGGCTGATGTGAATACTTTCAGTGTATTATTTAATCTACTTGGTTGCTAAATTTATCTTAGGTTTGAACAATATCCTCTCAGCTACTTCTATTAAATCTAAACTCAGTGATTATTTGTTTTTAAGGATACCAGTGTTTTTAGTTTCACATTGCTAAGCTTAGTTTCCCATTCTTAATCATTTCACACTGCTATGCTTTAACACCATCAGACCGGGTGGGGGTGGGGAGAAACTGGCTTGCAATTGCAGTAATATCAGATGGAAAACAAAGAGCCTCTGTAGGCAACAGTTTATACCATAAGGGTTTTGTTTTCCAAGTATTACATTCAATTAGAAGTGAAATGCTCTGCTGCAAGAACTTCAGTTTCTTCTCCCCAGAAACACATTTGGAAAAATGTTCGACTTACTTTGGTATCATTATCCTCTCTAAACTGAAGCCATTTGTGTGTAGTCCCTGTAATAGTTCACTAAGGTCAGTTTAGTTTGGGTACCAAGTAAAACAACGACTTACTGGATTCAATTTATAAACAAAGGCTGCTTTAATAATTCAATCTGACTTCCAAAGCTTCTCAAAAGCTTGCAGTGCTTCAGTAAATTTCATTTCACATCTTTAAATACATGGAAACACAAGTATTTAAAGCCTTTCTTGTATTTGAGAGTCTATAACCACAGATTTGTTTCATCTCTTTTTAAAAGAATCAAGAAAACTGTAGTCATTTTTATTATTGTACCATTCACCATGTATGATGTTAACAGCTCACAAGTGTTGGTCTGACCCATTTTTGAGGCCCTCCCTGGTCAGAGCTGGTGGGTTTCCCTTTTTGAACAGCTGATTAAATCCACTCTCTAATTACCACACCACCCCCTTTTCTTGTCTTACTGGGTTCTCATACTCATGGACCTTACCAGCCCTAATCTTTCTGGGATCAAGTACCAAACAACTAGAAGACAGTCTTGAAGGGTCTGGAGCTTGCAGAATGAGCCCAAGCACTCAATCCCCAAGAACACCATAAAACCTAGCTCACACAGCCTGCACTATTTTGCCTGACATAACACTCATTTATAGTTCTAGTGTGTTCTTACCTGATCCCCAGCTACCACCCTAGAAGGGATCCTGTATCACACACAGTTTGCTGTAATCTCCCTGAGTTTAAGGAAAAGCTTTAAAACATTCAGTCTCTCTCTCTCTCTCTCTCTCTCTCTCTCTCTCTTGATCTGTATCTGGACTTATTCCACTTCCAAGGTAATGATTCAAACTGTTACACCCCCAGTTTTCTTCAAGAGGTTCCATTTAGTAAGAATTTTTATGTAAGAACTAAATCCAGCAAGACACTATCCTCTCTTAGACACTGCTGTTGTTTTGTGCTGTCGAGTCAGAATTGACCCACCGCTGACCCTCCAGTGGGTTTTCAGAGACAGTAGCACAGAAGGAGAAATGCCCATCTTTCTCCTGTGAAGCAGCTGGTAGATTTGAACCAAATGCCTTTAAGACTGCAGGAACAGCTTCTTAACCGTTAGGCCACCAAGCTCCCTAGTAATATTTCAAAAGGAAAAGTATATTAAATCACGTACATCAATAGAACAGTAGTGATTACCTTCCTTCAAATTAATATTATCCATATCTACATAGCAGATCAAATGAATGTTTTATTCCAAAAGTTTTTCTTTCAAAAATGAAGTTCTGTATATAATCTATTTAGGATATTTTTCAGGATATTTACACCACCAGGGCCCCTGATTCAGAGACATTCAAGGCTGAAAGGGTATTATCCACAGATAATGCTAAATTGTAAAAGATCAATAAAGAATTTTGGATAGAGGGGTTAGTATATATAGAAATTAAGAAGGTGCCTGAAAATCCTACGTAGTGTTTACACTTTGTAGTTCAACTATCCAATCACAGCTACCCTGGGAGAGCAGTGGTTAAAGTGCCTCATTGCTAACCAAAAGGTAAGTAGTTCAAACCTACTAACAGCGCTACTGGTAAAAGACAAGGCTTTTTTTTTTTTTTTTAAAGGTTAAGTTTATTATTCATTTCAGTAAAAATTTACAGAGACTTCGGATTTCCATTCATTCATTGTTGCACTTTTCTCCCCTCCCAACCCTTCCCCTTAGTACACTACCCTCTTGGAAAAGTAAAAGAAAAATTCTTTCATTGTTTTACAAACCCTCCCATAGGTCCACTCCACCATGTAGCCTTCACTCTAGACTCCTGTCATCACAAAAATACCTAATCACATATCTCTTTTAAACAGTTTTCTCCCT
>NW_006399816.1:14310268-14311750 GCF_000299155.1 Elephantulus edwardii
CCTCCTTGGATCCTCGTTCTCATTTATGCAAGTAGAGTGCCACCTCATTTTCTAGCAGAGTGGCTGGTGGGTTTGGACTGACCTGTCATTTAGCAGCCAATCCTTTCAGCCATGTATCAGTAGGGCTCCTACAGCTACTTAGTCACATTATCGAAGACACAGGCTTCATTAATGATTTTTTTCTTTTCTAATCGGTCTTTTTTTTTCCCCCCCAAACTCAGGAGAGAACGCCAGAAAGCAGAAAAATGTGATTAGTTACAAGGAAATTTTAAAAAGCTCATTTGTTCTCTCTTTTTTCCTTTCTTTCTTTTTTTTTAATCAAGGAAAAATGAGAAGCCTTAGTGGAGTAAGCAGGATGATGGGACTTGGGGAAGGGTGTAACAAGAAAAATTCTTGCAAAAGAGTCTATTTTAAATGTACTAATACAACTGTACCACAAGCTCCAAGTAAATTATTATTTATTATTATTAACACACTATCTATACATGAGGGCCTTCCTTGTATGCGTATGGATATTATCCTGTCACTCACTATATTGTACTTCAAGACTGATCTAGCAATGGCTTTCTTAACTATGAAAGCAACTCCATTTTTCCTCACCTTTTCATCTCCAGAGTATATCATATGATCATCTGACTCAAAATGCCCCATGCCAGTCCATCTCATCTCCCCAATGCCTAGTATGTCAATATTTATGCATTCCATTTCTTCCTTAACAATATCTAATTTTCCTACATTCATGGTTCTCACATTCCATGTCCCAATCACTAGTGTCTGCTTACAACTGTTCCTCTTCCTTCGTATTTCCATATCTGAAAGCTCAGCCTCAGTTGCTCTTTCTGTTATCTACATGCGTTCTGTCGTACATAGGGTTTTCGAAGGCCTGCTACTTCAGAAGTGGATGGCCAATCATTCTTCCTAGTCTGTCTTAATCTGAATGATCAGATTTAGAGAAGTATCAGACAAACCAGCATTTTACAGAAAAGTGAAAGATATATCCCTTATTGTGGAGTTAACCATTCGTATTAGTACTGTCCCTCTCCTTGGAACACGTGTCTTTACCCACTTATTTCCACACTCCACCATGCACCAGGCAGGATACCCATCCACTTCTACCCACTCCCTTCAACATCCGTCTCCCATTGTTCCCTCCTTTGATCTGATAGCTTATATCTGAAGCTTCCTGGGCTTCCGTGATTCCAAACACGTCGACTTCAGACAGTTTCTTATGATGTGACCAGTGTCTCTTAAGTTCAGTGGCAATGCTTCCGAGCGAAGGTGATGTGTCCTCTAGAGCTGGTGTGTAGATAGGTTTGTTCCTTGGCCCAAGGGCCGCAGGAATGCCAGTGAATACCACTATCATCCAAGGAAGAGGAAATAGAAGATTTTTACCAACTTTTACAGTCGGAGATCGATCAAACATGCAATCAAGATGCATTGATAATAATGGGTGACTGGAATGCAAAAGTTGGGAATAGAGAA
>NW_006399816.1:14317001-14334187 GCF_000299155.1 Elephantulus edwardii
AACTTTTTGAGAAAGCGCCATACCGCCTTCCACAGTGGTTGCACCATTTTATACTCCCACCAACAGTGAACAAGGGTCCCAGTTTCTCCACAACCTCGCGAGCATTTATTGCTTGCTGTTCTGTTAAATTTTGCTATTCTGACTGGGGTGAGATGACATCTCATAGTTGTTTTAAAGACAAGGCTTTTTAGTATGAAAAAGTTTTATCTTGGTAAAATTGAAATTAATGCCTAGATAAATTACTTATAAAATGCAAATATATTTCACTATCTTGTATTTTGAGTTGCCATGAGATGGAACTGACTAGATGGTACCTAATAACAACAGTATGTTTAGATAGCTAAGTTATCAAGTACTACTATAACAGAAATATTAAAGGTAAATGGATTTAACAAATAGAAATGTATTCTCTCACAGTTTAGGAAGCTAGAAGTCCAATTCAGAATGTTACCTCTAAGGGACAGCTTTATCTTCCTGCTGGTTCTGGAGGAAAGCCCTTGTCTCCATTCAGCAACTAGAGGCCCACCATGCTTTAGGATCTCTATGTCTTGACAATCTTTTCTAGGAAGTTCACCACCCTGCAGGACCTCTGGAATCAAAGAACACACTCTGCTCCTGGCTCTTCTTTCTGGGTGGCATTGTGGTCCTCTTTTCTCTATTTATATCACTCTCCTCTTAACTCTTGTTAAGACAACAAGGGTGATACAAGCCACAAAACAGGGACACTATCTTTACACGTATCAAGGCTGTGTAAGATGTTAGCTGCATCCTAAAAAATTAAAGATGTCATATTCCTCCCAATCCCCTTAGAAGTGACTGACAGATCACATCATGGGGGATGATTACATCTTTATATAACTGCCTCTAAACTGGCTTCACTAATGCTATAGAAGTTAAGATTTAGAACACATAAGAAATAATACCACAGCCTAGTCAAGTTGACACATATTTCTGGAGGACACAATTCCATCTATGATTCTGTATTACTAAAATTTCCCACTGCTGCTTTTAAAAACTACATAATACAGAATTGTAAACTTGACTATCATTGAAAAAAAAGAAAAGCAGCTATCTTCAGAAGCCTTTGAACAACTGGTAAGATTTTTACTGCTTTCTATGTAAAGTGGACATCTAGTTCACAATGGGAACACAACAGAGAAGTGAACATGAAAAAGACAAGCTAAGAGTTACAACAATAAATGGTAAATTGCTTCCATTATTTTAAAAGTCCACCCATCTATAGAAAAACTTCACTAAGAATTTTAATTTATTCTGAGCTGGCTATTCTTTGCTATCTATTGATGAACACTGGTTTGACACAGTTTTGTTTTGTTTTGTTTTTTAATTGGGTAAGTGCTTTCAGGTTGTTGAACCCTGGAGTGAAAGCAAGTCTGCCAATTTCTAAACTGACAGCATTTGCAGAGAGGCCTTTAGCATTCTAGAGTCTTCACTCAGAAGTAAAACTGAGTGCATGGAAATTCTTAAAGCTATTTTAAAATTCTTTATTGTGTATCTGACTAAATACTAAATTGTCATGTGAACCTGAACTGCCAAATCCAAAACTCCTCACTGCTTTTGGAAAATAAAAGAGAGAAAAGCCAGGTTCTTAACTCAAAAGGAAAACAAAATATGCCTTTGTTAACATAATCTATGGAGCATCTCATGTACTAAGCACTGTGGTGATGTGGTGAGGAAAGGGCCAAAAGGAAAATTAGATCCTGCTTTTTAAAGGGTTTACAAAAATTCAAAACATATAAAGAATCCTTTATAAAACAATGTTCTTACTGTTTTGCTTGTGTTTATGCTTACTGATGTTGGGATGATTTTAACTCACAGTGACCCACCCGCTGGCTTCTGAGGCTGTAATCCTTCATGAGAGAAGACATCCATCTTTACCCTGAGAAGCAGCTGGTGGATTCAAACCACTGAAGATGTGCAACCTTTTGGTTAGCAGCACAACACACTATGGACTACACCACCAGGGCCCCTGTTTCCACAAGTATACTATTAAATACACACACACACACACACACACACATATATATATTTTCAAAGGGACCACATCCATCTGGATAATGGCTCAAACTTCCAACTCTACTCACAGGTAATGCATCAGAACCAACTCATTGCTGACCCTCTAGGGGGTTTTCAGAGGCTGTAAACTGCAGGGGAGTAGAATGCCTATCTTTCTCCCATTGCACAGTCGGTGGATTTGAACTGTCTGCCTTTGTGTTGGCAAAGCAGCTCCTTACTGGGCCACCAGAGCCCCCTAGTAGAATATCTAACACATAATAAAAGGAGGGAGGGGGGATTACTGTTGAGGACTCCATTCTGACTCATGGTGACTCCACTGGATTTCCAAGGGTAAAAGTCTTAACAGGAGAAACTGACTCCTCTTTCTCCCCAGGAACAGATGGTGTATTCAAACTACAGACTTTCTGTTAATGGCCCAGCACACCACCCACTATGCCTCTAGAGTTCCTTAACTACAGTAAACATTCAAAATCTATCTGCTGGATAGGGTCTTTGAGCAACTGTATAAGACTTAGTTTTCTACATACCGCAGACTTCCTGGTACACAAAATAGTGGCCTCTTTGATCACATATTCCATAGGGTGTTACGCTACTGTCTCAGGTGGTTCAAATCTACTACTTGCTCCAAGGGAGAAAGACGGGCAGTCTCCTCCCATTACTATTTCCAGCTTCAGAAACCAGACGGAAGGTAGCTCTGACTTGGTGGCAGTGAGTGAGGGTGGAGTATGTTCATGGCCATATTCCCTGCAGCCTGTGAATATGTCACCTTTTGTGGCAAAAGACCTGCAACTAAATCCTGTTAAGGACTTTGAGATGAGAATACTGCCCTAGAAAAGGAAGACAAAAGAATGGATGAGAGAGAGGCGATGGAAGTAGGGAAGAGATTTTCTAAGTTTTAAAATTGATATTTTGACTTCTTGGTTTTAACCCAGTGAGCTCTGACCTCCAGAACTGTAAGATAATACATTTCTGTTGTTTAGGGCACTAAACTTGTAGTAATTTGTTATGGTAGCAGTAACGCAATCAACAGTCTTTATTACATTTCCCTGAATCTAATTTAGTGATCTTTAGACACAGCTTCTTGTTCTCCACCTGCAACTTTCAATAAAAGACCTAAAATCATGAAGTGCTTCTAGCTGATCACTATATCTTATCCTTACATCTTCTATTTCACTCTCCCCAAATTTGACACTATGAAAGAAAAATCTTATTTCAAAGAACTGGTGGCCTGGAACAAAATGCCATCTACCAATTTACAGACTACTATAATGAATTAGGCTGCTAATCCAAAGTCCCTGTGGTGGCTCAAATCCACCACTGTTTTGAAAGAGAAAGAAGTGCAATCTCCTCCTTTGTGATTTATAGCCTCTAAAAACCCACTAAAGAGCACTAATGGTCTAGTGGTAAGAAACTGAGCTGCAAACCCAAAGGCACCTGGTTTGAATTCACTGGTTGCTTTGTGGGAGACGAATGGACAATCTCCTCCCATGTGATTTACTTCATCTGAAGACTAACTGGTAGGTCCGCTATGAGTCAGTTCCAACTTGATGATAATGACTTGACAGTTAAATATGCGGTTAAATATATACCAAAGAGCACCATACAATGGTTATACTTAAAGGGCAATTTCACAGTTACAACATATAATAGCAAGGACACATGAAGAAATATGTTCTGGAGCAATCCAGTGTGTCAAATTAGTGATTAGCTTACTTTCAAAGGAAAAACTTTTGTTTTTAAATATGGAACCATTTCTTTGCTTCCTCATAGTTATACACATTTCCTCGAAAATATTAAAACAACCTCATAAACAATCTGTTAAACAGTAATTAGAATTTTATCTAGTTAAAACAACAGCAGACTCTGCCACCACACAGATGGCAGAAGACTTTCTCCTTGCATGATCAGTGTCAAAGAACTCTTCTCCAATTTCATAGTCAAGAATTTTATAACAGGCTCTCTCATTTACAAAATACAAACTGGTGAAAAGACAGTCTTATTTTAAAAGCCTATGTTCAGCAAAATTCTCGGGTATTACTCAATGTAAAATTTTTCTTACTGTTCAGATAACCTTATTCAAATATATGATTAAGAAATCAAAATGGCTAGAAATCTGCACTAGACTTCATTCTAGCTATAACTCCTTGAACACAATAATTTCATTTTTAGCAGAGTTTCCAAACTTTACAGCATGTGGGAATCACCTAAGGAGTTTTCAAAAACTCCAATGCCCAGGTTACATCCCATACACCAAATACATCAAGAGTGCCTGGGACAGAAGCCAGGCATACATATACACATTTTAGTAATTCCATTATAATTTACTATTAGCTATATGGTATGATATAGAACCCAGAATGAATCAGGCCTGGAACTGGTCACTGGCTCAGCCACAAGACAGACTGGATAACCACTGGGAAGTCCTTTCCTCATCTGTAAAAAAGATGGTGCTGGACACATTATTTCTAAGTTCCAACAAATTATGAATCAAAGAGAGTTTCTAATTATCTTATAAAGAGTACATGGCGGGGGGTGGGGGGAGAAGAAATTCATTTGAAACTTACAAGCAAATGCTTTTACCAGTGTGTTAAGATCATATTTTTTTTTTAAGATCATATTTTTAAAGGGGAAAGTAGTTAAAGAAAGAATCAAACAAAGAAACTGCAGAGATTCTGATAGATAATTTTATCTATCAAAGTTATATGATGGCATATATGTTGGAAAACATTGGAGGTTTGAGTTATATTAAAAAATACAAAACTTGCTATTAGAATATTTCTGTAATTCCTCTTATTTATTGTATGCATTCTGGCTTTTAAATATAGCATTCCTGATTTTCTTTGGATTCTACAGATACAAAAACCATTTTAAATTTTCACTAAGAGTACCTCATTTCATAAAAGCAAATCATTCACGAAACCAAGAATATGGCTTGAAAGAATCCCTAAACAACAAGTTACTCATTCTTGATAACCTCAAGCTGCATCCTTATTCTTGGTCTCCTCTTTTATAAATGTGTTCTATCAAGTTTTGTGTTGTGTACTGTCGAGTAGGAACGGACCCATTGCAGGCCCTCCAGTGGGTTTTCAGAGGCAGTAAACTGCATGGGAGGAGACTGTCCATCTCCCTCCTCCCCCCCCCCCCCGCCCACACACACAGTGTAGGTTGGCTAGGGACTTGCTTCTAAAAAGCAGAGAATATCAAAAGTTATGAGATGAACTTCTACTCTCTAGTAAAGAGCTTGGAAGTCCTCACTTCTAGTCTCACAAGGAAAAAACAACTCTTCTTTGATACAGCAGAGAACTGAGGTCACAAACTGAACTGCTTTCCCTAAAACAAGATACAGACAAAACTCTGTAAGGAATCATAACTGACTGGAGTGCAAGTCCAAGAGCAGAGGCTCGCAATTAAAGCCATGACCAGTAGAAACACTTAAACGGCAGTTAATAAATTACTAGAGGCTCAAAGTAGACTAGTTTCAGAGTTAAAAAACTTTATAGCAGATCGTCTACGCTTTCATCAGTTCTACCTGCAGGAGCTCCACCAGGTTCTCTGAGTTAAGATAAAAGGGGGAAAAGCAGATTCTTCTTTGATCTTTTCAATTACTGGCTATGCATCTGAAAGTTGGACAATGACTAAGGATGACAGAAGAAGAATCAATGCCTTTGAGTTGTGTTAGAGAAGAGTACTGAATCCTGGACTGCCTAAAGAACAAACAATTTTATCTTGGAGAAAAGTGCAACCAGGGCAATCGTTAGAAACAAGAATGGTTTCTCTCATTATTTGGGCATGTTTTCCTTGGAAAAAGACATCATGCTAGGAAAGGTGGAGGGTTCAGCATAAGAAAGGAAGAATCTCAATACGAGGGACAGACACAAGTGACTAACACTGGGCTCAAATGTGTCTGAGATGATGAGGCTGGCACAGGATGAAACAAGGTTTAGCTCTGTTGTTCATAGGGTCACTATGAGTTGTAGTCAACTTCAACTCGATGGTTCCTAACAACAACAACAAAGCTTCCAGCAATGGGGAAGGGAAGCAATCATATGAAAATACATCTACAGCTCTGTTTTCCTTATCAAGGTCTAACTTCAAGATAAACTATTTTATCAATACCAGCCCTTAGGAGCTCTGGTGGCATAGTGCATAGCACACCAAAAGGGGCATAGCCCCAGTGGTCCGAGCCCACTAGTAGCTCCACAGGAGAAAGATGAGCATTCCCCTTCTGTTAAGATTTACAGGCTTTTGAAGGACTACCATGACTTGGAATTTGACAGCAGTTATTTCAAGTGGGCTAACTAACCCAGAGGAAAATAAGGAATTATAATTATCTACTGCTTGGCCTCTAATTTGGGCACGTTGCTTGGAGAGGGACATCATGCTTGGAAAGAGGAGGAGGGACATGAAGGAAAGGAAGATCCTAAACCAGGTGGATTGTCACAGTGATTGCCACAATGTGCTCGAAAGTGTCAGAGATCATGAGGATGACAAAGAATAGGATATTGTTCAGATCAGTTGTTCTCAGGGTCACTACGAGTCATACTTGACTCAGTAATACCTAATGACTGGATTTCTCAAGCCTTCCTATCCAAGAAAAATGGGAGGGGGTGCTGATCCACTTACAGATCAAGCACAGGTTTCATTAAAACACTAAGACCTAATCAAAGGACTACAGAATGTTTCTGGCACCCCATAATTTACCATCATGTCAACAAGACTCCTGCAAGGGTAAGCCCAAGATCCTAGTAAGAAGGAGTCTGCAGGAAACAAAACTATAGAGAAGAAGAAAAAAGAGGAAAACAAAACCCCATGGACCAAGAACAACAGAGAAGTTTCTTAGGTTTTGAAATCACAACTCAAAAAAGTAATAAATGAAGCCAGCTTTGTGCAAAGAAAAACAAAATTAGTTAACAAAGAACAAGGGCAATTAATAGAAAGCAGGTCCTAGAATGGTGGATAGTAACCTAACTATCAAATGTGAATGGTCTAGATTGGAAAAAAAAATAAGTCTCCTTAGAAGTTACTGTTGTTGTTATGTGCTGCCAAGCACCTGCAACTCACAGCGACCCTATGTACAGCAGCTCTGAACCCTGCCGGGTCCTGAGCCAGTCTCAATAACTCTGACACATCAACCCCCATTACCCCAGTCACTGTATCAATCCATCTCATCCAGGTCTTCTTCTCCTGCACTGTCCCTCCACCCTTCCAAGCTATCTTTCTCCAAGGATTAGTCCCTCCTGGTCATACTGCCCAAAATATGGGAGGCAGTGCTTCAAAATTCCAGCCTCCAAGGAGAAAGTTGGTCTCACCCTCTCCAAGACAGACCTATTTGTTTTCTTGGTGGTCCATGGTATGTTCCAGCACCACAACCCAAAAGCATCAATTTTTTTTCCTCCTTAGTCATCATACAGCTCTTTATCTCAAATACTTCGGGGAATGTTGTTAGGAGGGGCCAGTCCTTGAAAAGGAAAGGTGAGGATCACTCCAACAAGTTAGCCTGACACATGGACTGGAACAATGGGCTCAAGCATATCAGAGACTGTGAGGATGGCATGGGCTAGGGCTAGCCTCAAATTTGTTGTTCACAGTCATGGGTGACACAATATAGCACCTAACAACAACATATGCTGTCTACAAGAAACTCGTTTTAAACATAAAGATATTATATAAAGGGGGATGAGGAAAGCTATTCCATGTTAACACTAATTATGTCTTAATTTCAGACAATATGACTTCTGAACGTATTCTGAATGTCCCTTAGGGCATTACCAAGGACAAAAAGGAGCATTATATATGGAAACACAGAGAAGTCAACTGTCCCCCAAACAGATAATAATCCTTAATATATAGGCACCTAAAAACAGCACAGAGAAGCAAAACTGATAGGACTTTAAGGAGAAATAGACAAATTCACTATTATACTTCAAGACTTAATACTCTATTATCTGTAATTGACAAATTGAACTAGCAGAAAATCAGTAAGGATACAATTTAACTGAAGAGCACCATCAATCAACTGTATCTAATTGGCATTTACAGAAATTCTTCATCCAACAACATAAACATACAATCTTCTCTAGCTCATTTGGCACATTCACCAAGACAGGCAACATCATGGGTAACAAAACATGGCATAACAGATTCTTAAAAGAGCAAAAATGACACAAAGTAGTTGTCAGACACAATTAAACTAGAAATCAATACAACATCAACAAATCTAAAACAGCAGGAAAACTATCAATTATCCTATTACCAAATAGTCTATGGGTCAAAAAAGAAGTTTCAAGAGAAAATACAACATATTTAGACACAACTTATAAAAATTTGCATGACACAGCAAAAGCAGTGCTTGGAAATGTATACCACTGAATGCATATATATGAAAAGAAAAGATCTAAAAGAAAAAAATAATCATTTAGGAAAGTAAAAAAAGAGCAAATTAAATTCAAAGTAATTTGAAGACAATAAATAGAAACATTATTATAACTCAATGAAATTCAAACTAAAAAAGAAGAGAAAAATTAGCAAAACCAAAAGTTGGTTCTTCAGAAAGATCAATAAAGCTGGTTGTTTAGAAAGATCAATAAAGCTGACAAAATTCCAAAGCATCATCTATGCTCATCATATCATTTCATTTTCCTCCTGTATCAATCAAAACTCTTCCTCCATGTAAGTGAAAAAGTTGCCTTTACTAAGGCCACCAATTGTATTCACATTATTTCCTTTTTTTTTTGTATTCACATTACTAAACACCACGTAAATTTTCAGTTTTCATACAGTTTTTACCTATGAGCAGCAAGTGAGCAGAGAATAATTCCTCCTTTGAAAAGATGTGGGTCCCAAAACACCACACTCTCCTGGTTTTCATCTTTCTCACTCTCCTTTGCTGGTCTCTCATCTCTTTCCCTTCCTCATATTCAAGATATGAGGGCCCTGGATTTCTTCTTTCTTCCATCTACATTTACCTCCTTAGGTGGTTTCCTCCAGTCTGAAGGGTCTAGATGCTGTCTATAAACTGTGGCATAGCGAGTAAATGTCAGGCTGCTAAACGGCAGTTCCAATCCACTCATCACTTCACAAGAAGATAGGACAGTCTGCTTTTGTAAATATTTACAGCCTTACATACGCCTGTCCTTCTGGGGCACTATGAGTGAGGTGGTGGTAGGCAATGAACTGATGATTTCCAAAGTGGTTCCATTTTCGCTCCTTAAACAACATGTCAAATACACCTCAATAGAAAGAAAACAAAAATCCTCACAATTGGATCAATAAGCAACATCATGACAAGCAGAGAAAAGCTTGAACTAGTCAAAGATTTAATTTTACTTCATTTCACAGTCAACACCCATGGGAACAGCAGCTGCAGCAGCCAAGATTCAAATGACATACTACATTTGGCACTATGCTGTGAAAAGTCTCTTTAAAAATGTTAAAGAGTAAGGCTATCACTTTAAAGATCAATGTATGCCTGACCTAAACCATGGTATTTTCAATTGCTTCATATGCATGTAAAAGCCAGATAATGAATAAGGAAGATAAAGCAGAGTGGATGCTTTTGAATTTCGGTGTTGTCTACACCACTGACTGCCAAAAAAATCAAACCAATCAATCTTGGAAGAAGTGCAGCCACGGTGTTCGTTGGAGGCAAGAATGATGAGACTTCATCATATACTTGAGGTATGTTCAGAAGGGGCCAGGCCCTAGAGAGCCTGCAAAAATGGAAAGTCTGCAAAAGAGCGGAAACCCCTCAAGGGTGACATCCTGACTGTAACAACAAGCGTAAGCACAGCAGAAATTGTGAGGCTCGTGCAGGACTGGGCATGGTTTTGTTCTGAAATACAGAGGGGGTCACAGCTGCCTCAACGGCACCTAACAACAATTACACAACTATATCCCGAATTCAACATCTTTCTGTAACTCTAATAAACCTTTCTCAGTATGTCCAAAATCAAACCCTGATTAACTTCACCATTAGCACCACCATAAATCTGCTCCTCTTCACGCTACCCTCGACTCTATTTGAACACACTCATTGCTGACCCTCCAGTGGGCTTTCCAAGAGGAGACTGACCATTTATTTTTCTCCTTGAAGCTGCTGGATTCCAACAGTCAGAGAGGTTAGCAGTGCAGTCTCGCCACAGTGTCCCCAGATGGTACTATTATTGTTGTGGAGTCGGAACTGAATCATAACTGGTTCAGCAGGTTTTCAGAGGCAGTAAATCCCACAGGAGAAGACTGCCCACCCTTCTCCCATGAAGCAGCTAGTGGATTTTGAAGCACATGCCTTTGGATTGACAGTACAATCTGGCATCTTTAAACATCTAGTAATTAAGGATAAAAACCTGTGTTAGCCTGGCTCCCCCGATCCCCTACCTCTAAGCTACCGGCAAACTTGCTGGCTTTACCTTCCAAACAGAATGAAATCATTTTCACCATCTCTACTGTTACTGACCTCACCTGGAATATTGCACTTATTCTTGCTCTCACTCCCTCACCAGTGGTGCTGCTTTAAGGAGTAAATCGGGTCACGTGACCATTCTGCTTAAAACTCTCAAAACTTCTTTTTGCAGATTAGAAAGTCAAGTCCCTGACAGACCTCATTAACTAGTCACCACTAGCTCTCTGACCACATCGACACTCTCCTCCGGCTCACTGACTTCAGCCACAGTGGCCTCTGCATTGCTCCTTCCACACAATCTGCATACCTGCTCTGTGAGGCCTTGGCATTTGCTCTTTCTCAGAACCAACCTTCCCTGAGATATTTGCATAGGTTGCTCCTCCAAGTCTTTGCTCAAATGTTAACTTCTCTGTCAGGTGTGTGCTCTCGATGCCTATCTATGCTCCCACCCATTTTCTTTATCTTTTTCTTTATGGTACTTCTTGCTATCTGACATCCTATGTATGTTCTGGTTTTGGTTTTGATGTAGAAGCACATCCCCCACTATAACAAATTATACAGTTTCCCACATTTGGGGAAATTACAGGGGTCGTTGGCACATCCAGAGTGCAACAGGTACGCCTTGCCCTGGGAAAACCACTTTTGTGAACATAGCTTCTAGCCTGTTTTATCTGCTGCTTTTTATCTCCTTCCACTAAAATGTTAACGCCACAGAGGCAGAAATTGTCTGTTATGTTTAATGTTGTGTACTATTGTATAACAGTTCCCATCAATAGTAGACACTGTCTAAATATTTGTTTAATGAATGACTGAACCGAGCAAGAGGATGCCATCAGTATTCTAAAATAGGCAATTTGAATAATTTAAAAGATACCCAAATATTATATTCATATTTCAATCATTGTGATTTACACTCTGACAGATCTCTCCTAATTATACTCATGCTCAGCTTATATTAAATTAGTTTGCATTAAAATACATACTAATTAGGAGAGGGAAAGTAGTTTAGATTCACCCTAGGCCACAAAGTGTGACTAGACTGGTTGAGAAAAAGAATTTTTTATGGACAATCCCAAGTGAAAAATCCACATGCAACATTTTCCAGAACCTGATGCTTAAAGATTTACAAAGACCAAGTTTGGAAATTAGTAGAAAACATATTTCAAAAGGGAGAAAATTTCGTAATGAGATTTCTAAATTTTTTAAAGGTAATTTTTACCAAACTTGGAAAAGCATCAAGTCAACAAAAAAAGATGACCTTCAATGTGATAGAATGACACAGTGACTAGAACAACTGAGACTGAGAGGACAGATTGACCCAACAGAGACTGAGGAAATGGCACACCATCAGGCAGGACTCCACTGTACATGGGGCCTTTGAGAGCCGGAGCAAACTTGGTGATAGTCAACCACAGCTCCTATAATGACTTTTCATCATTATTATTCATCTCTGGTTTGGATATTGCTGTAAGACTTGTAAGGGAAGGTTTGTAAGGGAAAAAGGGGGAGATGTCATTATTATTCTGCACTGTGCCCATAACTACCACCAAACTGAGGAAGCGGTTAAGAAGATCTAACAAAAAAATAATTATTAATGGTTTTCTTTTTGAGCTGACTCAATGGCATGAGGAGGAGATGTGTTTTCTGATCTATATTCTTTCAGGAGCTCTGATAGCAGGGGTGGGAGTTGCGCTGCCAACTCAAATTGGAGGTAGTTCAAATCCACCAGGCACTCTGTGAGAGAAACATGGGCAATTTACAGTCTCTGGACACCCGCTGGAGGGTCAGCTATGAGTCGCCTCTGACTCAATACACTGTTATTTGTTTGTATCTTATATATTCTCTAGTCTACTTTTCCTAAGCCATTAATGAGAGAAAAATATTTAAATGACAAATTGGATTTACATTTTCCCAAAGATAAAGAATAAGGCTTGATTAAACAGGTTTGGATTAAAAAATACTTCATAAATATAATTTTTAAACTTTCATTTATATAGTGCCTTATAGGCTTTCCAGTGATTTTACTTTTTTTTATTATATTCTTGGCACTGAATGTACAATAAAATTAAAAACCTCATTACCACTGAGTAAATTCTGACTCATGGGAAACCTCCATAGGCTTTTCAAGACTGTAAATTATTGGGGGAGGAGAAAGTCTCATCTTTCTCCCAAAAAGCACCTTATGAATTTCAATCGCTGACTTTTTGGTTAGGAGCCACCAGTATAATGCCCAATGGTACTAGAATTCCTTAGAATGTACAATACATGGACAGATATGATCACATGTACACACATGTATTCATAGACTTTATAGATTTTTAAAAAACCCTGTATTCTCAAGAAATGAACTGATTCACTTAAGTTCCTTATGTGGTTCAGCCTAGTCTGTGAGTTCTTGTGAATTCAAATCTTATTGTTTTCTATTATACTGTATTACTTCAATAGTGAAGCTGAAGTATTAAAATAAAGTACCACTGCACATATCTACAAACATTTGACTATATGTCTTTATTCAGGAATGAGGATGTTCATATCTCAACCCATTATTAAAGTGTTTGCAAATGACGCAATATGCAAATTTTTTGTTTGTTTGTTTTTAAAGGGAGGGGGAACCTCAAAAAGTAAACTGTTGTTGTTGTTAAGTGTAATCGAGTTGTAGATGTCTCATAGTGACCCTACGAACGAAAGCCCTGAACACTTGTATAACTTTCATCATTTCTCCAAGATCATAGGGTTCCCTATGAAAAAGTAAACTATATAAGAAATTAAAGAGAGTAACTAAAGCTGTAGTGGCAGATGCTGCTTTGTTTGTGAGGTCAAAATTTTTAAAAAGCCTCTGAACTGTCAACCTGATGCCCAATACAACTGTAACTTCCAGAAGGTGATATTAACAGACATCTTTCCAGGTAAAAAATCTCTTTATTGTTGCAAGAGCTCATACCTAAATCCCGTTCTTAATAATCCTGACAAACTAGACTGAAAAATAATACACATGAATTCTTTAATTCTTTTTGCCCTTTTCCCCTAAATTCATATTCTGAGTATAGCTCATGACTCATATGCCATCTGGACTTCTTCACAGCTCTCTTTGATATTCAAGGAGGAGGGGAGAGATAACACCCTAAAGCAATTCAAAAGTGGGTCAAAAGCCAAAAGAACTCAAAAAGAGTACATTTCCAGTTGAGATTCAAAGCTTTGTTCTTCCCACCACCAGAGTTCAAGTTAGTATCCCTGACCCATATAAAATTTTTTCCTAGAAGAAACATTCATTTCTGAAACCAAGTCAGGCCTCCCTACCCAAGACTTAAACTGCAAACATGGCTGTAAATTCAGTGGCGTTCTGGAATGACAGAGGCTGGCTTAGATGGGGAGAGCCATTCATTCTGAGGCCCAGGGCAAACTATCCTAAAAATAAATGCCACATCGCCATGGCTTTGTGCTCCAGTACAGGCTATCTCAGATATTCTTTCTTGCTTTATTCCTTTTCTCCGTCAATATTGAGGAACTAGACTGTTACAGTAGATTTATTATAACTTCTTCCACAAAACAGGTGGGTGAGAGACTGATAGCAAGTGAGGTACCTACAGCACAAAATTTAAGGAGGCACTTGTTCTCAGAGTAGTGTAAATGCACGGCTGACATCTGAAGATGTGGTACCTACTAAAATTTTGTACCCCTCATGTGCCGTGTTCTAGTCTAAATACCAGTTCTCTATAATCATACACATAAGTATGTATTTCTAACTGTTCCTTCATCACAAACTAAGAGATTTTGTAGTCTTAATAAGCACAAGAACAGAATTTCAAGGTTTAGCGCTTGATGACATTCATCACAGCTTTCTTCTGAAGATAATAAGGACAGGTTTGACATATTTGCACATTTTCAAGATAGATGTTTTAGAAAAGGGGAAGAGTTTATAGTGTCAAGGAAAAAGTCTGAAGTATAAGGAGAGCTCTACTTCTAAGCATGAAGTTCAAGGAGAGTCTATAATTATCTTCCTACCTAAACAAACAAGGACAGAACATAATAAATAACTGCTTTATGGAACAGAACAGAAAACAGCACAACACTGTGATCCCAGAGAAAAGAGCAATGAGGTGGGCTGCACCATTAACCAAGCGTTGTGCTTTAGGCAAAATGTGGTAATTTGGCACAGAGAAGGCAAACCCCAAAAGAACCTAGCAATATTTGTAAATTGAAAAGACACATAATCCAAGTTTGGTGAGATCAAGGCACTAGTGTTTGAAGCAGAGTATCCGAGATGACAAAATTATGCAGAGAAAGAGATCCAGAAAAACAGGGATACCACTGGATCTTTGATGGACTATGAATTTGTACACAAGTTTAAACCCCAAGATGCCAGGCAACATTGACTTCTAGGGGAAAGAAAATGAGCAGGAAGCTGTAAAATTAAGAACTGTCAGAGCTCGCAGTCTACCAAGGGAGCTCTGGAAGTTTAGTCCTTAGCAAGTTGCACTGCTAACCCAAGCCTGAAGACCTCGAGGCAGTCTCCTCCCTTTACGATTTACAGCTGGGAAATCAGATGCCATGTTACTATGAGTCAGAACCAACTTGATGATAGCTGGTGGTAGCAGTAGTACAAACGACCAGAAATTGCTGGGCTTCCAGCCACTCAAAGTGGAGAAAACATGCTGAACACATAAGACTGGCAGAAGTGATTACAAATTCCCATGGCTAAACTACCCATACCTAAGCTACCCACCTGATGGGTCCCTCCTCAGTGTCTCTAAATGTTATAAAATAGAATACACAGAGTTTTCTTGGGTGTAATTTCAATGGAAATATATTACCAGGCCTTTCTCCTGTGCTTCTGTTGAACACATTTAAATCACCAATCTTTTTGGGTTAGAAGTCAAGTCCAAACCACGTATAACACCTATGGAGATAATGTCTTAAAAGTGAGACTAAATTATTTCTACATACAGCCTACACTAGATTCTCTTTTTAGAAAGCTATGAAAGAGTCAAAGTTATCTGCCAGTAATTTAGCAACTTAGCAGAAATAAGTCCTAAATTCTTTAAAGTTGTTATTGTGTACCACTGAGTGGTCTATGACTCATAGTGATCCTATACACAATAGCTCTAAACTCTGCTTTATCCTGAGCCAATCTCAGTGACTCAGTCAAACCTATACCCTATCACCCCAGTTACTGTGTCAACCCATCTCATCCAGGGTCTTCCTCTCCTTCACTGTCCCTCCACCCTTTCAAGCATGGTGTCTTTCTCCAAGGACTGGTCCCTTCCGGCCACATGCCCAAAGTATGTGGGTGGAGTTTCATAATCCTTGCCTCCAAGGAGCAACATGATTTCACACTCTCCAGGACAGATATGTTCATTCTCTTGGCGGTCTATATGGTATGGTCAATACTTTTCTCCAACACCACAACTCAAAGGCATTAATTATTCTTCTGTCATCTTTGGTCATTGTCCAGCTCTCTGATGCACAGTAAAAAACTGAAAACCATGGCCTGAATTGGGCACACATTGGTCTCTAGGATGACATCGTGCTCTTCAGCACTCTGGAAAGATCTCTGACAGCAGATTTTACAACTGTTTCCTGACTGCAGGTGCCAAGAGTGTTGATTGTGGAACCAAGCAACCTGAATTTTTTTAAAAGAGTAAAACAAAATCTAGTAAACAATTAAAAAAATCACAATAATAAGCATCTAATAAAAAATCATTAAGAGATCACAAGTAAACAAAGCACTTCGGATAAACAAGAATGAAGTGGGAGGAAGAGCACTCCCTTGACCTCAAAACTGACTACACAGCTGTAATTACCAAAATAGCATGGTACTGGTACAAGGACAAGCACATTGTACTAGAACAGAACTGAGAACCCAGAAATTAACCCACTTATCTAAGGTCAAATGATATTCGACAAGGAAATAAAACCTATCAAATGGGGAAATGACAACCTCTTCGACAAATGAGGCTGGCAAAACTGGACTACTATCCGCAGAAAGGTGAAGAAGGAAGGACACTTCTCATTATATACAAATTCAATTCAATCCAAACCATAAAGATCACAAGACGCAAAAGGGGAATCAAGCTTAGAAGGCCTAGTCTATGGTAGAAAGAGGCTGACAAATACAGTTAGAAATATACAACCAGGAGAGGATAGAATTTATGAATGGAACCTTCTAAAGATTAAATTCCTGTGTGCATAAGACAAATGAACAAAAAACCAAAAACCCACATTTCCAACAGTGTAAAAAGAAAACCTACTGACTGGGAAAAAAACATTTGGGAATACCATTTCAGACAAAGGTCTCCTAACAGAAGTTTACAGAAACCTACAGGGCCTCCACAAGAAAAAGACTGATAACCCAATTACAAAATGGGCAAAAGACATGGGAAGACTTTTTTCAGAGGAAGACATTCAGATGGTCAACAGACATATGAAGAATTGTTCAAAATCCCTAGCAATAAAATTGTAGTACATTTACACAATGGAATACTATACAGCACTCAATTTAAAAAATTCCTACATAAACTTGGGAGGGACTGGAAAGCATTATGCTGAGTGAACTAACTCAGTTTACTGGCAATAAGAGAGATGCAAATCAAACCACAATAAGATAGCATCTCACCGCAGTAGCAGCGGCAGAGTTTAACAGGATAGCAAGCAAGAAATACTGAAGATAAGGCAGAGAGATAGGAACTCTTACACACTGTTGGTGGAATTGCAAAATGGTCAACCACTCTGGAAGGCAGTTTGGCATTAAAAAAAA
>NW_006399816.1:14334518-14346492 GCF_000299155.1 Elephantulus edwardii
AAAAGATGTATGAGGATCCATCGGGGAGAGGGTAGGAGCAGAGAGGTGAGGATGGGCAAGAGGAAATCATAGGGTCACACAATTTGGTAGGTGGAGGGAGTTATTATGTGCCATCAAGTCAACTGTGACTCACAGCGATCCTATGTACAACAGCCCTAAAACCTGCTCTATCCTGAGCCAAACTTACATATCCGCCCCCATTACCTCAGTCACTGAGTCAATCCATCTCATCGAGGGTCTTCTTCTCCTGCACTGTCCTTACATACTCCCAAGAATGATCTCTCTTTCTCTCTCCCTCCCTCCTTGCACCATGCCCAAAGTATGTCAGACAGAGCTTCAGAATCCTTGCCTCCAAGGGGCAGGCTAGTTTCACCCTCTCTAGGACGAACCTGTTTGTTCTCCTAGCAGTACATAATATATTCAATACTCTTTTCCGGCACCACAGCTCAAAGACATCAATTCTCTTTCTATCATCCCTAGTTACTGTCCAACTTTCTGATGCATAGCAAGTAACTGCAAAGACCATGGCCTGGATCAGGCACACCTTACATCGTGGATCTTCAGTACTCTGAAGAGGTCCCTGACAGCAGACTTTCCAAATGCAAATTGTTTTTTGATTTCCTGGATGCTGGTACCAAGAGTGTTAATTGTGGAGCCGAGCAAACTAAAGCTGTTAACAACCTCAATCTCTTCGCCATCTATCATGATGCTGCCAATCAGCCCAGTGGTGAGAATCATTGTTTCTTGATGTTAAGCTTCAATCCATATTGAAGGCTGAAGTTCTTGACCTTCTGCAGCAAGTACTTCAAGTTCTCCTCAGTTTCATTAAGCAGGGTTGTGTCATCTGCATAACATAGATTGTTGATGAGTCTTCCTCCAATCCTGATGCCACAGTGCAGCCTCCCAGATGATCTGTTTTACATCTGGATTCAAAAGGTATAGTTAGGACACAGCCCTGGTGTATACCCTTCCCAATTTTAAATGATTCAGTGTTTCCTTGCTCTGTTCTGATGACTGCCTCCTGGTTGAAGTATAGGTTTTGCATAAGCACAATCAAGTGTTCTGGGATTTCCATTCTTCTCCGAGTTTGTTGTGATCTACACAGTTAAACGCCTTTGCATAGTCAATGAATCATAGATAGACATTCCTCTGGTGCTCTCTGTTTTTAGATAAGATCTACCTAATATTTGTTATAATATCCCTAGTGCCATGACCTCTTCTAAACCCAGACCACACATCCAGCGATGTGCTATTCCGTCATTTTTGGATAATTTTCAGCAGAATCTTGCTTGCATGTGGTATTAATAATATTGTTTGTTAATTTCTGCACTTGTTGTGTTGTTTTTATATGCCATACAATAGCTCTGAACCTGCCCTATCCTAGGCCAACCTCACTGTCACTGACCACCTACCCTCATTACTGCAGTCACTGAATCAGTCCATTTCATTGAGGGTCTTCCTCTCCTCCGCTTTCCCTCCACCCTTCCAAGCATGATGTCCCTTTCCAAGAGGGTAAAAAAATCTAAAAGATCTGGAGGGGATCTAGAAAGACATGGTAATGGGGGGCATAGTTCAATGGTAATTAATCTGATAAAACATGATGAATGAAAATGATTGTTTATGAAACACAACATGAATGAAGAATAGTGTGGAACACAATGTAGATGAACTTCGTAAGCAAATGTTGTTGTTTATTGTAGTTGGAACCGACCCATAGTTGACCTTCCCATGGGTTTTGAGAGGTAGTTAGTCACACAGGGGAAATCATTTTCCTGCAGAGCAACTGATGGATTGGAACCACGTGCCTTCACAAATGCAGCACAGCTTCCTGCTACTAGGCTACCAGAGCTCCAATATAAAATAAAATAAAAAAACAAATGATTAAGAGCTAAAGGAAAGTAAATAAAATGTGACCCATGAACTAGAAAAAATTCATCTCAACAATTCAACTCACTGATGTTAAGTCAGAACCAACTTACAGCTGACCCTCCCTAGAGCAGCTTTTCAGAGGCTATAAATGGCCCATCTATCTCCTTCAGAATCAGTGAATTCTAATCACATACTTTTAGGTTCCTTTCAACTCTGTGTCTTCAAATATAGAAATAAAATGATCGAAAATTGAGATGGGGGACCCTTTTAAAAAGGAACAGTGTTCCAGTGACAGATGGGACAAGATCAAGCAGTCTAAAATGCATCTACCAAGGGAACAAAAATAAAGGTCAGTCACTGCTGTCTGGTCAAATCAGCTCATAGCTGACACTCCAGCAAGTTCCCAAAGCTGTAAACTGCCTGGGAGAGGCTGTTCATCTTTCTCCCACAGAGCAGCTGGTGGATTTGAACTGCCAGAGAGGTGTGGTGGCCTTTAGATTAGCAGTGTATTTCCCTAAGGACAAGGATACCCCCTCAAAACAAAAGGGATAGGCAATGTTAGGAAAAGGAATAGCTGTTCAATAGTTTATTTACATATTTAGATTAATCACAAACATTGACCTAAGACATAAAGAATATATTAAATAGTAGTTTAAAAAGTAAAAGTCTTTCATTATACTCATTTCATTCAAGCTCAAATATTAAGCTTTGTCCTGCAGCGTGCTCTACAATAGCTACCTCCCTTGTTAATGACAACCACACTCCACCCACATTTCAGCATGACCCCTCAGAGATCTTGAAAACTGTTCCAAAAGAGAAAAGAACAGAGAACTTGAATATATGAAAGCAATTAATAACTGAAATAAAGATCAATACATTTAAATATATCATAAATATACAATGTAAACAATATAAAAAAACCTGGACAGTACTTTAAAATTCGCTACCAGAATATACTAGAATGATTACAAGAATTAAACATTCAAATAGCTGTTATATAAAATGTCTTTCTTTTATTCAGTAAGCACCTTATTTCTAGATCTTGTACTGATATATTTTGTTGTTGTTGTTGTTGTTAACTGCTATCAAGTCAGAATTAACTCATCACTAGTCCTCCAGCATGTTGTCAGAGGCTGTAAATCACACAGGAGGCGACTGCCCATCTTTCTCCTGTGGAGCTGCTGACAGATTCAAACCACCTGCTTTTAGGTACTCCGTAATGAAGAGAAATTATTTCTTTGTCAGGACCAGGATCTTCCAAATTACTTAGGTTTCCTCTCTTTAACTATCTATCTACCCTACAATAATTAAGGCAATTTATATTTGTGTGCTAGTCTCTACTTTTTAGACATCTTTTACATCAATTTTTTTTAATTCTCATAAAAATAACATGGTGAGAAAATAGGTAAGATTAGCTCCAGCATGTAGTGAAAAAATTTGAAGGTCTGAGAGGTTAAGTGATCTGCTCATCATCACAGTCTTGAAAGCAGTGGAGCTAGAATGAGAATTAATCACAATCCACTTCACTTTCTACATGGCCACAATGCTTCAGGCAACTTGTGAAGGAAAGGAGATACAAATCAAATCATTAAAGTCTCTATAAATGCCAGCTAAATTAATTATGTGGAGGTGAAGGAGGTCAACAAACACTGGTTTCAAGGAGGTACAGATTCAAATTTGTCAACTATCTCTAACCTTTTTATGGCATTTTTTCTTTTTCAAGAAAATGTGTTTAACAGTTGCTGTGGTACTTTATATGATAGAAAGTTCCAAACATGGACAATTAAAACATGAAGTGTGGCAAAGCATATTTTGACTCAGTATGAAAACATAACAGAAAAATAATGGATTAAAACCAAAACCAAAACCCTTGAAGCATCAGAACACAAGGCAGACAAAGGAGACAGTACTATGGTTAACTTCTCCAATAGTTTTCCCTACTTATTCCAAAGAATTGATTGCTGCTCAATGCCCGAAAGAGAATCTGAACTGAGAAAGAATCGTAGCAATGAAATTATGAGAAGTCATTTGCTGAGGCTTCTGGTTAAATCTGTCCTGTTAGGAAGAAGGCAGACTCTTTTTTTCCTTGTAGAACACATGAATGTGTTCCAGCTCCAATGTTCCTGGCAGCCATCCTGTAACTACAAAGAGAATCCTGCCTTGGCACAAAACTAGTATTATGTATAGCAGAGTAGAATAGAAAGATTCAGGATCCTTAGCATCTTCATTAAGCTACTCGATGGCTTTTCCCCAAAAGTTTACCTTTCCTCTCTAAATTTTCAGTTTTATTAATTAATTCAACTTAAGCTGACTGCTGTTGAGTTGGAACTGACTCATAGTTGACCCTGACACTTCACTGGGTTTTCAGTAGGGTAGGAAGGCGATTGCCCACCTTTCTCCTGTTGATAAATTCCCACTACCAAAGAGGCACTTCCTTAGGGTTAGCAACACAAATTCCATAGAGAGAGCTAGTGGCTTAGTGGTAAGAAATTATGCTGCCAATCCAAAGGCATATGGTTCAAATCCACCAACTGTTCTGTGGGACAAAGACGGGCAAGCTCCTCCTGTGATTTACTGCCTCTGAAAATCTGATGAAGGGTCAGCTATGGTTCGGATCCGACGTGATGGTATGTAACAACAGTAACAACAGAGCTCCCTATTTTGCACTAATTAAAAAGTTGATAAATCAAACTGAAGGCACTCTAACTTAACATAGCTGATAGACTATAAAAGGATTATTTTACTATATGAGTTTATTTACAAAATTTTAATACATTGTTTTCCAGAACAGATTCTTCCAATTTCCCTCACCCCCACCCATCAAATTGTACAACCCTATGATTAATCCCCTCTCCCCCTGAACATCGTCATCCCTCTGTGTCCACCCTCCCCTCCCCTTGGACCCTTATATTCATTCTACAATAATGGTTTTACACAGTATTTGAGAAATGCTCAAAATCACTAGCATTAAGAGAGATGCAAATCGAAAAACCACAATGAGGTACCATCTCACTCCAGTAAAAGTGGTAAAGTTTAAAAGGGCAGCAAGTAATAAATGTTGGAGAGGGATGTGGTGAGATAGGAACTCTTATTGGTAACTCTTATTAGGAACATTGTTGGTAGGATTGTAAAATGTGCAACCACCCTGGAAAGCAGTTTGGGCTTCCTCGAAAAGCTGAACATAGAAATTCCATATGGCCCAGATATTCCACTACTTGGAATATACCCTGAGAAAATAAGAACTGAGGTTCAAACAAAGACTTGCACACCAATTTTCATAGCAGTGTTACTCACCATCGCAAGAACATGGAAAAAGCCCATATGTTCAATCACAACAGAATGGATTGAGAAACTATGGTACATTGACACAATGGAATACCATGCAGCACACAAAAGCAATGCTTTTATAAATTATTACCTAACTTGGGAGGGACTGGAGAACATTATGCTGAGTGAACTAACTCAGTCGCACAAGGATTTTTTTTAATGCTATAAACTGTTTTACTAATAGAAGTAATCTAGATGAAGTATTCTACTTGATCGACATTGAACAACAGAAACCTTACAATAATGCTTCATAACTAATTTTTTCCTTCAATTTGGACATTGCTGAAAGACTGTGTGAGAGAGAGAGATCATATGGGAGGGGAGGAATCATTATAGCGGCCACATAATTGAGCAAGTGTTTGAGAAGCTGTAACATAAAATAATCACTATTAATGATGGTTCAGGATCAGGCCCAGGGCAGTCTTGGGATTGACAGTCATTTTAATGAAAACTTTCTGGATGTTGAAATACAGAGAAAGCTTCTTGTTATGTGCCATTGAATTGCCTGTGACTTACAGCAGCCCTGTGTACAATAGCTCTGAACACTGCCCTATTCGGAGCCAGTCTCACTGCCTCTGACACACCCACCCCCATTACTCAAGTTACTATGTCACTCCTTCTCATCTGGGGTCTTCCTCTCCTGTGCTGCCCCTCCACCCTTCCAAGCATGATGTACTTTTCCAGGGATTGGTCTCTCCTGGCCACATGCCCAAGGTATAAGAGAGAGAGAGCTTCATTCCTCCAAAGAGCAGCCTGGTTTTACCCTTGCCTGGCTTCACCCTCTCCAGGACATACCTGTGTGTTTTCTTGGTGGTCTATGGTCTGTTCAATACTCTTCTCCAGCACCAGAGCTCAAAGGCATAGAATCTTCTTCTATCATCTCTGGTCATTGTCCAGCTCTCTGATGCACAAGTAATTGTGAAGACCATAGCTTGAATCAGGCACACCTTAGTCTACAGACTGATATCATTGTTCTTTGGCACTTTTGAGAGGTCCCTGACAGGAGCTTTCCCCAGGGCAATTCATTTTTTTATTTCCTGACTGCTGGTGCCAAAAGTGTTTACTGTGGAGCCAAGCAAGCTGAAATCTCCATGTCTTCTTCATCTACCATGGTGCTGCCAATTGGCCCAGTGGTGAGAATCTTTGTCTTCTTGATGGTGAGCTTCAGGTCCTCCTCAATTTTTGCAAGCAAGGTGTGTCATCTGCATAATGTAGGTTGTTGGTAAGTCCTCCTCCAATCCTGATGCCACATTCCTCCTCATAAAGTCTAGCCTCCCAAATGATCTTTTGTACATATAGAATGAAAAGGTATGGAGACAGGATGCATCCCTGAAATTCTAAATGATTCAAAGAGGGATTCAGTTACAAATACAATAGGGTAACACTGGAATCTCCAAACTGCATCATCATTTTTGCTATTTCTCTAATGCTAGTATTTTCCATGTCTCCATTAACGATGTCCTTTCTATTTGGGATACTTCTCTGCACATTGAAACATGGCTCTCCTGGATCAGTGTTTCCCCTGAAGCATTCTTTCTTAAGTGTTTTCTTTCCCAACGACCCGCATATTGTACTTGAAAGGGAGAGGGTGCTGGTATCCTCCTTCCTCCTCATTTTCTCTTCCAGCCATCTCAGAAAACACTGTATAATTTTGTAATGTCTGAGAATCTCAACACCACACCACAATCATTTCCAAACACTTGCCTATTGGTCCCTTCCTAGCCTCTTCTCTAAAGACTGTGTTCCTGAGTATCCTGGACATTCACTCGTATTGTGTGTTATTACCAACAAACACAACCTCCTAAATATTCCATCTTCAAGCATTAGAGTCTCTGACCATCAGCTCACTTCCTGTAGTATCCCAGCTCCAACAATTCTTCAGCTCAATAGTCTGTTAAGTTCTATCACTTTTTTACATTCTCTCAACTCCCACATTAAGCTCCTACTCATCTAAATTAAAACCATATCTAAATATTTGATCACCCCCCTCTCCCTTGAATACAACTTCAATATGTCTTCATTTTTACTTTGTCAATCTGGTTAAGGTAGATTCCAAGCCAGTTTCTGTTCTGTTCCACATTGGTATTGGCACAGCTGAAAGTGGCTGGGCACAGGCACACATGTGCACGCACACACATCCCTCCACCCCCACAACACCATAATATTTGAAAAATGGTTTCTTCTCTAACCTCATGTCCAGGAATCTCTACTGAACTCTAAATGCTGGCTGGCATGAAGCCTAATTTTCTTGATTCATTCACTCTGCCACTCTTACATGATTATTTTACTCTCTTCTCTCCTCAAACTTTCATCTCCTTTCTTTACCATTCTCATCTGATGACTTTATTTCCAACTGCACTGAGAAAGCAGAGGCAATAAAATAAAGAATGCCTATAAGTTCTCACAACCATATCTACCCAGCCAACTACGTCTCTGTCCACTGTTTCTCATTATTAATGTGAACTATCTCCGCTCTTGGCAAAGTCTAACTTCTCTACCATGCATCAGGTCCTAAAACTCCACTAACCATCACTGCCTCTCAACTTATCCCATGAATATTTTCTCTTTTACCTTTCTGACCTCCTACAAACCTCATCTAAAATCCAGAAAAATAGAAACAATCTCTTCTGGACATTTCCTTCTTGCTATCACCCCTTTTATTTTCCCTCTTCAGCGAAATTCCTCAGAGGATTTGTTCTTTCCCATCTCCAATTTCTCAGTTTGCTTTCCCTTGAATTCATTCCAATAAGTCTTTTCCCCATCAATCTACCAAATTTGCTCTTCTCAGAATCACTAATGATTCCCACATTTCAAACACAATGATCAATTCCAAGTCTGCATTTTATTTGAACTATTAGTACCACATGACAGTGGTTCACCACTCCTTCCTCCCTGAAACATTTTTTTTCACCAGACTTCCAAGAAACACGCACTTCTAGTTGTCTGCTCTTAGGTAGCAAATAAATACCTTCTAAATTTCCTTGACTTCTAAATATTCTATCTATTCAATTTTTAGTCCTTGGGCCTCTTCTTTCAGCACTGTTCTTATTGATATATGTCACTGAGTTGACTATCATGGTGACCCTATGAATAACAGCTGTGAACCCTGCCCTAGTCCAAGCCAACTTTACCATCTCTGATACACCACTGCCACAGTCACTGTGTCAATCCATCTCATCCAGGGTCTTCCCTCTCCTGCACTGACCTGCCACCTTTCCAAATATGATGTCCTTCTCCAAGGACTGGTCCCTCCTGGCAATATGCCCCAAGTATGCAAGAGGGAATTTCAAAATCCTTGCTTCCAAGAAGCAACCTGGTTTCACCCTCTCCACGACAGACTTGTTTGCTCTCTTGGCAGTCCATGGAATGTTCAATACTCCTCTCTAGCACCGTAACTCAAAGGCATCAATTCTTATTCTATCAACCTTAGTCACTGCCCAGCTCTCATATACATAGCAAGCAACTGAGAAGACTGTGGTCTGGATCAGACTGATATCATTCTACATCTTTCTACATAACTCCTTGGTAAATTAAATTGGTCCCGGTTTCTTTAAGTGCTGTTATGTACTGTTGAGTTGGAACTGGCTCATAGCTGAACCTCAAGTGGGTTTTCAGAGGCTGTAAATCACAAGGAAGGAGATTGTAGCATCTATAAATCAATGATTCCCAAATTAAATCTCCAGTTGTTTAGTTAGATGCCTAGTCATATAAGTTTACCTGTCCCTAAACCAAATGCTTTTCTCTTCAAACTTCTTCCTCCCACAATTTTCTCCAACACAGTCAATGTATAATTATCCTTCTATTTGCTAAGGCACAAAACTCTGTGTCATCCTTGGCCTTTCTCTCTTACCCATTTCCTCCCACCTCTCAACAAAAGCCGTTGACTCTACAAAATACCAATTCTTTATTACCTCTACTTCTACCATCACTTGGGTCCAGGACATATCTCTCACCTAGATTATTGAAACAGTCTCCTAAATAGTCTTGCTGCTTCTAGCTTTATCCTCCTACAACCTTCTCAACCTAGCTGAAGGCAGAAACAGGTAGGATAGATAGAAGGACTAATGAAAATGAGAACCACAGGAGAAAAATGGGAGAAGTGTGGGTATTATAATTACTGTTTTAAAACAAAATATATATGAATAGCTGAATGGGAAAAATTTTGCTTTGTAAACTTTCACTCAAAACACAATTTGTTTTAAAAAAGGTAAATCCAGTCATGTGACTATTCTGTCCAAGTCCATCAATATCTCTATCATATATCACTTAAGACTAGAAGTTGGAGTCCTTAAAATTATCTAAAGAAGTAATAACTAGCTGTAGTCATGTTGATTCTGAGTCATGGCAATCAACTGTGTATCAGAGAAGAACTAGGGTTTATGACGACTGGTTTCTTGAGTTTCTTCCAAGGTACCTAGTAGCTGAGATTGCTGTTAACCATTTACAGAACCTGCAGATTTCAAAATGCCCATAAAGACTATGTTTAAGCTAATACTCTCTCCTTCAATTGTCCTTCCGGCTTTATCTTCTTCTGCTCTTCTCTTTACTCCACTTTAATGCTAGCAGATGTCTTTTAATTTTTCGGGCATGTTGATTGAAGGCTCTGGGACTTGGCATTTACTATTCCTTGGGCCCAGAATGTTTTTATTTGTCTGCACAACCCATTCCCTAAATGCCTGAAGGTTGTTATTTAAAGGTCACCTTCTTAATGGGGTTTCCTGGCCATCTTTTCTAAAAGTGCCACTCTTCCTTTATACCTAAATTCCTCTTCATTGATTCCTTTTCTACTTATCATCTAACATAATGTAGGAGTCTCTGTGTGGTACAAATAAAGTGTTGAGCTGGTTCAAGTTCACCCAGCAATGTCTTAAAAGACTGTGTTTCTCTTCTTTAGTGCCAAGCATCTCTCCCTCCAAAGTAAGTTCTATGAGATTTTTATCTGTTGGTGCATTTATGGTGCCTGGCACAGAGCAGCCACACAAAATTATGAGGTGAACAAATGAAATTGTACCCTTCCCTTTAAAGATGATGCTAAATTATTCACAGCATCAAGACGACATGGAAAGGAGCAAAAGGTCAACAACTCTAAAGCAAAGATAAGAAAGCATGGAGATAGACCAATAAGTACCCAATTTAAAGAAATGTGGACACATTGGTAAAAAACCAACTAATGCCACTGAACAATTTGTATATTGGTCTCAGGTGCTGTCAAATTGTCTACAACTCACAGTGACTCCATGAACAATCCTCACCATTTGACTGATAGACAACATCATAGCAGGAGAGGGATTGAAACTGTCATCTACTTCATCTGACTTGGATCTACAATCAATACACCTGGTACCACCAATCAGGCGATCAGGAGATGTATTGCACAGAGAAAGTCTGCAGTCAGGAATTTCTCCAAATTACTGAGGAGCAGTAATATCAGTTTGAGGACAAAGGTGCACCTGATTAAGGCCATCGTCTTTTCAGTCACTTGTTATGCATCTGAGAGCTGGACAATGAATGAAGATGACAGAAGAATAATTTATGCCTTTGAACCATGTTGGAGAAGAGTGCTGAAGATCCCATGGATTGTCAAAAGAACAAACAGAAATGTCTTAGAAAAGGTGCAGCCAGACTGCTTCTTGGAGGCAAAGATGATGAAGCTTTATCTCACATACTTTGGGCATGCTGCCAGGAAATGCTGTTCCTTGGGGAGGTATATAACACACTTAGAAAGGGGGAGGGGCAGCAAAAGGCACAAAAACCCTCAATCAGGTGGGCTGACATGGTGACTGTGGCAACAGGCATTGGCAATGGGCAAGAGCATGTCAGAAACTCTAAGGATGGCACAGGATAATACAGTGTTCAAAGTGATTGTTCATAGGGTTGCTATGAGTTTTATTCAACTTGACAGCACAACAAACAACAGTTAACAAACTTACATAGCTAGTTAGTAGCTGACTAATGAAGAACTGGAACTAAGGCCAAATCTTCCAGTAACTATACAAATGCTCTGTCAATGAAGATTTTCCTGGAGATTTTTCTATTATTCTCCAAGCAATAAATACATTTTACACTCTCTGCATCTGTCAAGATCAGCACTGAGCACACAAGCGTTTATATCTCTCTGTCATCTCCCCTATAAGCTCTTTAAAGCCTGTGTGTCTATCATATGCATTTTAATACCCTTAGCATTTAACACAGTACTTTATTCTCAGTTATGTAAATGCTGTTGTGTCATCAGATTGGAGCTGGCTCATAGCTGACCCTCCAGTGGGCAGAACATTAAAAAAAGATTTGTCAGAATGACTGTATGAGAAATTCAAGGAAGAAAAGGATGAAACTCAAATAGAAACAAGCTCTAGGAAGCAAACTATCCCATTCTGATGATATCACTACTGAATGATATCACTACTGAATCCCAGGAACCAGAAGCAGTGAATGAGTGGTTAAACAGCTCACATTCACAGGCAGGTTATATTCCTCAATTCTACACACAATATGAATTCTAACCGGATCACTAGGCGGGCTTCTGGGGAAACTGACAAACATCATAGTATTATAAAAAAAGACTTGTGCATGCACACCTATGCTTACTTCAGCTTTGTTCACAATAGCAAAGGGCTGGAAACAACTCAAGTGTCCATCAGCAAACAAATGGATAGAGAAGATGTAGTATATTCAATGGAATACTATGTGGCATTGAAAAATAAGAAACTCATGAAATATTATACAAAATGGGTGACCCTGGAGGACATTATGCTGAGTGAAATATCTCAGCCACAAATAC
>NW_006399816.1:14350587-14363955 GCF_000299155.1 Elephantulus edwardii
TGAGGTGGATTGATTCAGTGACTGGGGTAATCGGGATGGGTATGTCAGAGGCAATGAGATTGGAACAGGATAGAGCAGGGTTTAGGGCTGTTGTACATAGGGTCGCTATGAGTCGCAAACGACTCGACGGCACATAACCACAACAACTGTTGGCTTACAGGCTGCCTCACCTTGTTGGCAAGAGGCAGCAGCCAGGCCTGCAGCTTCAGCTTACCCAGCTCCCGGGCCTGACAGGTATGTATCCACTGTGAACTTTAGTTCATGTCTGTTCTTGTTTCCTCCCATTTTATATTTATTTTCTCCTCCATTCTGCATGTCCTGCCTTTTCTTAGAAAAAAAAAATAAAACAACCAAAAGCCAACCTTAAAGAAATATTAAAGGAATTTACTGCACTGAGATACTTAATATATGCATCTGAGAGGTGGCATGAATAAAGATGACAGAAGACGAACTGATGCCTTTGAAATGTGGTGTTGAAGAAGAGCACTGAACATCCCATGGATCACCTAAAGAACAAACAAGTATGTTTTGAAGAAAGTGCATCCAGAGTGATCTTTGAAGGCAAAGATAATGAGACTTCACGTAATTCAGGGCATGTTGCTAGGAAGGGCTATGCCTTGGAGAGGGACATGATGCTCAGAAAAATAGAGGGTCAGAAAAATAGAGAAGACGACCCTCGACCAGGTGGACTGACACAGCGACTGCCACATGGGCTCTGGTGTGTCAGGAAGTGAGAGGATGGAATAGAATAAGACAGGGTTCAGCTGGAGAAAGATGGACAATCTCCTCCTGTGCGATTTACTGTCTCTGGAAATCCACTGAAGGGCCAGCTATGAGTCAGTTTCAACTCCCTGGTACACAACAACAGATTGCTTTTTTGAAGAATGCTGCTGTTAATGTCAGGTACCCTCGAATTGGCTCTGAGTCATTGTAAGCTTATGCTGAACGTAATGAAATGTTGCCCATTCCTCCACCATTCTCACTTATCCTCATAACGGTTGCCTTGCTGAAACCTGTTGTTGCAGTCACTGTGTGAATCCATCTCAGTGAAGGTCTCCTTTTGTGCTGACCCTCGACTTTTCCAAGCATGAGCTCTCAAGCAACTGGTCCCTGCCAATGACAATTCTAATAAAGCAAGATAAAGTCTTCATCTTTGCTTCTAAGATCATTCTGACTGCATTTCCTCCCAAGACTGATGGTAAATATATAAACATGGTCAAAATCATTAGCCTTTAGGAAAATGCACATTAAAGCCATGATGGGATATCACCACACACTTAATATGGCTAAAACAAAAAACAGTGATAATACCAAATGTTGGAGAAGATGCGGACAAACTAGATTGCTCATACTAATTACATCTCAAGAATGCTGTATTTTAAAGTCCCCTTAGGCTAGGATAGGAATGTAAAATGGTACAAATGCTCTAGAAAATGGTTTCGCTGCTTAAGAATAAAAATACACTTTTATGACTGACCCTACAATTACACTCTGAGGTTATTTATCCCAAAGAAATAAAAACTCATCTCCACACAAAACCAAACACATGCATAGGTATAGCAGCTTTATTTATAATAGCCCAAAATTGGAAACAGCTCAAACGTCCTTCAATAGGTGATAGATTAAAGAACTTGTGGCATAAATTTGATGTATGGAGGGAGAGGTGGGTAAAAGAAATGGGAAAGAGCCAACGTGAAAACAATGTATATGAACTTTGTAAGTAAATCAGTATAAAATACAATTTTTATTTAAATAGTAAAAAAAGAAATTATAGTATGGTTACACCTTGGAATACTACTAAGCAATAAACAACTATTGACACAGGTGACAACTTGAGTGAATCTAAGCTTTGGTAAAAAAAGTCTATTTCAAAGGTTACAAACTGCGATTTCATTTATGTAACATTCTGAAAATAACAAATTTATACAGATGGAAGAACAGATTATTACTTGCCAGGGTCTGGGGATGGAAATGAATATAAAGGGTTAGCAAGAAGGAGCTTTGTGGTGATGGACTGGCTTGGAGACTTGAACGTGGTGAGAATTACATGAATTTATATACAGAATCTACATTCAACAGAATTGCAAAGAACAATACACACACATAGGAGAATATGTAAACTGGATAAAACCTAAATAAACTTTGTGGATTTGTAAAGTATGCACATCCACGACAATCAAGATGATTCTGACTCACGGAGACCTTCTACCGTGTTCTCCAGGGAGGTGACTACCTCATCTTTCTCCCTCAGAGCAGCTAGATTCAAACCTCCAAACTTAAAATTACCAGTCCAATACATAACTGGTCATGCCACCAGAGCCCCTGAAAGTTAGAATGTGTATGTATGTATCCACTTGTTTGGGTTTTTTATACAGTACTGTCGGCATACCAGAGGTGCCCTGGTGGCAGAGTGCATAACATATTGGGCTGCTAACCAAAGAAACAGTTTCCTCCCATAAAGATTCACAGCCTTGGAAACCTGATGCAGGATGGGGTCATTGACTCAGGACTGACTTGACGGCAGTGGGTAGCACTTATGTGAAAGGAATTGTGCTAAGAAGCTTCATATATATTAAGTGATTTAATTCTCCCAACAGTCCCTTGAGGTAGGCACTATCATCACTATTTACTCTTGTTTTACTGAGAAAGAAACTAAAGCAAAGAAATGTTAAGCAGCTTAACATTTAAGATTATACTGGGTTGTTTGGTTTTTTTTTTAAGTGTTAAACACTCTTTATTTGATATCATACACAAACCACATTGAAATGCTTTTTGTTATGTGAAAGGCAACATTTTAGATACAGGGAATTTGCATTCAATTAACATAGTCAAGAGCAAATAGATAGTCTTTGCTACTTTATCTGCAGCCCTTGCATTTAAAAAGGCTGATCAACAGAAACGGAAGCAGGTGAGTGGAGATTATACTGTTTTTAAGTGAAGGAACCCTCAAACTCAAGCAGTGTCACGCAAGAGGTCTACATTTTATTATGATCTTTTTGTGAAGCTTTCCAGTTATTTCTTCACATTTGTGTTTCTTTTGGGTTCATGCAATCTTTCCACATCTTGTTAGACTGTTATTTATAAGATAGATACATAAGTAAAAATTTATTAGAATGTGCACTTTAAATAGGTGTAGTTTACTGTAATACTAATTACATCTCAAGAATGCTGTTAAAAAGCCAACTTAATATATCACATCAAGATAATGCACAATTGTTTTAGAAATTATACAATGGTGGTGCTGCTACTCTGACCCCACTGTTATTTCTTAATATCATAAATAGCACAAAGATATGTGAACTATCATTTCTGATTCTACTTTGAAACAACTGTTTTCTTTTCTCTTTCAAAGTTATGATCCAATTTAACAAAGAGTATCCTGAATCTAAGCTGAGTCTGCAAAACCCAATCAAAACAATTTTACAGTTGCAGTAGATACCATACAAGCAAAACAATACATTGAAATAAATTCAATTCTGTGACTGAGAGACTATAACCATCATCTATTATTCAATTTTCAAGTTCTTGTGCACATTAAATTGGCCTCATTCTTTCCTTCATTTATTCTACTACGATACATTTGGAATCCAGTATATACCAGGCACTGTCAAGTGCTAAGGATAAAATGATAAGCAATGCAACTCTATGAAGACAAAGGTAATTTAAAAATCTATCCTCAATGTCACTGATTGACTTTGTAATACATTAAATTTAAGAAATCTGTTATAACAAAATAATTCAAAGTTATAACAAAGTAGTACTTTTTAGTTGTATTCTATATACCACTTTTTTATAAAGCACCATATTTTTTTTAAAAAGGTTCTATTGCAAACTAATGGGCATAGTGTATTTTAAAGTCCCCTTAGGCTATAAAACATGGTAATGCAAATATAATTACATTCTATGGCAAATGAAAGGTGATTGTGAATTATCCAGCCTGCATTAGTACAATTATTTGAAATGTAGCACTGGTATGTAATGGACACTTAGCTTCTAAATACAAGCGGGAAACACAGCATGACAGAACTTAGCACAACATGAGATTTCCCAGCCAGAGTATCCACTTTTCCACTTGCCACTTGATGTACTATTCAAAGGTCAAAATGTTATGCTCAATAAATTCACACATTTCCTGCGTGTCTTCATAAAATTTCTTTAAGTAAAATAGTAACTGTAAAATAACCATTTACACTGAAGAGAAGCCTCCAGATGAAGGCATAAAAGGCTAACTTCATTTGGCAGAGAGACCCCTAAATGAAGTAGCAATGAAAGACAGGCATCAAAAAGGAGGTCATTCATTCCACTCAAGAATGTAAACAAAACTCTTACAAGTCCATGCTTGCCCTAAGAGAAAGCCGGTCAGAACAAATACTAGCATGCTGGCTCGGCTTTAAAATGTGCCAAGACTAGAATACCAACAGGGATGGCAAAGACAATGAATAAAACTTCCGCTGAGATAATTCCGATTCCTAGTTGTCCTGTAGGGTCTAAGGTTGCAAGTCTTTACGTAGCAGACTGCCCTATTTTTCTCCGACAAAGACCAGTGTGTTCAGATCATCCCTCTTTTTGTTAGCAGGGAAAATGCTTTAACTGCAGAGCCACCAAGGCTCTACTAAGCATACCACTGGCGTTTTTCTGTTTAATGAAACATCTCCCCTGATGTTTTTTTCTGAGAAACTTCCTTTTGGGGAAAATAAATTAGAAATTATCTGCCACTTTCGAAGACTAATTACAAAGAAACTGGTATATGCATAGAAGAGAACTAGGGAAAAATTCCAAAACTTGGGGGGTGGTGATATTAGAATGTAAGGATGAGGTAAAATTCTTTGTCTTTTCTTATTTTTCAATTTTTAAATGGTTGCATTATTTTTTTATAATTTTTTATTTTTTTTACAGAGGTTTTGGATTTCCATTCATTGCCACAATTTTCTCCCTGCCCACGTCCCTTCCCCCCAACCCCCACCCCAAGTACACTTCTCTATGCAACCTTAATTCTGGATTCCTGTGCTAACCATAATACTCAATCATATATCACTTCTAATCTGTTCTTTCCCTCATCTGTTTCAATACAATATACATAATTTATCCAGTTTTTTCTGTTATACCCCCACCCTGATGTCAGACCCATTCTACAACAGTGGCACCATGCAATATTTGTCCCTTTGTGACTGAGATATTTCACTCAGCATAATGTCCTCCAGGGTCACCCACTTTGAATAATATTGCATGAGTTCCGTGTTTTTCAATGCTGCGTAGTATTCCATTGTGTGGATATACCACAGCTTCTCTATCCATTCGTTTGTTGATGGGCCCTTAGGCTGCTTCCAACTCTTTGCTATTATAAACAAAGCTGCAATAAACATGGGTGTGCATATATCTGCTTGGATGGCAGACATGGTCTCTCTGGGGTATATTCCCAGTAATGGGCTTGCTGGGTCAAATGGTATCTCTATTTGCAATTTTTTGAGAAAGTGAAACACCGCCTTCCACAATGGTTGCACCATCTTACATTCTCACCAACAGTGAATAAGGGTTCCAGTTTCTCTACATCCTAGCCAGCCATTTGTTGCTTGCTGTTCTGTTATATTTTGCTATTTTTACTGGGGTGAGATGGTACCTCATAGTTGTTTTGATTTGCATCTCTCTTAGAGCCAGGGACTTTGAACATTTCTTCATGTGCTTTTTGGCCATCTGAATGTCTTCTTCGGTGAAGTGTCTGTTCATATCCTGTGCCCATTTTTCTATTGGATTATTTACCTTTACCTTATTGTGGTGTTCAAGTATTTTATAAATTCCAGATATAAGTCTCTTATCTGACATGTCATTACCAAATTTTTTTTCCCAGTCTGTGGCTTCCCTTTTTACTCTATTGAAGAAGTTTTTGGATGGGCATAGGGATTTGATTCTTAGAAGGTCCCATTCATCTATTTTATCTTCTCCCGGTTGTAGATTTTCCAGGGCACTTGGAAGACTTTTTATGTTGTGGATTAGGACCACTAAAGTTCTTCCAAGCTTTTCTTGAATGAAGTTTACAGTCCTTGGTTTTAGTCCTAAGTCCATGATCCACCTTGAGTTGGTTTTTGTATATGGAGTGAGGTGTGGATCTTGTTTTAGTCTTCTGCAGGTTGTATTATTTTTTATAAATTTAATAATACTTAAAGACAGAAAGTGAACATGCACTAGAGATAAAAGTAGAAAGTTTAAAGATGAAAGCAGAGTATAGGATTTTCCCCATTTCTGCTACTAAGCATCTCAGTATTAGCTGAAATTTAATCACTGAGCTTCTCAATTTTAATTTCATTTAATAAATTTTTGTAAAGTCCCAGTTAAGACTACCTCAAGGAGCTTATAATCCTATTAAATAATCAAACAAAAATCTTACACAGGCAAAGCAATTAGAAAACAATTCACAAGAGTATACATGTATATGTATAAATATACACACAGAGAAAATGCTAACAAAACACCAAACTACTGGTAAAGAAAGTATAATACCACCTGTGTGGGATGGAGATTCTAGAGACAACTCTAAGAAAAAGGTCTAGGGGAAAAGTCTGATAAACTACAGCTGGACTTGAGGAAACAGAGAAGGGATTCTTAGGATGAAAAAAATATCAACAGTGCTACAAAGCTAGAAAAAGCAGCTGGTTTGTTCAAAAGAGAGTGAATAAAATAGCTTATTGTTTCATTTTAGATTTATGTAACTAAATCACTTAGAAGTTAAAAATGTCTGAATTCAAAAAAAACAAAAAAACCAAAAAAAATGTCTGAATTCAGTTTTTTTTTAATTATAAATGTGGCAGGGACAACTCTATAACAGAAATATTTTAGTTTACTGATATTTATGCCAACAATAAGGAGCTCTAGAGGTCTAGTGGAAAAGAAGTTATATTGCTAATTCAAAGGCAGGCAGTTTAAACTCACAAACCATTCCTTAGGAGAAAGATGGGCAATCTCTTCCCATGCAATTTACCACCTCTGAAAACTTTCTGGAGAGTCAGATGTAAGTTGCTTTCAACTCAACAGCACATAACAACAAACAACATGCCAGTCATATTTAAGAAACTTCAAATAGTCTTTGACATTTTGTAATAGGCCTTAATTAAAATTTTGATTCCTTTTAAACCATAAGCAAACATTTTAAAAATCACCTCATTAAACTAGTTCCCCTCGTTCTTTCAGAGAATGGCAAGAAACATAGTTTCCCCTAACATTACTGCTATATAAAGCCATAAAGAGTTTAGAATAAGTGACATTCACAAGAGAAAATGGTCTATGGGAAATGATATTTCATTAAGAACTAAAACTTGGAGTTAAAAAAACCAGACGATAGCTTCATTAAACTCTACTCAATGTCTCAATGAGAGGATGTCCATTTAATTTTAACTTAGCAATAATTATTTAAGGAGAATTGACGTCTTTGAGCTGTGGTGCTAGAAAAGAGTACTGAATGTACCAAGGACTGCCAAGAAAACAAACAGATTCATCCAAGAGAGGGTTAAACCAGGCTACTCCTTGGAGGCAAGGATTCTGGGGCTTCATCTGACATACTCTGGACATGCTGTAAGGAGAGGGACATGTCTTTGGAGAGGGACATCATGCTGGGCAGAGTGGAGGGACAGCGCAGGAGGGGAAGACCCTCATTGAGGTGGATTGATTCAGTGACTGGGGTAATCGGGATGGGTGTGTCAGAGGCAATGCGAATGGCACAGGATAGAGCAGGGTTTAGGGCTGTTGTACATGGGGTCGCTAGGAGTCGTAAACGACTCGACAGCACATAACAACAACAACAACATAATTATTGAAAAGATTTTCTTCATCATTGTTGTTGTTAAATGCTGTCAAGACAACTACAACTCATAGTGACCTTATGAACTATGGATCCAAATGGTGCCCTATCCTGTGCCATCCTGACCACCTCTGACATACTCAAGCCCACTGTTAGTCACTGTTTTAATCCACCTCATTGAGGTCTTCCCTTTTTTTTGAGACACTCCATCTTCCCAAGCATTATGTCCTTTCCCAAGGACTAGTCCTCTCTAACATGTCCAAGTATGTGAGATAAGCTAAACCATCCTTGCCTCCAAGGCACATCTTGAATAAGGATGATAGAAAGAGAATTGATGCCTTTAAGCTGTGGTGCTGAGAGTGATGCTAAGTTCACCTATATAATATCTGCATCCTTACAAATTTTCCAACACTATGTATACACTTAGTTGTTGTTGTGTACCATCGAGTCAGAATTAATCGATAGCTGACCCTGAGGCAGTTAACCACCCAGGAGGATACTGCCAGCCCATCTTCCTCACACAAAGCAGGTGATGGATTCAAACTGCATGCCTTCTTACTACTAGGCCACCAGAGCTCGCTGTACATACTTTAGCAGCTATAGAATCCTTTCACATACATAGTTGTTGTTAGTTGTCAACAAGTCGATTTCTAATCATGATAATCCCATGGGTAGAGAGAAGTTCTACATAGAATTTTCAAAGGCTGCCAGGCCTGTCTTCTGACGCACCTTTGGGTGGATTAGAATTGTCAATCTTTCACTTAATAGTTTAGCACTTAAATATTTGAATAACCTCCAACTTTTTTTAATGCTTTTTAATTTTTTTTAATCTCCTCCCATGCAATTTACTGCCTCTAAGAATCTGCTGGATGGTCAGCTATGAGTTGATTCTGACCTAACAGTACATTACAAAAACTATACAGAATAAATTCTTTAAAAATCTGAAGGAATTTCTTTTCAATAAATGTACTATAGTTAGACATATAGCCTTAGGGGAAAATGGGTGAAGGGTATATGGAATTACTACCTATGTAATTCTCCTCTAAATACCTAATTATTTGATAATGAAACATTTTTAAAAGTCATGATAATTTTTCCCACTTCTGACGAAGTCTTTCTTAAAAGTCTCCAGATATTACAAGTCATTATTAGGTGTAAATTCTTTCAGCAGCCTTTACAGTCATACAATTCACTTGGAACATTAGGCATGAATACAAGCAAATAGAAACTCTTAAGGAGACTTAAAACTCTACTTATTCCAGGTCATGTAAAGGAAACAATATTCACACCCAAATCACATTTTTAAAAGAAAGACTTTAAAAACAGAATCTACCCCAAAAGTAAGTATCTTTTCCCTAAAGCATGCAATCTCTGTAGAATCTAATTAAAACCTCTGACACTTAGTGCTCAAGTCATTCAGGTAGAATTCAAGCCAAGCTCAAAAAGATCCTGGATATATGAGACAAATTACCATGAAATTATTCAAATAAAACCTGTTAAAAAACATATTTTAAGGTACAATACTTGTTAAATGTTTATGTTATGGCTGACTGGTTTTAAATTAAGTTAGCAAGAGTTTAGGGAAATGATGGTTTTTATTTGCACTTATTCAAACTCAAACTGAACACTGTGAGGCAACAAAATCATGAAAATTCTGCTAACACTCTATTGAGTTGAAAATTCCTAGAATCCCTAAGAATAAAGTTTCTTTCTCCTAAAGAGCTTCTGTATTTTAGGGTTTCTTCCAGGTATCAGCTGTCTAATTTTAAAAACTTGGCTTTTCTTTTGGAGAAGTGCTACAGAATCAGTACTATAAACAGAAGTGCTATTGTCAAAGAATCGATTCAATAATAAAAAGAGCTAAGGCCACTTGCCTTAGAGAAAATTACTGCCAAATGCTGCCAGACCCTGCTTTTCTTCCTTCTGGGCCAGTAGCCAAATACAAATCATTTTTAGACCCTTTCTAATTTTTAGTACACAATATAATATAGAAGACCACATCTGAAACAGACAGTATTTTAGTAAATGTTTCTCCACAACTCATCTACTGTTGGGTGGGTGGATGTGCGTGGCGGGTGTGTGTGTGTGTGTGTGTGTGTGTGACAGAATGCACGTACTTTGTGTAGCTAGACAGATATTCATACACAATATGTGCACGTATTGCACATGTGTATATATTATAACTACACACATTTATGTTAAGTCCGAATGTATCATCTATAGCACCTTTAGAATTACACTTAAGAAAATGCTAACAGTGCTTCTGAGGGAACTGGAGAGGCTGATGATGTGGAGGACAGGGAAAGAGAATTATTCTTTTTCACTAAGTGCCTATTTGGATCTTACTATTAATTCTACTTGAAATACCTTACCTGACAACACATGAAGCAGACTTTCAAAAATCTTTTAAATATATTTTAACATTTAATAAATTAATAGAAAGCTCTAGCGGTCTAGTGGGTAGAAAGTTGTGCTACTAACTCAAAGGCAGTTGGTTCAAATCTATCAGAGGTTTCACAGAATAAAGATGGGCAATCGCCTAGATGGGCAATCGCCTCTTTTGCAATTCATAGCCTCTGAAAACCCACAGGAGAGTCAGCTGTGAGTCAGTTTTAATTCATTTTTAAAGCAATTTACAATGCACAATTTCACTTTAGAAGTATTTCTATGTCTCCATCTAAGAAAACGCAGATGACACAACCCTGCTTGCTAAAAAGTGAGGAAGACGTAAAACACTGCAGTAAGGCCATTCCTGCTTATCAAACTAGAAAACACTTTTGAAAGTTCAACAGTGACATATAAATGGAAACAATTTTTATAGGAAGAAACATGTCAAAGTTTAAAATTTCGGTATTAAAATCAAAAGATCTTCAATTAATCAAATATGCAGAAACAGATATACACACAAAGATTTTCATCAATGTTTCTAGTGGAAAAAACGTTCACTAAATCCATTTAATAAAATTAATATTGCCTTTGAGCTGTGGTGCTGGAGAAGAGTATTGAGAGTACCATGGACTGCTAGGAAAACAAACAGATTCATCCTGGAAAGGGTTAAACTGGGTGGCTCCTTGGAGGCAAGGATTCTGAGGCTCCGTCTAACATACTTTGGACATGTTGTAAGGAGAGACCGGTCCTTGGAGAAGGATGTCATGCTTTGGCGGGTGGAGGGACAGCACAGGAGGGGAAGGCCCTCTATGAGGTGGATTGATTCAGTGACTGGGATAATTGGGATGGAAGTGTCAGAGACAGTGCGATTGGCACAGGACAGAGCAGAGTTTAGGGCTGTTGTACATGGGGTCGCTATGAGTCGCAAGCAACTCTACGGCACATAACAACAACAACAACAACAACTAAAATTACATTGGGGGAAAAAATTTCAACAAAGTAGGAAAATCCTCAAGATGTAATACTTAATAGGGGGTAAAAATGGATACAACTAAGTAAACACACTCAAGGGGAAGGAGGACTAAATACCACAATATTACTGTAGGTCAAGATGGGCTGCAGCACTAGATTTTTATTTTACACGTTTTTCCAAGGTTTCTTTTAACTTTTTATTGTGATTTTAGGGATGTGCCAAGTTTTTAAATAAACCTTCTTGAATTTTAAAATCAGTGCAAAAATACCCCAAGATACACGTCAGTAATGTTGCGAGTTGCGAGTTGCGGGTGAATTTATCCTGACTCACGTGTTATGGAGGAGAGCCACCAGGGTTTCCGTGGTTGCAACTCAGCACAAGCAGACTGCCACGCCTTCTCTTCAGCACTTCTGCTGGGTAAATTCAAACTACCCAGTCTTAGATTAACAGCTGAGCACAAACTTCTCTCATTTTAAGTTTACAATATTGTGAACTGTGATATTTAAACAGTTAAACCATTCTAATTAACATTTATGGAAGCAGATGATAAACTAAACTAACTCAAATTCTCATTCATCATTAAGATCATTCCTGCCATCCAGTAAATACCAGCAGCTAGCTTAATTTTAAATAGATACAATATAAAAGGAAACTTCAGGCTATCATGTGGTATAATTTGGACAAAAATTAAATCCCATCAAACAGTACTAATAATGTAATTATGAGTTAAATTATAATACTTATTAGGACATATAATACCCTTGTAAGAAGGAATTATTTTAACTAAGATACAATATCTAAATTAATACGGATAATCAAAGAGTTTCCTTTAAATGGACTAAGTCTACCAGTGGAAAAACAAGTTAGAAACAAATGTGTAAATAATCATTTCTTAAGCATGAACTAGCCTGTACAGTTTCAACTGCAAAAGTAGTTTATTCCCCTAAATTCTTTCCACCACTGCTGTCCACACAGAGATGACAAACCAGACCAGGTCAGTATTCTGCTTAGCATTCTCCAACAGGTCATCGCTGCCCTAAACCCAAATTCCTTCCATGTGTTTTCTAGGCTGTAATATTTACAAGAGCAGATCACCAGGTCTTTCCCTCACAAAATAACAAGGAAGGCCGAACAGCTAATCTCCTGGAATGCTTAATCTCTAAACTACCAGAGCTCTTTGCCACACAGAATTGCCTGCAAAACCGCCAAATGTTCCCTGTGCTCTCTGTAAAGACACATGTGGTTCCAATCTGTAGCATTCTGTTATCTCACTGCCTACAGGGTCTCCCTAACACTTTACTACTCATCTTTCAAGTTCTAGCTGAGGAATCACTTCAAAAGGGAACTGAAAACTCTTTTAGAATTAGAAAAATATTTCTTAAGGAGGTTTCTTCTATGAGGAACTCTCATTTGCATTCTTCACCAATGAAAAAGCCTTTCCTAAGTTACTTAAGGCCATCAAAGAAAGCCTTTGCTTGACATATCCCAAAACATAACATGTCATATTAACATGACAGAAATCAGAAACAGACTTCATGGTTTTTCTATCAATGCTCTGAATGCATTAGGATAAAATATTACAAACTGTATAGAGGAGAAAAAAAAGGATAATACATAGTTCATCAAAGTGTCAGAAACATATGACTTGTTATTGCTACAAAATAGAGAGGAAAGTAGCCAATCTGAAATGAATTAATTTGACTTTTCTTTTTTCCCCTACACATTAATCCTCCCATTCTTTAGGGGAAGAAAAAAAATAAGCTAAGAGTTGACTAAATGGCAGTCAGTTCGTTTGTCCCCACTAAGAAGACTATAATACTACAAAAAGAGAGAATGAAGAGGGAGGGAGAGGGAGAGGAGAGAACAGCAGGTATTGGCCAGGGTGTAGAAAACCCGGAACCTTTCATCACTGCTGGTGGGACTGTAAAACAGTACAGCACTATGAGAAGAATTAGGTGGTTCTCCAAAAGTTAAGCTGAATTATCACATTATTTTAGAAATAAAAGCAGGAATATAATTAGAGACATGTACAGTCATGTGCATTTCACTAGTATTTGTAATAGCCAAAGAACAGATAGAACCTAAATGCATCAAAAGATGAACGGATAAGCAAAGCACTCCTTAAAAATAGAAAAACGGTAGGAGGCATCTCACTCCCTGACTTAAAATCCTAATACACTGCCGTGGTAGTCAAGACAGCATGGTACTGGTACAATGA